>NC_092044.1:21988211-22337082 GCF_003086295.3 Arachis hypogaea | reverse complement strand
ATTTTCAAAAATTTCAAAATAATGTCTTGATGTTCATCATGATCTTCAAAGTGTTCTTGTGTTCATCTTGACATTCATAGCATTCTTGCATGCATTCATTGTTTTGATCTAAAAATTTCATGCATTGAGTATTTTTGTTGTTTTTCTCTCTCATCTTTAAAAATTCAAAATAAAAAAATATCTTTTCCTTATTTCCCTCCAAATTTTCGAATTTTGGGTTGACTTGGTCAAAAATTTTCAAATTAGTTGTTTCATACAAGTCAAGTCAAAATTTCAATTTTAAAAATCTTATCTTTTCAAAATCTTTTTCAAAAATCATATCTTTTTCATTTTTTTTATTATTTTCGAAAATTTCAAAATTATTTTTTAAAATATTTTCAAAAATCTTTTTCTTATCTTTATATCAAATTTTCGAAAATTAGCTAACAATTAATGTGATTGGTTCAAAAATTTGAAGTTTGTTACTTTCTTGTTAAGAAAGGTTCAATCTTTAAGTTCTAGAATCTTATCTTGTAGTTTCTTGTTAGTTAAGTCAATTTTAAAGTTAAATCTTTTTCAAATATCTTTTTCAAATATATCTTTTATCTTTTATCTTATCTTTTTCAAAAATTTTATCTTTTCAAAATTTGATTTCAAATATCTTATCTAACTTCTTATCTTCTTATCTTTTTCAAAATTTGATTTCAAATCTTTTCAATCAATTAACTAACTTTTTGTTTGTTTCTTATCTTTTTCAAACCACCTAACTACCTATCCCTCTCTAATTTTCGAAAATTCTCCCTCTCTTTTTCAAAAAATCTTTTTAATTGTTTTAAATTTTAATTTTAAACTTATTTTATTTCTAATTTTCGAAATTACATCCTTCTTTTTCAAATTATTTTCGAAAATTTCTTTCTCTTCTCTTATTCTATTTAATTATTTAATTACTAACACTTCTCTTCACCTCTCTTCATCCAAATCCGAACCTCCTCTTCTTCCTTATACCCCTATCTTCTTCTACTAACATAAGGGAATCTCTATACTGTGACATAGAGTATTCCTCTTTCTTTTCCTGTTTTCTTCTCTTTCTTATGAGCAGGAACAAGGATAAAGCACTCTTGTTGAAGCTGATCCAGAACCTGAAAGGACTCTGAAGAGAAAATTAAGAGAAGCTAAATTACAACAATCCAGAGGCAACCTTTTAGAAAATTTCGAACAAGAGGAAGAGATGGCCGAAAATAATAATAATAATGTAAGGAGAATGCTTGGTGATTTCACAAAGCCAACATCCAAGTTTGATGGAAGAAGCATCTCCATTCCTGCCATTGGAGCCAATAACTTTGAGCTTAAGCCTCAACTAGTTGCATTAATGCAACAAAACTGCAAGTTTTATGGACTTCCATCTGAAGATCCCTATCAGTTTTTAACTGAATTCTTGCAAGTCTGTGATACTGTAAAGACGAATGGAGTTAATCCTGAAGTCTACAGACTCATGCTTTTCCCTTTTGCTGTAAGAGACAGAGCTAGAATATGGTTGGATTCACAACCTAAGGATAGCCTGGACTCCTGGGATAAGCTGGTCACTGCCTTCTTGGATAAATTCTTTCCTCCTCAAAAGCTGAGCAAGCTAAGAGTGGATGTTCAAACCTTCAAACAAAAAGATGGTGAATCCCTCTATGAAGCTTGGGAAAGATACAAGCAGTTGACCAAAAGATGTCCATCTGACATGTTTTCAGAATGGACCCTATTAGATATATTCTATTATGGTCTCTCTGAATTTTCGAAAATGTCACTGGACCATTCTGCAGGTGGATCTATTCACCTGAAGAAAACGCCTGAAGAGGCTCAAGAACTCATTGACATGGTTGCAAACAACCAGTTCATGTATACCTCTGAGAGGAATTCCATGAATAATGGGGTCCCTCAGAAGAAGGGAGTTCTTGAAATTGATGCTCTGAATGCCATACTGGCTCAGAACAAAGTGTTGACTCAACAGGTCAACATGATCTCTCAAAATCTGAATGGATTGCAACATGCATCCAACAGTACTAGAGAGGTAGCTTCTGAAGAAGCTTATGATCCTGAGAACCCTGCCATGGCAGAGGTTAATTATCTGGGTGAACCATATGGAAATACCTATAACCCATCATGGAGAAATCATCCAAATTTCTCCTGGAAGGATCAACAAAAACCTCAACAAGGTTTTAACAATGGTGGACGCAATAGGCTGAATAATAGTAAGCCATATCCATCATCTTCTCAGCAACAGACAGAGAATGCTGAACAAAATAATTCTAATTTAGCTAATATAGTCTCTGATCTGTCAAAGGCCACTTTCAGTTTCATGAATGAAACCAGATCCTCCATTAGAAATTTGGAGGCACAAGTAGGCCAGCTGAGTAAGAAAGTTATTGAAACTCCTCCCAGTATTCTCCCAAGTAATACAGAAGAGAATCCAAAGGGAGAATGCAAGGCCATTGACTTAGTCAACATGGCCGAATGTACTAGGGAGGAGGAGGACGAAAGTCCCAGTGAGGAAGACCTCCTGGGACGTCCTCCAAGCAAGAAGGAGCTTCCTATTAAGGATCCTGAGGAATCTGAGACCATAGAGATTCCATTAAATCTCCTTCTACCATTCATGAGCTCTGACTATTATTCATCCTCTGAGGAGGATGAAGATGTGACTAGTGAGCAAGTTGCTCAATATCTAGGAGCTATCATGAAACTGAATGCCAAGCTGTTCGGTAATGAGACTTTGGAAAGTAAACCTCCCTTGCTCATTAATGAATTAGAAACTTGGATTCAGGAAACTCTACCTCAAAAGAAACAAGATCCTGGCAAGTTCTTAATACCTTGCACCATTGGCACCATGAGCTTTGAAAAAGCTCTGTGTGATCTTGGGTCAGGGATAAACCTTATGCCACTCTCTGTAGTGGAGAAGCTAAGAATCATTGAGGTACAACCTGCCTTGTTCTCATTACAATTGGCAGATAAATCCATAAGACAAGCTCATGGGATAGTAGAGGACGTGCTTATAAAAGTTGAAGACTTTTACATCCCTGCTGATTTCCTAATCCTAGATACTAGGAAGGAAGATGATGAATGCATCATCCTAGGAAGACCTTTCCTAGCCACAGCAGAAGCTGTGATAGATGTCAACAGAGGAGAGTTAGTCCTTCAATTGAATGGAGAATACCTTGTGTTTCAAGCACATGGCAATCCCTCTGTGACAAAAGAGAGTAAGCATGAAGAGCTTCTCTCAGTTCAAAGTCAAGAAGAGCCCACACAGTCAAACTCTAAGTTTGGTGTTGTGAGGCCACAACCAAACTCTAAGTTTGGTGTCCAAACCCCATATCCAAACTCTAAGTTTGGTGTTGGGACTAGACAACATTGACTTGATTGCTCTGTGGCTCCATGAGAGCCACTGTCAAGCTATTGACATTAAAGAAGCGCTTGTTGGGAGGCAACCCAATTTTATTTATCTAATTTTATTTTATTTTGTTTCTTTGTTATTTTTGTGTTTAATTAGGTACATGATCATGAGGAGTCACGAAAAAAATCAAAAAAATTAAAAACAGAGTCAAAAACAGAAGAAAAAAATTTTCACCCTGGAGGACGCACGGGCCGGCGTTCAACGCCCAGAAGATGCATCTGGCGGGCGTTCAACGCCAGAACAGAGCATCTTCCTGGCGCTGAACGCCCAAAACAAGCTACATCCTGGCGTTTAACGCCAGGATGCGCACGCAGAGGACAATCTGGCGCTGAACGCCAGAAACAAGCTTGAAACTGGCGTTCAACGCCAGAATCAAGCATCACATGGGCGTTTAACGCCCAGAACATGCACCAATGGGCGTTTGAACGCCAGAATGGTGCATGAAGGCAATTTACACACCTATAGGGTGAAGGAATGGTATTTCTTTTCACCTCAGGACCTGTGGACCCCACAGGATTCCCACCTCAGGATCTGTGGACCCCACAGGATCCCCACCTACCTTTTCTTTTAATCCTATTCACACTCTCCTAATCCAAATCTCATTCTCAATGTCACCCTTCCCAAAAACCTTCACCAATCACATCAATTTCTCTTCCCAATTACCCCATGCACCATTCACATCAACCTCCTCTTCCCCATAAACCCCACCTACCTCCATTACATTCAAATTCAATTTCCCACCCATTCCCACCCAAAATGGCCGAAACCTAACCCTTCCCCCCTCCCTATAAATACCTCTCCTTTCTTCTTTATTTTCACACAACACTACCCATTCTTCTCTCATATAGCCGAAACCACTTCTCTCCCTCTCTTCCACTTTCTCTTCTTCTTCTTCTTCTTCTTCTACTCTTCTTTTCTTTTTGCTCGAGGACGAGCAAATTTTAAGTTTGGTGTGGTAAAAAGCCTAGCTTTTTATTTTTCATTCACCATCAATGGCACCCAAGACCGGAGTTTCCTCAAGAAAAGGAAAAGGGAAGGCAAAAGCTTCCACTTCCGAATCATGGGAAAAGGAGAGATTCATCTCCAAGAGCCACCAAGACCACTTCTATGATGTTGTGGCAAAGAAGAAGGTGATCCCTGAGGTCCCCTTCAAGCTCAAAAAGAATGAGTATCCGGAAATCCGACATGAGATCCAAAGAAGAGGGTGGGAAGTCATAACCAACCCCATGCAACAAGTCGGATTACTGATGGTTCAAGAGTTCTATGCTAATGCATGGATCACAAGGAACCATGATCAAAGTATGAACCCGAATCTAAAGAACTATCTCACAATGGTTCGGGGGAAATACTTAGATTTCAGTCCGGAAAATGTGAGGTTGGCGTTTCATCTACCCATGATGCAAGGTGATGAACGCCCCTACACAAGGAGGGTCAACTTCAATCAAAGGTTGGACCAAGTCCTAATGGACATTTGTGTGGAAGGCGTCCAATGGAGAGTAGACTCCAAAGGCAAACCGGTCCAACTAAGAAGACTGGACCTCAAGCCTGTAGCTAGAGGATGGCTGGAGTTCATCCAAAGATCCATCATCCCTACAAGCAACCGATCTGAAGTTACTGTGGATCGGGCAATCATGATTCATAGCATCATGATTGGAGAGGAAGTAGAGGTTCATGAAGTCATAGCCAATGAACTCTACAAAATAGCTGACAAGCCTTCATACATGGCACGGCTAGCCTTCCCCCACCTCATATGCCATCTATGTTATTCAGCTGGAGTTATCATAGATGGAGATGTCTCCATTGAAGAAGACAAGCCCATCACCAAGAAAAGGATGGAGCAAACAAGGGAAGTCCCTCACGGCCCCCAAGGAGAACATGAGGAAGTTCATCAACAAATGCCTCATGGAATGCACTTTCCTCCCAACAACTATTGGGAGCAACTCAGTACCTCCTTAGAAGACTTGAGCCAAAACGTGGAACAACTAAGGGTCATGAACACGCCCTCACTCTCCAAGAAATAAGAGAAGATCAAAGAGCTATGAGAGAGGAGCAACAAAGGCAAGGAAGGGACATAGAAGAGTTGAAGAACATCATTGGTCCTTCAAGAAGAAGACGCCACTAGAGGTGGATTCATTCCTTGTTCTTTATTTTCTTTCTGTTTTCGGTTTTTAAGTGTTATGTTTATCTATGTTTTTGTGTCTCTACTTCATGATCATTAGTGTGTAAACCATGCCTTAAAGCTATGAATAAAATCCATTAGTCTTTCACCTCTCTTAAAAGAAAAATGTTTTAATTCAAAAGAACAAGAAGTACATAATTTTCGAAATTATTAGTAAATTTAATTTAATTATATTGATGTGGTGGCAATAATTTTTGTTTTCTGAATGAATGCTTGAACAGTGCATATTTTTGATCTTGTTGTTTATGAGTGTTAAAATTGTTGGCTCTTGAAAGAATGATGAACAAAGAGAAATGTTATTGATGAACTGAAAAATTCATGAATTGATTCTTGAAGCAAGAAAAAGCAGTGAAAAAAAAAAGTGGCGAAAAAAAAAAATATATAAAATAGAAAGAAAAAGCAAGCAGAAAAAGCCAATAGCCCTTAAAACCAAAAGGCAAGGGTAGCAAGGATCCAAGGCTTTGAGCATCAATGGATAGGAGGGCCCAAGGAAATAAAATCCAGGCCTAAGCGGCTAAATCAAGCTGTCCCTAACCATGTGCTTGTGTCATGAAGGTCCAAGTGAAAAGCTTGAGACTGAGTGGTTAAAGTCGTGATCCAAAGCAAAAGAGTGTGCTTAAGAGCTTTGGACACCACTAACTGGGGACTTTAGCAAAGCTGAGTCACAATCTGAAAAGGTTCACCCAGTTATGTGTCTGTGGCATTTGTGTATCCGGTGGTAATACTGGAAGACAAAGTGCTTAGGGCCACAGCCAAGACTCATAAGTAGCTGTGTTCAAGAATCAACATGCTTAACTAGGAAAGTCAATAACACTATCTGAAATTCTAAGTTCCTAGAGAAGCCAATCACTCTAAACTTCAAAGGAAAAAGTGAGATGCCAAAACTGTTCAGAAGCAAAAAGCTACAAGTCCCGCTCATCTAATTAAATTAATATTCATTGATATTTTGGACTTTATAGTATATTCTCTTCTTTTTATCCTATTTGATTTTCAGTTGCTTGGGGACAAGCAACAATTTAAGTTTGGTGTTGTGATGAGCGGATAATTTATACGCTTTTTGGCATTGTTTTCATATAGTTTTTAGTAAGTTTGAGCTACTTTTAGGGATGTTTTCATTAGTTTTTATGTTAAATTCACATTTCTGGACTTTACTATGAGTTTGTGTGTTTTTCTGTGATTTCAGGTAAATTCTGACTGAAATTGAGGGATTTGAGCAAAACTCTGAAGAAGGCTGACAAAAGGACTGCTGATGCTGTTGGAGTCTGACCTCCCTGCACTCGAAATGGATTTTCTGGAGCTACAGAACTCCAATTGGCGCGCTCTCAACGGTGTTGGAGAGTAGACATCCAGGGCTTTCCAGCAATATATAATAGTCCATACTTTATTCGAAGAATGACGACGTAACTTGGCGTTAAACGCCAAGTACACGCTGCTGTCTGGAGTTAAACGCCAGAAAAACGTCATTATCCGGAGTTGAACGCCCAAAACACGTCATAACTCAGAGTTTAACTCCAAGAGATGCCTCAGCTCGTGAATTAATCAAGCTCAGCCCAAGCATACACCAAGTGGGCCCCAGAAGTGAATTTATGCATCAATTACTTACTCATGTAAACCCTAGTAGCTAGTCTAGTATATATAGGACATTTATCTATTGTATTAGACATCTTTGATCTCAGTTTTGTTTTATTCTTCATCTTAGGGGATCATTGATCACGTGAGAGAGGGCTGGCCATCCGGCCATGCCTGAACTCTTTGCTTATGTATTTTCAACGGTGGAGTTTCTGCACACCATAGATTAAGGGTGTGGAGCTCTGCTGTACCTCAAGTATTAATGAAATTCTATCTTCTTTTATTCAAATCTCTCTTATTCTTATTCCAAGATATTCATTCGTACCCAAGAACATGATGAATGTGATGAGTCAGATTACCCTCATTATCATTCTCAATTATGAACGCGCGTGATTGACAACCATGTCCGTTCTACATGCAACAGAGCTTGAATGTATATCTCTTAGATTCCCCAACAGAATCTTCGTGGTATAAGTTAGATAGTTGGCGGCATTCATCTGGATCCGGAAAGTCCAACCTTGTCTGTGGTGTTCCGAGTAGGATCCTGGGAGTCCGGAAAGTCCAACCTTGTCTGTGGTGTTCCGAGTAGGATTCCGATCATGAGTGACCGTGACGTGCTTCAAACTTTAACCTGCTGGGCGTTGGTGACAGACGCAAAAGAGGGATTCTATTCCAGTAGGAGCGGGAACCAACCGGTGATTAGCCGTACTGTGACAGAGTGCGTTGCATAGTTTTCACTGCGAGGATGGGATGTAGCCATCAGCCATGGGTGATGCCTCCAGACTGGTTAGCTGTGCGAGTGACAGCCGCACAGGTTATTTCCCCGTGAGGAATGAAAGTAGCCACAGTTGATGGTGAACCCCTATACAAAGCTTGCCATGGAAAGGAGTAAGAAGGATTGAGTAGAAGGAGTAGGAGAGCAGGCGTCCAAGAGCTCTACAGCATCTCCATCCGCTTATCTGAAATCCTACCAATGAATCTGCATAAGTGTTCTATCCTTTTTATTATATTCTATTTTATTATTTCTATTTTCGAAAACCCATAAACTATTTTAAATCTGCCTAACTGAGATTTGCAAGGTGACCATAGCTTGCTTCATGCCAACAATCTCTGTGGATTCGACCCTTACTCACGTAAGGTTATTACTTGGACGACCCAGTACACTTGCTGGTTAGTTGAACGAGATTGTGAAGAAAATAAACAATGCCCTCAGAGTATACATCTTTTATAAATCCAATTACAAGAAAAAAAGGAATCACAATTTCGTCCCCCAGTCCCCAGTTAGAGGTGTCCAGAGCTCTTAAGCACACTCTTTTGCTTTGGATCACGACTTTAACCATTCGGTCTCAAGCTTTTCACTTGGGCCTTCATGACACAAGCACAGGGTTAGGGACAGCTTGAATTAGCCACTTAGGCATGGATTTTATTTTCTTGGGCCCTCCTATCCATTGATGCTCAAAGCCTTGGATCCTTTTTACCCCTGCCTTTTGGTTTTAAGGGCTATTGGCTTTTTCTGCTTGCTTTTTCTTTTTATTTTTTTTCGCAAGCTTTTGTTTTTCACTGCTTTTTCTTGCTTCAAGAATCAATTTCATGATTTTTCAGATTATCAATAACATTTCTCTTTGTTCATCATTCTTTCAAGAGCCAACAATTTTAACATTCATAAACAACAAGATAAAAAATATGCACTGTTCAAGCATTCATTCAGAAAGCAAAAAGTATTGTCACCACATCAATATAATTAAACTAAATTCAAAGATAAATTCAAAATTCATGTACTTCTTGTTCTTTTGAATTAAAACATTTTTTTATTTAAGAGAGGTGAAGGATTCATGGAATTATTCATAACTTTAAGACATAGATACTAAACACTAATGATCATGAAGTAGAGACACAAAACATAGATAAACATATAATATAAAAATTGAACAGCAGAAAAGTAAGAACAAGGAATGAATCCACCTTAGTGGCGTCTTCTTCTTGAAGGACCAACAATGTCCTTAAGCTCTTCTATGTCCCTTCCTTGCCTTTGTTGCTCCTCCCTCATTGCTCTTTGATCTTCTCTTAATTTCCTCTTCAGAGTCCTTTCAGGTTTAGGGTCAACTTCAATAAGAATGTCTTTTTTCCTTATTCCTGCTCATATAGGGAAGAAGAGAACAAGAAAAGAAAGAGGAATCCTCTATGTCACAGTAAAGAGGTTCCTTATTGTTAGTAGAAGAAGAAGGGGATAATGGAAGCATAGGGATGAATAGTCTGTATAAAGAGTAAGGATAGGGGAGGTGATAAGAGATGAAGAGAAGTGTTAGTAAATAAATAAATAAATAGAAGAAGATGAGAGATGGATTTTCGAAAATATTTTTGAAAAGGAGTTAATGATTTTGGAAAATTAAGATAGGAAATTAAAATTAAAATTAAAATTTGAAACAATTAATTAATTAAAAAGAATTTTTTGAAAAAGAAGGAGATATTTTCGAAAATTAGAGATAGAAAAGTAGTTAGGTGATTTTGAAAAAGATAAAAAAACAGACAAGAAGTTAGTTAGTTGATTGAAAAAGATTTGAAAATCAAATTTGAAAAGATAAGAAGATAAGAAGATATTTTTGAAATTAAATTTTTTTGGACAAGATAAAATTTTTGAAAAAGATATGATAAAAAGATAAGATAAGGAGATATGATAAAAATATATGATTGAAAAAGATTTAATTTTTAAAATTAAAATTAATTACTTTACTAACAAGAAACTACAAGATAAGATTCTAGAATTTAAAGATTGAACCTTTCTTAACAAGAAAGTAACAAACTTCAAATTTTTGAATCAATCACATTAATTGTTAGTGAATTTTCGAAAATTTGATATAAAGATAAGAAAAAGATTTCGAAAATATTTTGAAAAAGATTTTTGAAATTTTTGAAAAAAAAGGAAAAAAAATGGAAAAGATATGATTTTTGAAAAAGATTTTGAAAAGATAAGATTTTTAAATTTGAAAATTTGACTTGACTTGTAAGAAACAACTAATTTTAAAATTTTTTGACTAAGTCAACTCAAATTTTCGAAGATTATGAGAAAATTAAGGAAAAGATATTTTTTTTTATTTTTTGAATTTTTAATGATGAGAGAGAAAAACATAAAAATGACCCAAAACATGAAAATTTTGGATTAAAACACATGATGCATGCAAGAACACTATGAATGTCAAGATGAACATCAAGAACACTTTGAAGATCATGATGAACATCAAGAACATATTTTTGAAAAATTTTTGATGCAAAGAAAACATGCAAGACACCAAACTTAGAAATCCTTAATGCATGGACACTATGAATGCAAGAATGCACATGAAAAACAATAAAAGACACAAAACAAAAAATCATCAAGATCAAAAAAGAAGACTTACCAAGAACAACTTGAAGATCATGAAGAACACTACGAATGTATGGAATTTTCGAAAAAATAATGCATAAATTTTAAAAACATGCAATTGACACCAAACTTAAAAATTGACTCAAGACTTAAACAAGAACAAAAAATATTTTTGGTTTTCTTATGATTTTATGATTTTTTTGGTATTTTCTTTATTTATTTTCGAAAAAAAGGAAAAAAAATTTTTGAAAAATTTTTAAAAACAAAACAAAAAGAAAATTACCTAATCTGAGCAACAAGATGAACCGTTAGTTGTCCATACTCGAAGAATCCCCGGCAACGGCGCCAAAAATTTGGTGCACAAAATTGTGATTCATTCTTTTCTAACTCGAAACAATCCCCGGTAATGGCTCCAAAAACTTGGTGCTCAATATCACGGTGTCTAAAATTCAATTCACAACTCCGCACAACTAACCAGCAAGTGCATTGGGTCGTCCAAGTAATACCTTACGTGAGTAAGGGTCGATCCCACGGAGATTGTTGGTATGAAGCAGCTATGGTCACCTTGTAAATCTCAGTCAGGCGGATTCAAATGTATTTGGATTAGATATTTAAAAGATAAATAAAAAAGGATAGAAATACTTATGTAAATTAATGGTGGGAATTTCAGATAAGCGTATGGAGATACTGTGCCCTTTCTTTTTCTACTTTTCTACTTCTTCCTTCAATCCTTCTTACTCCTTTCCATGGCAAGCTGTATGTAGGGCATCACCGTTGTCAATGGCTACATCCCATCCTCTCAGTGAAAAAGGTCCAAATGCTCTGTCACAGCACGGCTAATCATCTGTCGGTTCTCAATCATGTTGGAATAGAATCCCTTGATTCTTTTGCGTCTGTCACTAATGCCCAGCTTTCAGGGGTTTGAAGCTCGTCACAGTCATTCAATCCCGGAATCCTACTCGGAATAGCACAGACAAGGTTTAGACTTTCCGGATTCTCATGAATGCCGCCATCAATTCTAGCTTATACCACGAAGATTCTGATTAAGGAATCCAAGAGATATGCGTCCGGTCTAAGGTAGAACGGAAGTGGTTGTCAGTCACACGCGTTCATAGGTGAGAATGATGATGAGTGTCACGGATCATCACATTCATCAAGTTGAAGTGCAACGAATATCTTAGAACAGGAATAAATGAAGTTTATAGGAAAAGAGTAGTAATTGTATTAAAACTTGAGGTACAGCAGAGCTCCACACCCTTAATCTATGGTGTGTAGAAACTCCACCGTTGAAAATACATAAGTGAGAGGTCCAGGCATGGCCGAGAGGCCAGCCCCCATGATCTAAGAACTAATCGTCCCAAGATGTCTAATACACTAGTAAAAAGTTCTATTTATAATAAACTAGCTACTAGGGTTTACAGAAGTAAGTAATTGATGCATAAATCCATTTCCGGGGCCCACTTGGTGTATGTTTGGGCTGAGCTTGGTCTATCCACGAGCTGGAGCTTTTATTGGAGTTGAACGCCAAGTTGTAACGTGTTTTGGGCGTTCAACTCTGGGTTGTGACGTGTTTCTGGCGTTTGACTCCAGACAGCAACATGGAACTGGCGTTGAGCGCCAGTTTATGTCATCAATTCCCGAATAAAGTATGGACTATTATATATTTCTAGAAAGCTATGGATTTCTACTTTCCAAAGCCGTTGAGAGCGCTCCATTTGGAGTTCTGTAGCTCCAGAAAATCTATTTCGAGTGCAGGGAGGTCAGATTCCAACAATATCAGCAGTCCTTTGTCAGCCTCCTATCAGAGTTTTGCTCAAGTCCCTCAATTTCAGCCAGAAATTACCTGAAATCATAGAAAAACACACAAACACATAGTAAAGTCTAGAAATGTGAATTTAACATAAAAACTTATGAAAACATCCCTAAAAGTAGCTTGAACTTACTAAAAACTACCTAAAAACAATGCCAAAAAGCGTATAAATTATCCGCTCATCAATTATACTACACCTATGTCCAAGTTTGATGGAAGAAGCATCTCAATTCCTACCATTGGAGCAAACAATTTTGAGCTGAAACCTCAATTAGTTGCTCTAATGCAACAGAACTACAAGTTTCATGGACTTCCATCAGAAGATCCTTACCAGTTTTGAATTGAGTTCTTGCAGATCTGTGAGACTGTAAAGACGAATGGAGTAGATCCTGAAGTCTACAGGCTCATGCTTTTCCCTTTTGCTGTAAGAGACAGAGCTAGAACATGGTTGGACTCTCAACCTAAAGATAGCTTGGACTCCTAGGATAAGGTGGTCACGGCCTTCTTGGCTAAGTTCTTTCCTCCTCAAAAGCTGAGCAAGCTTAGAGTGGATGTTCAGACCTTCAAACAAAAAGATGGTGAATCCCTCTATGAAGCTTGGGAAAGATACACGCAGATGACCAAAAGATGTCATTCTGACATGTTTTCAGAATGGACCATGATAGATATATTTTATTATGGTCTGTCTGAGTTCTCTTAGATGTCACTAGACCATTCAACAGATGGATCCATTCACCTAAAGAAAATGCCTGCAGAAGCTCAAGAACTTATTGACATGGTTGCAAATAACCAGTTCATGTACACTTCTGAGAGGAATTCTGTGAATAATGGGACGCCTCAGAGGAAGGGAGTTCTTGAAATTGATGCTCTGAATGCCATTTTGGCTCAGAATAAAATGTTGACTCAACAAGTCAACATGATTTCTCAAAGTCTGAATGGATGGCAAAATGCATCCAACAGTACTAAAGAGGCATCTTCTGAAGAAGAAGCTTATGATCCTGAGAACCCTGCAATGGCAGAGGTAAATTACATGGGTAAACCTTATGGAAACACCTATAATTCATCATGGAAAAATCATCCAAATTTCTCATGGAATGATCAACAAAAGCCTCAACAAGGCTTTAATAATGGTGGAAGAAATAGGCTCAGCAATATCAAACCTTATCCATCATCTTCTCAGCAACAGACAGAGAATTATGAACAGAATACCTCTAACTTAGCAAACTTAGTCTCTGATATGTCTAAGGCCACTTTAAGTTTCATAAGTGAAACAAGGTCCTCCATTAGAAATTTGGAGGCACAAGTGGGCCAGCTGAGTAAGAAAATCACTGAAACTCCTCCTAGTACTCTCCCAAGCAATACAGAAGAGAATCCAAAGAGAGAGTGTAAGGCAATTGATATAGTCAATATGGCCGAATGTAAAGAGGAAGGGGGGACGTGAATCCCAATGAGGAAGACCTCATGGGATGTCTCCCAACCAAGAAGGAGTTCCCTATTGAGGACCCAAAAGAATCTGAGGCTCATATAGAGACCATAGAGATTCCATTAAACCTCCTTCTGCCATTCATGAGCTCTGAAGACTATTCTTCCTCTGAAGAGGATGAAGATGTAACTGGAGAGCAAGTTGCTCAATATCTAGGAGCTATCATGAAGCTGAATGCCAAATTGTTTGGTAATGAGACTTGGGAAGGTGAACCTCCCTTGCTCATTGGTGAACTAGATACATGGGTTCAGCAAACTTTACCTCAAAAGAAACAAGATCCTGGCAAATTCTTAATATCCTGTACCATAGGCACCATGACCTTTGAAAAGGCTATGTGTGACCTGGGGTCAAGCATAAATCTTATGCCATTCTCTGTAATGGAGAAGCTAGGGATCATTGAGGTACAACCTGCCTTATTCTCATTACAAATGGCAGACAAGTCAGTAAGACTAGCTTATGGATTGGTAGAGGACGTGTTGGTAAAGGTTGAAGGCCTTTACATCCCTGCTGATTTCATAATCTTAGACACTAAGAAGGAGGAGGATGAATGCATCATCATTGGAAGACCTTTCCTAGCCACAGCAGGAGTTGTGATAGATGTTAACAGAGGAAAATTAGTCCTTCAATTGAATGGGGACTACCTTGTATTTAAGGCTCAAGGATCTTCTTCTTTAACAATGGAGAGGAAGCATGAAAAGCTTCTCTCAGTACAGAGTCAAACAAAGACCTCACAATCAAACTCTAAGTTTGATGTTGAGAGGCCACAGCCAAACTCTAAGTTTGGTGTTGAATCCCCACATCCAAACTCTATGTTTGGTGTTGGGAGTCTACAACATTGACTTGATCACCTGTGAGGCTCCATGAGAGCCCACTGTCAAGCTATTAACATTAAAGAAGCGCTTCTTGGGAGGCAACCCAATTTTTATTTATCTAATTTTATTTTATTTTCATTGTTCTTTTATGTTTTATTAGGTTCATGATCATGTGGAGTCATGAAAAAAATATTAAAATTAAAAACAGAATCAAAAACAGCAGAAGAAAAATCACACCCTGGAGAAAGGACTTACTGGCGTTTAAATGCCAGAAAGAAGCATCTGGCTGGCGTTCAATGCCAGAACAGAGCATGGATCTGGCGTTGAACGCCAGAAACAAGCAACACCCTGGCGTTCAAACGCCAGGAATGCACCCTGAGGAGAGCTGGCACTGAACGCCAGAAACAAAGCATGGAACTGGCATTCAACGCCAGAAACATGCTGCACATGGGCGTTGAACGCCCAGAACATGCATCACTTCGGCGTTTAAACGCCAGAATTGCATGCAAAGGCATTTTACATGCCTAATTGGTGCAGGGATGTAAATCATTGACACCTCAGGATCTGTGGACCCCATAGGATCATCTCAGGATCTGTGGATCCCACAGGATCCCCACCTACCATATTCTCCCCTCTTCTCAACATTCATCCTCTCTTTCCAATAAACACTCTTCCCCAAAACCCTTCACCAATCACCTCAATCTCTCTTTCCAACTACACCCTTCACCACTCACATCCATCCACTCTTTCCTATAAACCCCACCTACCTTCATAATTCAAAATCTCTTTCCCACCCAAACCCACCCTAAATGGCCGAACCCACTCCCTCTCCCCTCCCTATATAAACCCCTCCATTCTCCTTCATTTTCACACAACACAACCCCCTCTTCTATACCTTGGCCGAATACACCTCCCTTACTCTCCTCCATATTTTCTCTTCTTCTTCTTCGTGTTTTCTTTCTTCTCTTGCTCGAGGGCGAGCAATATTTTAAGTTTGGTGTGGTAAAAGCATAGCTTTTTGTTTTTTCCATAACCATCAATGGCACCTAAGACCAGAGAAACCTCTAGAAAAGGGAAAGGGAAGACAAAAGCTTCCACCTCTGAGTCATGGGAGATGGAAAGATTCATCTCCAAAGCCCATCAAGACCACTTCTATGATGTTGTGGCCAAGAAGAAGGTGATCCCCGAGGTCCCTTTCAAGCTCAAGAAAAATGAGTATCTGGAGATCCGACATGAGATCCAAAGAAGAGGTTGGGAAGTTCTAACCAACCTCATCCAACAAGTCGGAATCTTAATGGTTCAAGAGTTCTATGCCAATGCATGGATCACTAGGAACCATGATCAAAGTAAGAACCCGAATCCAAAGAATTATCTTACAATGGTTCGGGGGAAATACTTATATTTTAGTCCGGAAAATGTGAGGCTGGCATTCAACTTGCCCATGATACAAGGAGATGCACACCCCTACACAAGAAGGGTCAACTTTGATCAAAGGTTGGACCAAGTCCTTAGGGACATATGTGTTGAAGGAGCCCAATGGAAAAGAGACTCCAAAGGCAAGCCGGTTCAACTAAGAAGACTGGACCTCAAGCCTGTGGCTAGAGGATGGTTGGAGTTCATCCAACGCTCCATCATCCCCACTAGCAACCGATCTGAAGTTACTGTGGATTGGGCCATCATGATCCATAGCATCATGATTGGAGAGGAAGTAGAAATTCATGAAGTTATCTCCCTTGAATTCTACAAAATAGCCGATAAGCCCTCTACTTTGGCAAGGCTAGCTTTTCCTCATCTAATTTGCCATCTATGTTACTCAGCTGGAGTTATCATAGAAGGAGACATCCTCATTAAGGAGGATAAACCCATCACTAAGAAAAGGATGAAGCAAACAAGAGAGCCCACTCATGGACCCCAAGAGACGCATGAGGAAGCTCATCACCAAGAAATCCCGGAGATGCCTTAAGGGATGCACTTTCCTCCCAACAACTATTGGGAACAACTCAACACTTCTCTAGAAGATTTGAGTTACAATATGGATCAATTAAAAGTGGAACATCAAGAGGACTCCATCATTCTCCATGAAATTAGAGATGATCAAAGAGCAATGAGGGAGGAGCAACAAAGGCAAGGAAGAGACATAGAAGAACCCAAGGACATCATTGGTTCTTCAAGAAGAAAACGCCACCATCACTAAGGTGGACTCATTCTTTGTTCTTAATTTTTTTTTCTTTTCGGTTTTTTTATGTTAAATGTCATCTATATTTGTGTCTCTGTAACATGATCATTAGTATTTAGTAACTATGTCTTAAGGCTATGAATAATTCCATAAATCCTTCACCTCTCTTAAATGAAAAATGTTTCTAATTCAAAAGAACAAGAAGTACATGAATTTCAAAATTATCCTTGAATTTAGTTTAATTATATTGATGTGGTGACAATACTTTTTGTTTTTTGAATGAATGCTTGAACAGTGCATAATTTTGATCTTGTTGTTTATGAATGTTAAAATTGTTGGCTCTTGAAATAATGATGAACAAAGAGAAATGCTATTGATAATCTGAAAAATCATGAAATTGATTCTTGAAGCAAGAAAAAGCAGTGAAAAAGCAAAAGCTTGCGAAAAAAATTGGCGAAAAAATAGAAAGAAAAAGAAAAAGCAAGCAGAAAAAGCCAATAGCCCTTAAAACCAAAAGGCAAGGGTAAAAAGGATCCAAGTCTTTGAGCATCAATGGATATGAGGGCCCAAGGAAATAAAATCCAGGCCTAAGCGGCTAAATCAAGCTGTCCCTAACCATGTGCTTGTGGCATGCAGGTCCAAGTGAAAAGCTTGAGACTGAGTGGTTAAAGTCATGATCCGAAGCAAAAAGAGTGTGCTTAACAGCTCTGGACACCTCTAACTGGGAACTTTAGCAAAGCTAAATCACAATTTGAAATGGTTCACCCAGTCATGTGTCTGTGGCATTTATGTATCTGGTGGTAATACTGGAAAACAAAGTGCTTAGGGCCACGGCCAAGACTCATAAAAGTAGCTGTGTTCAAGAATAAACAAACTTAACTAGGAGAATCAATAACACTATCTGAAATTCTAAGTTCCAATAGATGCCAATCATTCTAAACTTCAAGGGAAAAAGTGAGATGCCAAAACTATTCAGAGGCAAAAAGCTACAAGTCCTGCTCATCTAATTAGAACTAATATTTATTGATATTTTGGAATTTATAGTATATTCTCTTCTTTTTATCCTAATTAATTTTTAGTTGCTTGGGAACAAGCAATAATTTAAGTTTGGTGTTGTGATGAGCGGATAATTTATACGCTTTTTGGCATTGTTTTTAGGTAGTTTTTAGTAGGATCTAGCTACTTTTAGGGATGTTTTCATTAGTTTTTACGCTAAATTTACATTTCTGAAATTTACTATGAGTTTGTGTATTTTTCTGTGATTTCAGGTAATTTCTGACTGAAATTGAGGGACCTGAGCAAAACTCTGATAAAAGGCTGACAAAGGACTGCTAATGCTGTTAGATTCTGACCTCTCTGCACTCAAAATGGATTTTCTGGAGCTACAGAACTCCAAATGACGCGCTCTCAATGGAGTTGGAAATTAGACATCTAGAGCTTTCCATCAATATATAATAGTCCATACTTTATTCGTGATTAGACGACGTAAAATGGCGCTCAACGCCAGTTCCATGCTGCATTCTGGAGTCAAACGCCAGAAACACGTCACGAACCAGAGTTGCACGCCAAAAACACGTTACAACTTGGCGTTCAACTCCAAGATAAGCCTCAGCTCATGTAAAGATCAAGCTTAGCCCAAGCACACACCAAGTGGGCCCCGAAAATGGATTTCTGCATCAATTACTTACTTCTGTAAACTCTTGTAGCTAGTCTAGTATAAATAGGACGATTTACTATTGTATTAGACCTCTTTGGTCTCAGTTTTATTTTATTATCCATCTCAGGAGACTATTGATCACGTTTTGGGGGCTGGCCATTCGGCCATGCCTGAACCTTCATCACTTATGTATTTTCAACGGTGGAGTTTCTACACACCATAGATTAAGGGTGTGGAGCTCTGCTGTACCTCAAGTTTTAATGCAATTACTACTATTTTCTATTCAATTCCACTTGTTCTTATTCTAAGATATTCGTTGCACTTTAACATGACGAATGTGATGATCCGTGACACTCATCATCATTCTCACCTATGAACGCGTGACTGACAACCACTTCTGTTCTACTTTAGGCCGGGCACATATCTCTTGGATTCCTTAATCAGAATCTTCGTGGTATAAGCTAGAATTGATGGCGGCATTCATGGGAATCCGGAAAGTCTAATCTTGTCTGTGGTATTTCGAGTAGGATTCCGGGATTGAATAACTGTGACGAGCTTCAAACTCGTGATTGTTGGGCGTGATGACAAACGCAAAAGAATCAAGGGATTCTATTCCAACATGATCGAGAACCGACAGATGATTAGCCGTGCTGTGACAGAGCACTTGGACCATTTTCACTGAGAGGATGGGATGTAGCCATTGACAACGGTGATGTCCTACATACAGCTTGCCATGGAAAGGAGTAAGAAGGATTGAAAGAAGGCAGTAGGAAAGCAGAGATTCAGAAAGGACACAACATCTCCTTGCACTTATCTGAAATTCCCACCATTGAATTACATGAGTAACTCTATCTTTATTTCATGTTTATTATTTATTACTATTCGAAAATCCATAACCATCTATTATCCGCCTGACTGAGATTTACAAGGTGACCATAGCTTGCTTCATACCAACAATCTCTGTGGGATCGACCCTTACTCACGTAAGGTATTACTTGGATGACCCAGTACACTTGCTGGTTAGTTGTGCGGAGTTGTGACTAAGTGTGATTCACGTTTGAGAGCGCTACCAAGTTTATTGGCGCCATTGTTGATGATCACAATTTCGTGCACCAACCATAAACTGATAGAAATAACAAACCGGTCAGATATTATGATTCAGAAATCGTAGTTGGACCTCTGAACCGGTCAGTCGAACCGAAACGGGACTCTGCCAATTTTCTCTTAAAAGTCTAAAATGGTGCCGTTTGGTTTAGAGGAGAAGAACCCTCATCTCTCTCACAGTCTCACTCAACCACTCTCCAATCTCCATCTCCTTCCTCTTATTGAGCTCCTCCCTCACTCCTTCACTTCCATCCAGCCACCGTCTTGCTACCGCTGCCATCACAACTTCTGGAAGCTGCCTCCATTGCGCAACCACCATTTGAACTTCGAAGCCACCGTAGTCGTTGCAACTGGTCTCGCCTCTTGCCTCCCTCACGCAGCCACTATCCTACCGGCGCCAGTTTTGTTCCACCGCATTCTTGCCCTTCAGCCGCGCCAACTCTCTCACGTCATGCTCCCTGTTTTCCTGTGTGCTCACTGCTCAGTCTACTCTCTTTTAGGTATTTTTTAACTGTAATTATTGTTAGTTAATCTGTGAACTATGATTTTTTATTACTTGTGGTTTAGGATTGTGAATAATGTGAACTTTGCTGTTGTTAATTTTTTTATTGTGTAATTATATGTATTGACTATTGAGATTATGTTGTGGGTTGCTGTAAGCCTGTGATATTGTTATTGGATTATTTTATTGACTGTTGAGACTGTATTGTTGTTATGATATTGTGTAATTCCATTTGTTTTTATTGGATTGTATTGTTGTTGTGGGTTGAGATTTTAGGTATGGATGAGAGTATCAACCAAGAATTAAGCATGTAGGGATAATAATGCAGAGAATAATTCGGCTTCGAATTCTGTTACTTCGAATGAAACTTCTCTTCCTCCCGATTCTAACGATAGTCAAAGATAGGTTGCTTCTAATGTTCGGAGAAAAACTGATCCAACTTGGAGATATGTTGCTTTACAAGTAATAAACGAAAAATCGCATTACTAATGCTTGTTCTGTTTGAGTACTTTTGGAGGAGGAAGAATTAATAGAATGAAGAAATATTTAGCAAAGATAGGTGAAGATATTAAAAAGTATTTTAAAGTCCCTTATGACGTAGAAAAACAAATGAAAGGTTTATTGAAAGAAATTTAGAAAAGTAAAACTAGTAAAAGAAAAATAAGTTTTAATAAAGACAAACTTGGATGTTGGCATTTTATGTTTGGTTTTTTTTTTCTGTTATTTGACTTTTGAATTTGTATTTGAATGAGATGATAACATTGTGTTTTATATAGTACTTTTAATTTGGATAATATTTTAAATTTTATATTGCACTATAATTATATTTTAGTGTGTATTTTATTATATTTTATTTATTATTTTATTATAAAATAAATTTTTTGATTAAACTACAATTAAACTAATTGAATTAATAAACTAGTAAATTAGTAGATAGAGTAATTCGATGACCGATTTGATAAACAGACCTCGATAAAAAGAGATAGAAAGAAAAAGTTATTCTTATAGAACATAAATTTTTAACATAAAGACTAAAGACATACCAGTGTCAAAATCTTACATTAATAATTTTTGACTTTATCTATTATGTGTTCTAAGTATACATGATAAAATTATAAAATAAAAAAGTTTTTATTAAAAATATAAAAATCAAAATTTCAGTATATTTATTAAATAAAAATATTTAAAATTTGTCATTAATAATAAATTTATCATGTATCCTAAGAGCACATATTAGCTAAATTCATATTCTTTTAGGATAAATTCATTTAGTTAGTCTTATTGAAATATAGTACGTGTTAAAATACATTAAAAAAATTTGAAATAATAAAAAAGAGTATTATATATTTTTAAAATAGGAGTATTGTTTTTTAAAAAGTTCATATTCACATTAAAAGTTAAAGTTTTAAAATAAGAGTAATTATTATGTACTTTTATATACATTTTTATATTTTAAATAAAATAATTAACTATTGAAATTATTAAAATTTTACAGTAGAATAATCAAATGTTTTATAATATATATAATCAAATACATTTTAACAAAATCAATTATCAATATATTTTATTTTTTCATTTTATTTATAAAATAGATTTATTTTAATATTATTATTTATAAAAACTTATAATTTATTGATAATAATTTTTATGGTTCATATATTATACTTAAAAAAGAAATTACTAATGGATATAAATAGTGGTAGACTTGTATAGTAGTATGATGTCAAGGTATTTTTCTCTCTTTTTTTGCTACTATTTATTTGATAGCCAATTCACGTTTATCAATCACAATTTTTCTCTCCTTTTCTTTTTGGTATTCGCTGGTTGAGAAAATGAGCTTATTTTTTGTGTCACATTTTTGCATGCTGGGAGAACGAAAATGTTTTTTTTTTCACATTTTTGTAGTCATATACTACATAAATTATGTAAATATTATTTTTGTTTTTTTAGTCTGTAAAAATAGAATTAAATGTGTATTTGATAAATTTTTGTAGTCCAATTTATTTGAATAAATAACTAATTTTTTATTTAAATTAAAAAAGACTTAAAATTACTTAATTATTAAATAGATTGATCCATCTACTATTTTAAAGATGGGTTATTTGTTTTAAATATTTTTTATTGAGAACTAATAATTATTATCTTACAATAATATATATGTTTAAAAATTTATTTGTCTAACGTTAGGAAAAATTATGTTCTTAGCTATTGGAGAGGCATTAGGGACTATTTCACATTTCAGACTCACTCCAATGGAAAATTATTAGGCAAATTGTCATGTGCTAGTTAACTGCAAGGCTGTAGTTCCGTTTCTTGAGTAAGTATACACATATATTTTTAACACACGAATATAACTCTTTTCATCCAGTGACTAGTTGGACTAATTTTTTTCTCATAAATTACATTTAGAGAAAAAATAAAGCAAAGATTATGGACTCAAACAAGGTCGCAGTCTAAGATAGACAGTTTTCTCGGTGGTTCAAGCATGAGGTTGATAGAATATTAAACTGACCACTGTGTTTTTAGCCAAGAATTCATACTTTATGAAATCCAATTTTAATATAAAACATGAATGTTATGTGGTGCCAGGTTCCAATAGAAAGTACGCTTCATTCGAAAGAAATGAAGTTGCTTGCATGCATGCGGTCCCATGATTCAGGCAAGACATTTTCGGGCGTACAACATTAACGGTACAAGTTTAGAACCATCACAAAGGAAGACGGGATGAAAATCTAAAATAGTGGAGTATATATATAATCTAATACAAGAAGATATGCAAGCATGCGTGATCATAAAGTGGCTATTGGTAGTGTTTCGTATTATGAAAAAATTGTGGACATAATTGAATTGAATTATAGATATCATTTCACAATGGTATTGTTCAAATGTGTGTGGGCTGATACCACTACCAATAGAGGTATCAAACAAGATCATTTAGGCCTTATCAGCGTTAATTTCTCTCGTCCGATACACACTGGTGATTGAGAAGATGATAAACTGTACATATTGGCATCAGAAGCTCATCTTGTATATTATGTAGATGATGAAGCAGCTAAGGAATGGAGTGTTGTGATTCATGTAAAACTACGAGATTTGTATGACATGGGAGAAGAGAATGAAGAAGCTGAAGTTGATTTTTCTCTATAGCCAAGGTTGAACATGTCAGCAGAAGGTGA
The DNA here is from genome assembly GCF_003086295.3 of Arachis hypogaea. Lineage (NCBI taxonomy): Eukaryota > Viridiplantae > Streptophyta > Magnoliopsida > Fabales > Fabaceae > Arachis > Arachis hypogaea. Next base: position 22,313,841 of record NC_092044.1, on the reverse strand, counting down.
CCTTGGAGATTTACAGTTGACAAGGGTGGATGATATAGAAGACCCCATAGAAAATGCTTCAGAAATTTCGATGATGTTACGTAATGCTTATATGAAGAAAGTTAACGTAATTTAAAAAGGATTTTTGTGTCATGAATAAGTACAATAAACTCAACGATGTATTGTGGGTTTTCATTTGGAATTAAGTCTTTAATGTATTATGGGTTTTCATGAATAAAATCAGATTTCCCGTTTCTTTCAACGGTTTTTTTCGTCAAAAGTTAGTTTACGTTAAATCTTTAATGTTGTTTTAGTTGTTGTTGTTCTTAATGTTGTAGTTTTGATAATCTTGGTATCTAATATTCGATATGAATTCCAATAATGTTAGGATTTTTAAACATTAGTGAACATAACATGACGGTGGAACAGGACAAATAAAAACTAAGGACTTTTCATCATACTGTGCAAGCACAACATTCGCTCCAAAGCTTCTGTCTAAGAAATTTGTCCAAACTACCAACAAGGGAGATGGTAATTGTTGTTTATTTGCATTTAGTTTTGAAATGGTCTTAGTATATTGCTGTCCCCTTTTTCTTTTAAATCACTTTCTAGTGACTTAGGAGTTCTTAGTTTCTTCTGGGTATAATTATTTTGTTGTATGCATGTTATTTTCAGTATTTTCTAAATACTCTAGGAAAATAGTTCCTAACAGTCTAGATGGGAAAGAGTCTGGTTCAGAAGACAATTTAGATAATTTTTCTCCGTTGGAATTGACAAATCTATGCAGTTTGATCTCAATAAGATTCCAGAAGAAGACAATAAAACTTTAGAAGACCAATAAAGAGAAGATGATATATGATGAGCGGATAATTTATACGCTTTTTGGCATTATTTTTAGGTAGTTTTTAGTAAGTTCAAGCTACTTTTAGGGATGTTTTCATTAGTTTTTATGTTAAATTCACATTTCTAGACTTTACTATGAGTTTGTGTGTTTTTCTGTGATTTCAGGTAATTTCTGGCTGAAATTGAGGGACTTGAGCAAAACTCTGATAGGAGGCTGACAAAGGACTGCTGATACTGTTGGAATCTGACCTCCCTGCACTCGAAATGGATTCTCTGAAGCTACCGAACTCCAAATGGTGCGCTCTCAACGGTGTTGGAAAGTAGACATCCAGAGCTTTCCAGCAATATATAATAGTTCATACTTTATTCGGGAATTGACGATGTAAACTGGCGCTCAACGCCAGTTCTATGTTGCTGTCTGTAGTCAAACACCAGAAACACGTCACAACCCAGAGTTGAACGCCCAAAACACGTTACAACTTGGCGTTCAACTCCAATAAAAGCCTCAGCTCGTGGATAGACCAAGCTCAGCCCAAACATACACCAAGTGGGCCCCGGAAGTGGATTTATGCATCAATTACTTACTTCTGTAAACCCTAGTAGCTAGTTTATTATAAATAGAACTTTTTACTAGTGTATTAGCGATCTTGGGACGATTAGTTCTCAGATCATGGGGGCTGGCCATTCGGCCATGCCTGAACCTTTCACTTATGTATTTTCAACGGTGGAGTTTCTACACACCATAGATTAAGGGTGTGGAGCTCTGCTGTACCTCAAGTTTCAATGCAATTACTATTACTTTCTATTCAATTCTCTTTATTCTTATTCCAAGATATACGTTGCACTTCAACTTGTTGAATGTGATGATCCGTGACATTCATCATCATTCTCACCTAAGAACACGCGTGACTGACAACCACTTCCGTTCTACCTTAGGCCGGGCGCATATCTCTTAGATTCCCCAACAGAATCTTCGTGGTATAAGCTAGATAGATGGCGGCATTCATGGGAATCCGGAAAGTCTAACCTTGTCTGTGGTATTTCGAGTAGGATTCTGGGAATCCAGAAAGTTTAACCTTGTCCGTGGTATTCCGAGTAGGATTCCGGTATTGAATGACTGTGACGAGCTTCAAACTCCTGAAGGCTGGGCGTTAGTGATAGACGCAAAAGAATCAAGGGATTCTATTCCAACCTGATTGAGAACCGACAGATAATTAGTCGTGCTGTGATAGAGCATTTGGACCATTTTCACTGAGAGGATGGGATGTAGCCATTGACAACGGTGATGCCCTACAAACAGCTTGCCATGGAAAGGAGTAAGAAGAATTGGATGAAAGCAGCAGGAAAGCAGAGATTCAAGAGGAGCACAGCATCTTCATACGCCTATCTGAAATTCCCACCATTGAATTACATGAGTATTTCTATCCCTTTTTATTTTATTTATTTTTATTTATCCAATCTAATCACATTTGACTTTATGAGTCCACTTAACTGAGATTTACAAGATGACCATAGCTTGCTTCATACCAACAATCTCCGTGGGATCGACCCTTACTCACGTAAGGTATTACTTGGACAACCCAGTGCACTTGCTGGTTAGTTGAACGGAGTTGTGACTTCAAATAGAGCCAATTATTAAATTTCATACAAGTACAAAGAGTATGGATCACAATTTCGTCCACCAAGTTTTTGACACCGTTGCCGGGGATTGTTCGAGTACGGACAACTGACGGTTCATCTTGTTGCTCAGATTAGGTAATTTTCTTTTCAAAAAGTTTTCAAAAAAAATTTTCAAAAAATTTGTTTTTTTTTATTTTTCGTTTTTCTAATAATGTTTTTCGAAAAAATAAAAGAAAATACAAAAAAATCATAAAATCATAAAAAACCAAAAATATTTTGTGTTCTTGTTTGAGTCTTGAGTCAATTTTTAAGTTTGGTGTCAATTGCATGTTTTTGAAATTTATGCATTATTTTTTCGAGAATTTCATGCATTCATAGTGTTTTTCATAATCTTCAAGTTGTTCTTGGTAAGTCTTCTTGTTTGATCTTGATGTTTTCTTGTTTTGTATCTTTTGTTGTTTTTCATATGCATTTTTAGTTTGTTAGAGTCCATGCGTTAAAGATTTCTAAGTTTGGTGTCTTGTATGTTTTCTTTGCATCAAAAATTTTTCAAAAATATGTTCTTGATGTTCATCATGATCTTCAAAGTGTTCTTGGTGTTCATCTTGACATTCATAGTATTCTTGCATGCATCATGTGTTTTGATCCAAAATTTTCATGTTTTGGGTCATTTTTATGTTTTTCTCTCTCATCATTAAAAATTCAAAAAATTCAAAAAAATATCTTTTCCTTAATTTTCTCCAAATTTTCGAAATTTTGGGTTGACTTGGTCAAAAAATTTTAAAAATTAGTTGTTTCTTACAAGTCAAGTCAAATTTTCAATTTTAAAAATCTTATCTTTTCAAAATCTTTTTCAAAAATCATATCTTTTTTATTTTTTTCTATTTTTCAAAAATTTTGAAAATTATTTTTCAAAATCTCTTTTTCTTAACTTTATGTCATAATTTTCGAAAATCCACTAACAATTAATGTGATTGATTCAAAAATTTGAAGTTTGTTACTTTCTTGTTAAGAAAGGTTCAATCTTTAAATTCTAGAATCTTATCTTTTAGTTTCTTGTTAGTCAAGTAATTAATTTTAATTTTAAAATCAAATCCTTTTCAAAATATCTTTTTTATCTTTTTAATCTTATCTTTTTATCATATCTTTTTCAAAATTTTATCTTTTTCAAAAATTTGATTTCAAAAGATCTTATCTAACTTCTTATCTTCTTATCTTTTCAATTTGATTTTAATATCTTTTTCAACCAGCTAATTAACTTTTTGTTTGTTTCTTATCTTTTTCAAAACCACCTAACTACTTTTCCCTCTCTAATTTTCGAAAATATCTCATCCCTTTTTCAAAAATTCTTTTTACTTAATTAATTGTTTTAAATTTTAATTTTAATTATATCTTATCTTTAATTTTCGAAAATCACTAACTACTTTTTCAAAATTATTTTCGAAATCCTCTATCTCTCCTCTTCTTCTATTTAATTATTTATTTACTAACACTTCTCTTCACCTCTCTTCATCTCCAATCACTGCCTCTATCCTCACCATTGTGATTGGATTCTCCACTTTTATTCCTTTCTTCTTCTATTAACAATAAGGAACCTCTTTACTGTGACATAGAGGATTCCTCTTTCTTTTCTTATTCTCTTCTTTCCTATATGAGCAGGAACAAGGAAAAAGGCATTCTTGTTGAAGCTGATCCTGAACCTGAAAGGACTCTGAAGAGGAAACTAAGAGAAGACAAAAGCTTCCACCTCTGAGTCATGGGAGATGGAGAGATTCATCTCAAGGGTCCATAGCTCAGTAGAAGAGCATTTGACTGCACATCAAGAGAGCATGAGAAATTCCCTCTTCAAGAAATCTCTGAGATACCTCAGGGGATACATGTTCCTCCACATAATTATTGGAAGCAACTAAGGATAGGAACACCAAAATCACTAGGGATCATGCAACAGAAGCAAGGAAGAGACATAAAGGAGCTCAAAAAGCACCATTGGACCTTCAAGAAGGCACTACCCTCACTCAGGTGGACTCATTCCTTGTTCTTATTTTCTCTGCTTTTTCGGTTTTTATCCTTCATGTCTGTCTATGTTTTGTGTCTCTACTTCATGATCATTAGTATGTAGTAACTATGTCTTAAAGCTATGAATAAATTCTATAAATCCTTCACCTCTCTTAAATAAAAAAAATGTTTTTAATTCAAAAGAACAAGAAGTACATAAATTTCGAAAATTGTCCTTGAATTTAATTTAATTATATTGATGTGGTGACAATACTTTTTGTTTTCTGAATGAATGCTTAAACAGTGCATATTTTTGATCTTGTTGTTTATGAATGTTAAAATTGTTGGCTCTTGAAAGAATGATGAACAAAGATAAATGTTATTGATGATTTGAAAAATCATAAAATTGATTCTTGAAGCAAGAGAAAGTAGTGAAAAAGCAAAGGCTTGCGAAAAAAAACTAGCGAAAAAAATAGAAAGAAAAAAAAGCAAGCAGAAAAAGCCAATAGCCCTTAAAACCAAAAGGCAAGGGTAAAATGGATCCAAGGCTTTGAGCATCAATGGATAGGAGGGCCCAAGGAAATAAAATCCAGGCCTAAGCGGCTAAATCAAGCTGTCCCTAACCATGTGTTTGTGGCATGCAGGTCCAAGTGAAAAGCTTGAGACTGAGTGGTTAAAGTTGTGATCCAAAGCAAAAGAGTGTGCTTAAGAGCTCTGGACACCTCTAACTGGGGACTCTAGCAAAGCTGAGTCACAATCTGAAAAGGTTCACCCAGTCATGTGTCTGTGGCATTTATGTATCCGGTGGTAATACTGGAAAACAAAATGCTTAGGGCCACGGCCAAGACTCATAAAAGTAGCTGTGTTCAAGAATAAACATACTTAACTAGGAGAATCAATAACACTATCCAAAATTCTAAGTTCCTAGAGAAGCCAATCATTCTAAACTTCAAAGGAAAAAGTGAGATGCCAAAACTGTTCAGAAGCAAAAAGCTACAAGTCCTGCTCATCTAATTAGAATTAATATTCAATGATATTTTGGAATTTATAGTATATTCTCTTCTTTTTATCCTAATTGATTTTCAGTTGCTTGGGGACAAGCAACAATTTAAGTTTGGTGTTGTGATGTGCGGATAATTTATACGCTTTTTGGCATTGTTTTTAGGTAGTTTTTAGTAAGTTCAAGCTACTTTTAGGGATGTTTTCATTAGTTTTTATGTTAAATTCACATTTTTGGACTTTACTATGAGTTTGTGTGTTTTTCTGTGATTTCAGGTAATTTCTGGCTGAAATTGAGGGACTTGAGCAAAACTCTGATAGGAGGCTGACAAAGGACTGTTGATGCTGTTGGAATCTGACCTCCCTGCACTCAAAATGAATTTTCTGGAGCTACAGAAGTTCAAATGGCGCGCTCTCAATGGAGTTGGAAAGTAGACATCCAGAGCTTTCCAACAATATATAATAGTCCATACTTTATTCGGGAATTGACGATGTAAACTGGCGCTCAACGCCAGTTCTATGTTGCTATCTGGAGTCAAACGGCAGAAACACATCACAACCCAGAGTTGAACGCCCAAAACACGTTACAACTTGGCGTTCAACTCCAATAAAAGCCTCAGCTCGTGGAAAGACCAAGCTCAGTCCAAACATACACCAAGTGGGCCCCGGAAGTAGATTTATGCATCAATTACTTACTTCTGTAAACCCTAGTAGCTAGTTTATTATAAATAGAACTTTTTACTAGTGTATTAGCGATCTTGGGACGATTAGTTCTCAGATCATGGGGGCTGGCCATTCGGCCATGCCTGAACCTTTCACTTATGTATTTTCAACGGTGGAGTTTCTACACACCATAGATTAAGGGTGTGGAGCTCTGCTGTACCTCAAGTTTCAATGCAATTACTATTACTTTCTATTCAATTCTCTTTATTCTTATTCCAAGATATACGTTGCACTTCAACTTGATGAATGTGATGATCCGTGACACTCATCATCATTCTCACCTATGAACGCGCGTGACTGACAACCACTTCCGTTCTACCTTAGGCCGGGCGCATATCTCTTAGATTCTCCAACAGAATCTTCGTGGTATAAGCTAGATAGATGGCAGCATTCATGGGAATCCAGAAAGTCTAACCTTGTTTGTGGTATTCCGAGTAGGATTCTGAGAATCCGGAAAGTCTAACCTTGTCCGTGGTATTCCGAGTAGGATTCCGGTATTGAATGACTGTGACGAGCTTCAAACTTCTGAAGGCTGGGCGTTAGTGACAGACGCAAAAGGATCAAGGGATTCTATTCCAACCTGATTGAGAACCGACAGATGATTAGTCGTGCTGTGATAGAGCATTTGGACCATTTTCACTGAGAGGATGGGATGTAGCCATTGACAACGGTGATGCCTTACAAACAGCTTGCCATGGAAAGGAGTAAGAAGAATTGGATGAAAGCAGCAGGAAAGCAGAGATTCAAGAGGAGCACAGCATCTTCATACGCCTATCTGAAATTCCCACCATTGAATTACATGAGTATTTCTATCCCTTTTTATTTTATTTATTTTTATTTATCCAATCTAATCACATTTGACTTTATGAGTCCACTTAACTGAGATTTACAAGATGACCATAGCTTGCTTCATACCAACAATCTCCGTGGAATCGACCCTTACTCACGTAAGGTATTACTTGGACGACCCAGTGCACTTGCTGGTTAGTTGAACGGAGTTGTGACTTCAAATAGAGCCAATTATTAAATTTCATACAAGTACAAAGAGTATGGATCACAATTTCGTCCACCAATATACATATTACGAAAAGGTGTTTTAATCTGAACAAAAAGCCATGGTATGGAGATGACATATCAGATCCTGTAAGACGTGAAGGCCATAGATTCTTGTCAGAGTATTTTTTTCCAGGTCAATATGATGTTGAAGAGAAATTTTGACCTTTTATTATAAGAGTTATGTTGACTCCCTTAATTTAATGGTTTAGGTCGCAGTTTAACATATTCATTTACTTTTAGAATTTCTTGATTTAGGTTTAGTAAGGCATAACTTTATTTAAGTTTATAAATTCAGACTATGACTTTATTTTTTTCTTTTACATTTATATTTGAATGCAAATTTAAATGATAATATAGTAAACGAGAAAATCTTATTGGTAAATTTGTTCACATGAGTTAACATATATAAGTTATTTAACTTGTGAACTTCTTTATGTAAAACGAATCTAGAAATAGTATTATGAGTTTAAGTAACAATGATTTAAACATATGTATTTTAAAAAAGTAGTGTTAACTAAACTAGATTATACCCAGATGGTTATTACTAAAAAAACATTGAAATATGTAGTTAAACGCATTTTGCAGCGGTTGGAAGAAAATCGCCACAAGATGTAAAATAATAATTCACCCCAAGTTATATATCACGACGGTTCTAAGAAAACAGCCGCTAAATACAAGGTTGATTGCAGCCCCCACTATTAACCGCTATTTGCAGGAATTGTTGTAGTGAACCTGCATATTAAAATAATAAAAAGACTATGATCCCAAAAATGATGAGGTTGATTCATGGGATGATTACGTTGATAACTTATATGCCGAAGAAGAAGCTGTACGCTGTAACAAGCCCAATAGTCGCAAGGATACGAATTATTGGAGTGTTGTTGTAAGCGGTAAAAATTTTTCCTACAGTCTCGATTATTTAATTATAATTAGATGACCTTGGTATTCTATTTAATTTTTAGGCAACAATAATGCAACTAAACCTTGTAATTTGTTTCTTAGACGATGGCGTCACAAGAACGATAAAATTGAGCGTCAAGGAGGCTATAGTACTTTCTCCTGGTAGATAGATCATTCTAGAGTTTAATAGAGAGTTGTAATCGATCAATGAGGCAGTTGGATTATTAAGTGGGTTTCTAGGGAGTTTGGGTGTTGACTTTCAACATTTTTCCATTAATAAAGGGAGTTGGAAGCCAATGGACAATGCTTTAAAGGAACATGCATACGACACAGTTAAGGTATAATGTTAATTTGCATAGCCTATTTTTTTTAAAATAAGATTTATATGTCCTTATTTTTCCTTTTGTTGACATGTATCACATTATGTCTCAATTTTTTAGCAAACCTTTCTGTATGAGAAGAATGACAATGAAAAAAAAAGTGGGTAATAATCAAAGAATAGGAAAAATCTGGAAGGAGGCAAGAAATAACTTATTTCACAAGTTTTATGACGAGAGAAAGAGTTTAAAAGAAAATGTTAAGCGCAAACCATCAGGAATAAATGCACAGCAATGGAAATGGTTCCTTCAATATCGGTTGAAGGACTCTATGAAGGTAATTAACATGGAATTGGTACTATATCTAGTGTTACAATTTTAAACATTTTAAATACCTGAATAAAATGATTGATTGAAAGTGATAGAATTAAAAAGCCAAAAAAATAGTCCAATAAGTTTCTAACCCTAAAAAAATACTGAGGCACTATTAAGGAGTCATTACATTCTAAAATTCATTACATGATCAACTGTATTTTTGTCTTTATTTATAGAAATAATATAGACAAAATGCTCTAAATTAGTCGAAGCAACTTTATACACATACTGGGAGTTCTAAGACAACGGCAAAGCTAAAGGATGAAGAGGTAATTATGTGTGTATTATCTTTCATATATTTTTGTGTGTTTTGTGATATTCTTTTGTAACATGTATGATTGCGTAAATATTTAACGTGGTTATAGGAGAAAAAAAGAAAAGGCGCATTGATAGAGGAGAGATATTTATTATGACTCATAAAAAAATGATGGCTCGTATATGAATGATGATGCGCGAGCTATTGGTGTAAGTATTGGTTAATAATGATTTACATCTCTTACTCTATTCATGTTGCTAACTTCGAAATCACAATAACCTAATTCTGGTAAGTCTGTAGGAAGCGATTGCGAATATCGAAAGCTAAGATGGTTCTTCGAAGGAGATTTCACTTACTGATTCGCTTGCGTAAGTACTTGGAAAGGAGCATTCAGGACGAATTCGGGGGTTAGGTTTTGGACCATGTCCAACTGAAATTATTCATAGTACTACACAATAATCAAACTTTGGAGTGCAAATTGAGGAGTATCAGGGGAGATTACAGAATTAAAGGCAGCAGCAGCAGAACAAAAGACGGAGATTACAGAATTGAAGACAGCAGCAGCAGAACACAGGGCAGAAGCAGCAGTAGAGAAAGCAAAGATATAGACCATAGAAAATCTGGTAAGATACATAATCCAACAGCAAGGAGACACTTTACCACCTGAAATTGATGCACAGCTGAAGTCTTTGGAGAGTGCAACAAAATAGAGATTTTTTAATAGTTAAATTTTTTTGTTTCCTTTATGAACAGTGCACTTTGAGGACAAATTATTATTAATTATTTTATTTTGTGATCTATATGTATTTTTTGGATTATTCTAGCATTGTGTTTTACATCAATTACATTTTTTTTATATAATTGCAATTATCACTAGTTAAATTAATATGTAACATTTTTAAATTAAAAGATTTTTTAAATGTTAATTGTGATATGAACCCAAAATTCAAATATACTATTTAAATAAAAAAGAAGTTTAGCAGCGGTTACTTTTGAACGATGCAAAATCCAACTTTTTAAACTAAAGTAAATAGTGGCGGTTAGATAACCGTCACGAAAAGCATCTCAAATCAATCCTGGAAAACAGCAGCGGTCGTTAACCGCCGCAGAACATTTCTGCCACTAAAATCGGTTTAACAGCAGTTATTCCAGCGGTCAAATAAAACCGCCGCCAAAGGTTTATCGGCGCAGTTAGTTTCAGCGGTCATTGAACCGAACTTTCAACTGCCGCTATCTGCCACTCCTTAAACTTAAAAATCAATTCTCATCATCATTCATTCCTTATTATCACACCTCCCATTTTGTTCATCAACAATTCATACTCTAAACACAATTCATTCTTTTCTAAATAAAGCAAACTCAAAACGTAATCATTTTCTTAATAACTTAAAATCAAATTATAAAATCCTTAAAAATCTAAATCTTTCTAAATAACCACTTCGAACAAAGCCTCCTATTTTCATCAAAATTTCGGCAACGTCTCCTTTAAAACTTGGACTTTTGTCACCCTTCAAGGGTCCCAACCACCAAACTAAACACCTCTCGGTCATTCAAATCATTTCCAGTATCAAATTATTTCAAAATCAAACCAATTCCGATATTAAATCTTTCCCAAAAATCAACCAACTCCAATAAGAAATCACTTGCAAAATTGAACCACACATCTCTCAACCAATCCATTCAATTCAATTTCACAAACCATCCATCAACCCTCAACACATCAACAATCATCATTATTTTATATTCATCAAAGTCATAATCCAATACATACAAATTCATTCATCCTTTATACACACATCATATATTATTTACACAATCCATCAATAATTCATTCAGTTCATTCCTATCTTAAGGTCCTTTACCCTAAGTTTTCACGTGATATTAAACATTAACTACGAAAAACCAAAATAATACCTTGGCCGATTCCTCCCTAAGTCCGGAACACCTCAATTATCCATAGTTTCTCAAGCTCTAAAGCTTTAACTCCTCACCAATTGAATTTTCAACTCCCAGGGTTCAATTCCAAGCTTACAATATCCACTAATTTAACTCTAATTCAACAATATACACAATCTAATTCATACAATATCACAATAATCAACATTAAGCTTACTAAATTACCAATTCACAAGGGTTAGGGTTTCTTTACCGTTAGTCACGAGTCAAATAGACACAATCCAATGATTATCCACCACTAGAGTACTCCTAAACCATCAAAATCACAAAATCTCTCAATTACCAAAACCCAAATCACAAACTAAAAGGAAAAAATTGGGTAAAAAAACGTGATTCTCTTACCAATTTGTTCAGTGGGTTTTGTAGATAATTCCAAGACGAACGCGTGGCCGCTAATGGCTCGTCAATTGGAGCTCCGGATTGAAAGTTATAAATGATTGAATTTTTGGAGGTAAAGGTTATATTTTTAACGTCAATTCTCTCCTCTTCAACGTAATTCCATTCAATCTAAGGAAAGAAGCCAAGTTTTAGGCTTTTATATAATGGGCCTTGGGTCCGGTTTGGACCCGGTCCAATCGATTCATTCCGTTGGCTCAGTTTTAGGCCAAAATATTTAAAATTAGTGCCACAATTCATATTTTAACTATTTCTACTTCATTAAACTATAAAATTTAATTTTATAATTTTCTTTGAATAATAATTAATTTATTGGCTAATTATTCATTACTTACTTGGGGTTTTCACATGACAAATGTCGCGTACATGAGAGCACTTGGCCAAACCAAATGCTCCCATACGCATGATGTTTTCGCGTACGCATGCATACTAGGTTTTCAAAAAGCTGATATGTTGCAGAATTCAATTTTTCAATCCAATTTTTAAAATTTTATATTTTTTTGTAAAAAATTCATTTTTCACCCATTCTTGAACCATTGGAAAGATTATTAAATAAATTTTCATAAAGATCTACTTTCATTGAATTTCAAACTCCGAGGACCGAGTTACAGCCCACTGAAGTTGGTCAAAAATAAGTTTTTGCCTAAAAATAGAATTTACCAAATTTTTCAAGGTTCATAAGCCACCTCAATTTGCACGCAATAAAATGACCCCCAAACCATCTAATGAGATCATTCACAGTCAACCAAGTTCAAACCTACTCCATTTACATAGCAACTTTAAATCATCAACTTCACATATTAATTTCAAGCATAACATTTCAACAACTTACCGTACTTACCTTTCACGGCCTTCGGACAAAAAATCCATGGCTTTCGGCCCAACATCTACGACCTCTAGCCCAACATTCATTAATTCAACTCACAATTTATAAATACACAATCATCAACCAAATTCAATTTTAACAATACATCAATTACACATATTCATTCCATCCAATACACAATTCAACTTATTTATAAGGATTTCATGCCACATTACATGGTATTTAAATAAAATTTAAACCGTACTTCTAAAAAGCCAAAGTTAAGCCTTTAATGTGTGAATTTCTACCAAGTCTAGGCTCCAAGCTTCACCAATGATCACTCTAGTGTCTCTAACATCATTCTATACTATTTTCACATAATATACACAATACTCAATATACTAGGGCTTCATAAAACATCATAATCACATGAGAAAGTGGTTTTTAACTTTTACCCACTGAAAATTATGATGAAATCTAGCTATATATATATATATATTTAGTTGAATTGTATAGGATTTTATTATAGGCATGTTAACTTTTTTAAAAAAGATTTAAAACTTAATAATATCCAATTATTCATGGTAGGGATGTCAACGGGGTAGGGTAGGGGCAGAGGATGCCTTCCTGCTCCCCATCACCGCCCCTAGATTTGCTCTCTGTCCCTGTTTTCGTTTTTCACTGTAGAAAATATTGCTCCCCATCCCTATTTTTTATAGGGCCCCATTTCCAGCGGGGACCCCATTTTCCATCTCTCTGATAGTTCTGACTAATTATTAATTTCCATAAGAATAAAGTTGAAAGTATCCATCCTATACAAAAATAGCAAGATTTTATACAAAAAGTTTAAGCAACAAGATGGTGACTTCTTTCAAAATGACGCAGTAGAAAACGCTATGGCAAGCTAGAGCACAGAGCAGTGGATGAGGTAGAGAATGTGACAGCATAGAGAAAAATGGACACGACGACAGAGTTGTGGAAAGGAACGCCACGAATATAGATATAAATGCAGTTGGATAGAGTATGGACGATACTAGGGATCTATAAATTGAAGAAGGGTTATGCAATCGAGGATTAGAAAGTTTGGCTCTCTCTCTCTCTATATATATATATATATATATATATATAGAGAGAGAGAGAGAGAGAGAGAGCATGTGAAATGACTAAAAAATATTGAGAAATAAACTATTAAGGACAATTAAATAAACATATGAATTTTGGAGATTAGCGAGGCTGAGGCTGAAATTCCCACTCGGATCCCCGTGCCTGTCTCGGAAAAATTTTGTCCCCCGTCTCCTTTCTCACGGAAAAAATTTTCCACAATCAGATCTCCATTTGAGACAGTCTCTGCAGGAATCCTCGAGTCTCGAAAAGTTTTACCATCTTAATTCATGGATGCCCAAAAGTATATGCCTTTCCTGCAAGAAGAAATAAACAGAGACCCATGATGAAAATGGGATAGGAACAAACAGCATTTTACTAATTTTTAATCCAATTTTATTATTCTATAGAGAATATTATTTTATTTTTCTATTTTAATTTATAATAATAATTTTTTACATATTTAATAAACATAAAAAATTATTTGTTATATTGAATACTATTGATTCCATAAAATTATTTATTAAATAGTATAATGTCATTTAAGGGTCGTAGGCACAAATATTAAATAGTATAATCAAAGTTGTTGCATAATAAGTTCGTTTTTTACAATGCAAAGATTGTCGGAAAAAGAAAGAATGAATCCTCTCACTTTTTTTAATAATCGAAGGAGTAAAGTGTGATTTCTCACTATTAATTTTATAAGTGAGACAAAAAAAAAGAAAAAAAGATCAATAAAAAATTAATAATCATACTTTATTTTCTTAATTTTTAATTTAATTTAATATTTTTAATTTTATACATATAATATATATAATATATTTATTATATAAAAAATATTTATTTATTTTGATAATAATTAAAGAATATAAAATAAAAAATAAATGTATTAAAAAATAAAAAAATAAATTATGACTCCTTTTCGTTCGCAAATTATGACCTTTAATATTTTTGTTAATATTATTTAGGGTTAAGTATAATTTTTGTCCCTATTGTAGGGGATGAAAATTTTTTTCGTCCTCAACCTTTTTCTTCTTACAAAATCATCCGTAAGGTTTAACTTATTTTTAGAATCGTCATTTGTACCAAAATATCCTTCCCCTTCTTTTCCAAAATCAACCAGAAACAGAAGCAGAGACAAAAGTAAAAACAGAAGTAGAAGCAGAAGCAGAAGTAGAATCAACAACAATGAAGTAACAATGACCAGAAGTAGAAGAACAACAACAACAATGGATAATGAAATCAGAGCAACAACAAAAGCAGAAGCAAAAACAAAAGTAGGAGCAGAAACAGAAAGCATAAGCAACAACAATGAAACAACAACCAGAATTAGAAGAAGAACAACAACAATGGATAATGGAATCAAAACAACAACAACAACAACAACCGGCAAGGAGGACGAGGAGCAGCAGCAACCGACGAGGAGCATCGACGAGTGTGACGTCCAACCTCACGGATTTGCTGGCGTTGACGTCAAACGTGGAAGAAAAGCAACAACGAGATCTGACAAGATCCAGCGGCGAGGACCGAACAACAAGGAGCACCGATGGTGGCGAGGAGCGGCGGCGGCAGATTCCCTTCCCCTTCTCTTCTCTACCTTTCCTTCCCCTTCTTTTTCCTTGAAAATCCCCCAGCGTGATTTACTTCCCCCTTTCCCTGTTAACCCATTTTCTTTTTTTATATATATTTTTGGTTAGGAGTAATTTGGTAATAAAAATAAAAAATTTGGTAAAAATGACAATTTTAAAACTAAGTTAAATCTTAGGGACGATTTTGTAAGAAAAAATGTTGGAAACAAAAAAAAAATTTTAACCCCTACCTTAGAGACCAAAATCGTACTTAACCATATTATTTATTTATTATTTCATCAATGTACCCAAAAGGTTTTAATTCAAATTTTTTTGAGTGAACTACCAATCTGGTCCTGTCGATTTCTCAGAATGACAACGCGACCCCTCAAGAAAAAATGATTCACTTCGGTCCCTGTTCTTTATTTTATGACACAACATGGTCCCTATGACTGTTTCTCCATCAACTCTGAACGGAAAATACTGACGTGTCAGGTTCAAAAATGAATAGGGACCTAATTGTCTCTAAGTTTACATTGGTTAGGAATTTATTTGTCCTTATTTTTTAAACGATATTTTTTTTCAAATTTTTTTATTCATTATATTAATATTCCTTTTCAATAAATTATTGAATATATGGTATATATAATAAATACAAACTAATTAATAAATTATTCAAATTTAAGAATATCATTTATTATGAAACTAAATAAATAATTCTTAAATATAATTTTTAAATATATAAATAATCTATTCTATCTATTCTATTATATAAAAATCGGATTTCTGCACTTAATGATGGAGCTGACGTGGCATGCTTCCGAGAGTGTTTCTCGATTTATTTCTTTTAACTCATTAAATACAAGTTATTACGATAAACTAACTATATCAAATAATTGATTTAATTAGATATTTAAATATTATTTAATTTATTATAATTTATATCAATTTCATTTGGTAGTTTTTTTAATTTATTTATTTTAATATTCTGTTAATATTTTTTAATTTATTTCTTTTAATTTATTAAACCAAATTTATTGTGTGTACTAATTAATTAATTTGATTAATTTATAGTCATTAAAATAATAAATCTATGAATAAAATAGGTAATTAAAATATTTTCAACTAATAATTAAATCAAATCAAATCATATCATATATATATTGAGCTAAATTCAAATCATGTGAATTAAGGACTAAATTAAAATAAGATAATTTCTTACTTATTTAAGTTGAGTGCAATAAATACAAATTAATTTTGTTAGATAATCGTAGTTGTATGGTCTACTATATATAGATGGCCACACAAAATTATAAGAATTGGGATTTTTATCACTCTTACTATTTCAACTCTTCTTTTCTTCTTTTTTTTTTCTTTATGTATAATTTCTTTTATGTATAAATGTACCCAAAATAAGAAAGTGTGGATGAGATTTTTATTGATTGTTTGTTTGATGAATATATCTCAATTTAGACATTCTACTACTGTGGATGGAAGTTGACCTGTAGCAATTCAAAATGGCCAATGTATTTTTTTTATAGTATTAGATAGAAAAATATTTGTTAAAATGAATATACCCATTGTAATGATTTTTTTTCAATTGTTATATTTTTATGGTAGTCGTGTAAATTCTTTGAAGGCACAAGATAATAAAATAGGTTGATTTTAATATCATTTGAAGCTAAATTTAATAGTTCAAATAAGCACCACTAATTGTGTTCAAAAAGTAATTTTATAATAATAATGTGATTTACATATTAATTTTTTCGAGTGAATTCATTTCAAAATTAAATGTAGAAATTAGACTCAATTACGCTAAAAATTTAAAGGTAATATAGAAATTGACAACAAAATTAACATTCATTAAGGAAATAAATTTATTTATAGCAATTTTCTAATTATAAATAATAACAAGACCTATGAAAAAATATTAATGTCATCATTTTTATTAATTAAATCATAATATTAGGTAGTTGATAATTTTATAGGCGGAAATTATTAAATAATTACGTAAAAATTAGCAATGAACAAACAATAAGGATTCAGAAAAAATAGATTATATAGTACCAATTTCATAATTAAAATATGTCACATATCATATTCTCATATATTCTATTTATTATCTATTCTATTATATAAAAATCAGGTTTCTGCACTTAATGATGGAGTTAACGTGACATGCTTATGAGAATGTTTAGCGATTTGTTTCTTTTAACTCATTAAATATAGTTTATTATGATAAATTAATTATATCAACTAATTTATTTGATTAGATATTTAAATATCACATAATTTATTATAATTTATATCAATTTTATTTGGTAGCATTTTTTAATTTATTTCTTTTAATATTTTGTTAGTATTTTTTAATTTATATTTTTAATTTATTAAACTAAATTAATTATACTAATTATATGTATTAATTAACTAACTAGATTAATTAATTAATCAATAAAATAATAAATCTATGAATAAAATAGATTCTCGAGATATTTTTCACTAATAATTAAATCAAATCAAATTATATTTAATGAGCTAAATTTAAATAATGTGAATTAAGGACTAAACTAAAATAAGATTATTTTTTACTCATTCAAATTGAACGCAATAAATAAAATTAATTTTGTTAGATAATCATAGTCTTTCGGTCTTCTATTTATAGATAGCCATACAAAATTATGAAAATTATCATATTTTTGAAGTTACTACACAAATATTATATTTTAGGTAATTGTATATTTTTTTATGTTATTTTGAAAATTATTATATAATTTTAAGATCATTTAATTATGTCTATTTTGTTAAAAACATTATCATTATTGGAGAGTAACTAATGTTTGTGATAGTCTAAAATTGAGAAATAAAAATACAAAATATTAATATACTAAGTTTTCGAAATATAAATCTTAAAGTAAATATATGTGATTATAATTAATGATCATAATTAAGTCTTTATTTTATTTCAATTTATTCAGAACATGTTTATCTTAAATTTATTTTTTTATTAATTAGCAATTTTTTGTATATTTAATTGTCATTAATTTATATAAATTAAAATGTATTACTTTAAAAAATAGATACATGTCTAAAAAATAAAAAAAAAATATTTTTTTAGTAAAACTCTACTCTGAATACCTCCCAAGTGATCATCTCATTTCCATCTCCTTATTGTAATAAATGGTGAACTCCTTGCCACCTGTGTTACGCTTCTCCAGACAATTGATAAACAGCAAACTCGACTAACTGATTCTCAGGTACATGATGTGCTTACAGTGCCCTTTCTATTGCTTGGAACCAATTATAGACTTTGATTGGATTAGTCAAACCCTTGAAGATTGGAGGATTGACCTTCAGAAAAGTCGCCAAGGTCATTGGACCTCCATCAGCTTGATGGCATCCTTTTCCACTACCGTTTCTATTCACCCTTTTCATAGCCTGGTTCGTGGCTGCAACACTTGGTTGCATCGTGTGGACGAGGTTGGTCATAGCTGCCAAGAATTCGGCATGATCACCAGAAGGAGCGGGTTCCTCATCTCCTCTCTGTCCTCATCCACGAGTTGCCATTCGGGTTCTATCCACACAAAACAAGTGATATCAAGGTGATCAGTATCAATATCTCAAGTTAGGTACTTCAATTTTTTAAAGTATACTCATGAACTTCATACTAAACAAATCAACTAAATATCCTAAATAGCACAGGCACAAACCAAAAGTATGCATTGAAGCATAAGCAGTCCACCCCTCAGGCTCACAAGGACGAACTGCTCTAATACCATAATCTAACACCCTATCATTCATTTTCTTAAGCTTGAGTCATAAGTCAATGATACTAAGGTGGTATGACTCAAGGTGGAATTGGAATATATATTTATTTTGAAGGAATTATTAAACGAGAAGCCTGGAAAGAGTAAAAAAAATTGCGAGCGCAAACACACACGTAACGATGGATATAACGTGCTAGGTTTCAAAAAGAAACATATACATATACATCATAAGTTTTCCAAAATAAAAGGGAGAGAAATATAATCAAAATGCAAAACAGAATCAAAGATAAGCTTCGCCGTCTTCCGAACGAACTCCAGCTCACTGCGGAGCACTAGGACCTGCATTTGAAAAAAAAAAGGCAATATATACGGAATGAGAACCTCCAACTCATGGGTTCCCAGTACAGTAAAAATGCCAAATATATACAACATAAGGCAACAGGAACTCACTAAGCAATCTTAAGCTCCATCCTAGGTTCTCACTAATCCGTAAATAGGCAACTATCATAAGGGATTCTAATCTAAATTAACATTTCTCATATCTCCCACAACCCTCCAAACTCTAAACAGAATATCCCTAAGCATCAACCGACACCAACATGAGGGATCTCTCAGGTATTCAAACACAAGCAATAGAAACAAGTAAATCACAAGTAGATTCAAGTAAAGCAATTAGCATATATTCATTTAATATGTACAAATAAGCAAACCAAGACAAGTAGCAAACCCAAACAAATCAATCAAATGAAAATGATGTATGCTTATCCTATGGCTAATGATATCATTTGTTGGATATACAGCCAACCCGACATGTCCTGGTAGGTTGGTAGCTAACCCTGGACAGTCCCTGCATGTGCACATCTCCAAGTTCATACTCATATTCATATATCAAATGCATTGGGGGAATCCTCCAAAAAGGTATAAGTGTCTGGCTACATCTTGCAATGGAGGGTCAACAAAATCTCAAATCTCAACCTGGAGTAAGTGGAGTTGACCCATTGCATCTACCTAGGGAAATTCAAGACTCATAAAGTTTAAAATCATATATCTTTCTCAACCAAGAGCAAGTAGGGACGAACCACTGCATCTACTCTCGGTGACTCAAACCATAAGCTAAAGCAAGTGGATCAACGCCACTACATCTTCCAAGGCAGGTATATCTTATTCAGAATTAATTTCATTATCATATTCATCCTCAATCTCATTTTATTTTATTCAAAATCATAACTAAACTCAATCATCATCCTCCTTCATTATCATAATCATTCTCATCTTTCTCAACCAAAATCATCATCATTTCTCATTGCATTCAATCCATCACAATTTAATTCATTATCTTAGCTCATCAGATCTCATTCCTAACCATTCTATCCTCTATTACACCAGCTCTAGACTCATAACAGGGTATACAGAGATTTGGAAGGCTAGAAGAATGGTTGAGAAATAAAAAATTTATTTTTCATGAAAACACGCGTATGCATAATGAGTGTAAACTTGAAAATCTTGCATACACGGACCACCTTTGCATATGTGGACCACCTTCGCGTACACGAAGGTGTTGGGTAGAAATAATACTCATGTACGCATGAGTGTCAAGAAGATATAGTCGCATACGCGAGCCACATTCACGTACGCGAGAGAACTTAGCTGAACCAAATGCTCGTGTACACATGCATACCAGGTTTTTAAAAAGCTGATATGCTGCAGAATTCAATTTTTCAACCCAACTTTTAAACTTTTATAACTTTTTGTACAACACTCATTTTCCAACCATTCTTAAACTATTAGAAAGATTATTAAATAAATTTTCATAAAAATCTACTTTCGTTGAACTTTCAACTTCGAGGACCGTGTTACGGCCCACCAAAATTGGTCAAAAATAAGTTTTTGCCTAAAAATAGAATTTACTAATTTTTCCAAGGTTCACAAGCCACCTCAATTTCCACTCAATAAAATGACCCTCAAACCATCTAATTCAATCATTCATAGTCAACCAAGTTCAAACCTACTCAATTTATACATAGCAACTCTAAATCATCAACTTCACATCTCAATTTCAATCATAACATTTCAACAACTTACCAGACTTCTCTTTCACGGCCTCTGGTCCAAAAATCCATGGTCTCTGGCCCAACATCCACGGCCTTCAGCCTAACATTCATCAATTCAACCCATAATTCATAAATACACAATCACCAACCAAATTCAATTTCAACAATACATTAATTACACATATTCATTCCATCCAATACACAAATCAACTTACTCCTAGGGGCATCTAGCCTAGAATTTCATGCCACATGATATGGTATTTAAATGAAACTTAAACTATACCCCTAGGAAGTCAAAGTTAAGCCTTTAATATGTGAATTTTTACCAAGCATAAGCTTCAAGCTCCACCAATGATCACTCTGGTGTCTCTAACACCAATTTACATTATTTTCACATAATATATACAATACTCAATATACTAGGGCTTCGTAAAACATTAGAATCACATGAAAAAGTGTTTCTTACCATTTACCCACTGAAAATTATGATAAAACCCAACTATAGCTTGTTCTAGAGCACCCCTAAACCATCAAAATCACAAGATTTCTCAATATCCAAAGCCAAAACTTGAATTTGTCATGTACAACAAAAATAGGGTAATAAAATTCGAAATTATTACCAATCTATTTGTATAGAAATGTAGAGGATGAGATGGACTTTACATGGCCGTAAACGGTGTAGCGATCGAAACTCTGGAGTGAAAGTTATAGAGCTTTGAAGATCAAAGGGGTTAGGGTTTCTCTCTTCTTCCCTCTCTTCTCCATTTCAGCATGACATTCATAAATAAGGGGGTTTTGTTGCTAAATGGCTGAGTTAATGAAGGTTATATATGTGGGCTTGGGCTCATTTGGGCCTGGTTCACTCAGTTTAGCCCGTTGGCCCAATTTTGGGCCAAAACCTTTATGATTAGTGTTTTAATTTGTATTCGAATTATTTTTACTTTTTCAAATTATAAATTTTAATTTCTCAACCCTCTTCACTCATAATAAATTTTTTCAGTCACAGTACCGGACAAATTTAAGCCGGTTATAAGAAAACTATGTTTTCCCACTCGGAAAAATTCTCCAAATCCAAATATCATCATTAAATTTTCAAATTATGAATGCTAAATTTTGCAGTCTTTTTTGTCTATATTTAATTAATTACTTATTTAATTACAGTTTAACCTGGTTTTACAATTAGTCTATCATTGCATACTTCATGGTATTAACTTTGCCTAACTTAGCACTAATGACTTATGTATATGTATGTGAGAGCACTAACGGGTTATCATAGATGAAATAAAGGTAATAGGAAACACATTTGTGGGGTTTGGAAAACAATATATGTTGCTTCTCGAGGTCACTCGGTTACGTATCTTATTTTTTCATGGTTTATCTTGAAGTCCTTGTTTGAGATTTCTTTGTTGGAAAGTAAATTGATTCTTTTCCAACCCTTTTCTTTGTTCATATGCATTCTCATTTTATCTTAATTGCATATGTCTGCTTAAATTTCTTGGGAGATTGGTGGACGAAATTGTGATCATCAAAGTTGTACTCTTTGTACTTGTATGAAATTTAATTTGAGATAATAGCTCTTTACTATGTGTGGACACAACTCCGTTCAACTAACCAGCAAGTGTACTGGGTCGTCCAAGTAATAAACCTTACGTGAGTAAGGGTCGATCCCACAGAGATTGTTGGTATGAAGCAAGCTATGGTCATCTTGTAAATCTCAGTCAGGCGGATTTAAATAAATTATGGATTTTCGAAAATCAAATAATAGTAAATAAACATAAAATAAAGATAAAGTTACTCATGTATTTCCATGATGGGAATTTCAGATAGGCGTATGGAGATGCTGTGCTCCTCCTGAATCTCTGCTTTCCTATTGCTTTTATCCAATTTTATCACTCCCTTCTATGGCAAGCTGTATGTAGGGCATCAGCATTGTCAATGGCTACATCCCATCCTCTCAGTGAAAAAGGTCCAAATGCTTTGTCACAGCACGGCTAATCATCTGTCGGTTCTCAAACAGGTTGGAGTAGAATCCCTTGATTCTTTTGCGTCTATCACTAACGCCCAGTCTTCAGGAGTTTGAAGCTCGTCACAGTCATTCAATTCCGGAATCCTACTCGGAATACCACAGACAAGGTTAGACCTTCCGGATTCCCATGAATGCCACCATCAATTCTAGCTTATACCACGAAGATTCTATTTAAGGAATCCAAGAGATATGCGCCCGGTCTAGGGTAGAATGGAAGTGGTTGTCAATCACGTGCGTTCATAGGTGAGAATGATGATGAGTGTCACGTATCATCACATTCATCAAGTTGAAGTGCAACGAATATCTTAGAATAGGAATAATTCGAATTGGATAGAAAATAATAGTAATTGCATTGAAACTTGAGGTACAGCAGAGCTCCACACCCTTAATCTATGGTGTGTAGAAACTCCACCGTTGAAAATACATAAGTGAAAGGTTCAGGCATGGCCGAATGGCCAGCCCCCATGATCTGAGAACTAAACGTCCAAAGATGTCTAATACAATAGTAAATTATCCTATTTATACTAGACTAGCTACTAGGGCTTACATGAGTAAGTAATTGAAGCATAAATCCACTTCCGAGGCCCACTTGGTGTGTGTTTGGGCTGAGCTTGATCTATCCACGAGCTGAGGCTTCTTTTGGAGTTGAACGCCAAGTTGTAATGTGTTTTGGGCGTTCAACTCCGGGTCGTGACGTGTTTCTGGCGTTTTACTCCAGACAGCAACATGGAACTGGCGTTGAGCGCCAGTTTACATCGTCAATTCCAGAATAAAGTATGGACTATTATATATTGCTGGAAAGATCTGGATGTCTACTTTCCAAAGCCGTTAAGAGCGCGCCATTTGGAGTTCTGTAGCTCTAGAAAATACATTTCGAGTGCAGGGAGGTCAGATTCCAATAGCATCAACAGTCCTTTGTCAGCCTCCTATCAGAGTTTTGCTCAAGTCCCTCAATTTTAGCCAGAAATTACCTGAAATTACAGAAAAACACACAAATTCATAGTAAAGTCCAGAAATGTGAATTTAACATAAAAACTAATGAAAATATCCCTAAAAGTAGCTTGAACTTACTAAAAACTACCTAAAAACAATGCCAAAAAGCATATAAATTATCCGCTCATCACAATACCAAACTTAAATTGTTGCTTGTCCCCAAGCAACTGAAAATCAAATAGGATAAAAATAAGAGAATATACTATAAATTCCAAAATATCAATGAATATTAATTCTAATTAGATGAGCGGGACTTGTAGCTTTTTGCTTCTGAACAATTTTGGCATCTCACTTTTTCCTTTGAAGTTCAGAATGATTGGCTTCTCTAGGAACTTAGAGTTTCGGATGGTGTTATTGATTCTCCTAGTTAAGTATGTTGATTCTTGAACACAGCTACTTATGAGTCTTGGCCGTGGCCCTAAGCACTTTGTTTTCCAGTATTACCACCGGATACATAAATGCCACAGACACATGACTGGGTGAACCTTTTCAGATTGTGACTCAGCTTTGCTAGAGTCCCCAGTTAGAGGTGTCCAGGGCTCTTAAGCACACTCTTTTGCTTTGGATCACGACTTTAACCACTCGGTCTCAAGCTTTTCACTTGGTCCTTCATGACACAAGCACATGGTTAGGGACAGCTTTTCTGCTTGCTTTTTCTTTTTCTTTCTATTTTTTTCGCCATATTTTTTTTCCGCAAGATTTTGTTTTTCACTGCTTTTTCTTGCTTCAAGAATCAATTTCATGATTTTTTAGATTATCAATAACATTTCTCTTTGTTCATCATTCTTTCAAGAGCCAACAATTTTAACATTCATAAACAACAAGATCAAAAATATGCACTCTTCAAGCATTCATTCAGAAAGCAAAAAGTATTGTCACCACATCAATATAATTAAATTAAATTCAAGGATAAATTCGAAACTCATGTACTTCTTGTTCTTTTGAATTAAAGCATTTTTCATTTAAGAGTGGTGAAGGATTAATGAAATTATTCATAACTTTAAGACATAGTTACTAACTACTAATGATCATGAAGTAGAGACACAAAACATAGATAAACATATAATATACAAATCGAACAGCAGAAAAGTAAGAACAAGGAATGAATCCACCTTAGTGGCGTCTTCTTCTTGAAGGACCAACAATGTCCTTAAGCTCTTCTATGTCCCTTCCTTGCCTTTGTTGCTCCTCCCTCATTGCTCTTTGATCTTCTCTTATTTCATGGAGAATGATGGAGTGCTCATGATGTTCTACCCTTAATTGTTCCACATTGTAGCTCAAATCTTCTAGGGAAGTGTTAAGTTATTCCCAATAGTTGTTAGGAGGAAAGTGCATCCCTTGAGGCATCTCAGGGCTTTCTTGATGATGAGCTTCCTCATGCATCTCTTGAGATCCGTGGAGGGTCTCTCTTGCTTGCTCCATCCTCTTCTTGGTGATGGGCTTATCCTCTTCATTGAGGATGTCTCCTTGTATGATAACTCCAGCTGAGTAACATAGATAGCAAATAAGATGAGGAAAAGCTAGCCTTGCCGTGTTGGAGGGCTTATCGGCTATTTTGTAGATTTCATGGGAGATGACTTCATGAACTTCTACTTCCTCTCCAATCATGATGCTATGAATCATGATGGCCCGATCCATAGTAACTTCAGATCGGTTGCTAGTGGGAATGATGGAGTGTTGAATGAACTCCAACCATCCTCTAGCTATAGGCTTGAGGTCCAGTCTTCTCAGTTGAACTGGCTTGCCTTTGGAGTCTCTTTTCCATTGAGCTCCTTCCACACATATGTCCATGAGGACTTGGTCCAACCTTTGATCAAAGTTGACCCTTCTAGTATAGGGGCGTGTATCTCCTTGCATCATGGGCAAGTTGAATGCCAACATCACCTTTTCCGGACTAAAATCTAAGTATTTCCCCCGAACCATTGTGAGATAATTCTTTGGACTCGGGTTCACACTTTGATCATGGTTCCTAGTGATCCATGCATTGGCATAGAACTCTTGAACCATTAAGATTCTGACTTGTTGCATGGGGTTGGTTAGGACTTCCCAACCTCTTCTTCGGATTTCATGTCGGATCTCCGGATACTCATTTTTCTTGAGTTTGAAAGGGACCTCAGGGATCACCTTCTTCTTTGCCACAACATCATAGAAGTGGTCTTGATGGCTTTTGGAGATGAATCTTTCCATCTCCCATGACTCGGAGGTGGAAGCTTTTGTCTTCCCTTTTCCTTTTCTAGAGGATTCTCCGGCCTTAGGTGCCATTGATGGTAATAGAAAAACAAAAAGATTATGCTTTGACCACACCAAACTTAAAATATTGCTCGCCCTCGAGCAAGAGAAGAAAGAAGAGAAGAAGAAGAAGAAGAAAATATGGAGGAGAGTGAGGGAAGGTGTTTCGGCCAAGGTGTAGAAGAAGGGGTTTGTGTTGTGTGAAAATGAAGTAGAATGGAAGGGTATATATAGGTAGGGGAGTGGGTAGGTTCGGCCATTTAGGGTGGGTTTGGGTGGGAAAGATTTTTGAATTTTGAAGGTAGGTGGGGTTTATGGGGAAGAGTGGATGGATGTGAGTGGTGAAGGGGGTAATTGGGAAGAGAGATTGAAGTTGTTGGGAAGTGTGTTTATGGGGAGGGGAGAATGAATAGTGAGAAGAGGGGAGAATATGTTAGGTGGGGATCCTGTGGGGTCCACAGATCTTGAGGTGTCAAGGATTTACATCCCTGCACCAATTAGGCATGTAAAATGCCTTTGCACACCATTATGGCGTTTAAACGCTGAAGTGATGTACACTCTGGGCGTTCAACACCCATGTGTAGCATGTTTCTGGCGTTGAACGCCAGTTCCATGCTTGTTACTGGCGTTCAGCGCCAGCTTTCCTCAAGGTATATTCCTGGCGTTCAAACGCCAGGATGTTGCTTGTTTCTGGCGTTCAGCGCCAGAAACATGCTCTGTTCTGGCGTTGAACGCCAGCCAGATGCACCTTACTGGCGTTTAAACGCCAGTAAGTCCTTCCTTCAGGGTGTGATTTTTCTTCTGCTATTTTTGATTCTATTTTTAATTTTAGTATTTTTTTTCGTGAGTCCACATGATCATGAACCTAATAAAACACAAAATAACAATAAAATAAAATTAAAATTAGATATATAAAAAATGGGTTGCCTCCCAACAAGCGCTTCTTTAGTGTCATTAGCTTGACAGTGGGTTCTCATGGAGCCTCACAGATATTCAGAGCATGATGATGGCCTCCCAACACCAAACTTAGAGTTTGAATGAGGGGGCTTCTCAACACCAAACTTAGAGTTTGACTGTAGGGGCTCTTTTTAACTCTGTACTGAGAGAAGCTTTTCATGCTTCCTCTCCATGGTTGCAGAGAAAGGTCCTTGAGCTTTAAACACAAGGTAGTCCCCATTCAATTGAAGGACTAATTCTCCTCTGCTAACATCAATCACAGCTTCTGCTGTGGCTAGGAAGGGTCTTCCAAGGATGATGCATTCATCTTCTTCCTTCCTAGTGTCTAAGATTATGAAATCAGCAGGGATGTAAAGGCCTTCAACCTTTACTAACACGTCCTCTACTAATCCATAAGCTTGTCTTACTGACTTGTCTACCAATTGAAGTGAGAATAAGGCAGGCTGTACCTCAATGATCCCTAGTTTCTCCATTACAGAGAGTGGCATAAGATTTATGCCTGACCTTAAGTCACACAGAGCCTTGTTAATGGTCATGGTGCCTATGGTACAGGGTATTAAGAATTTACCAGGATCTTGTCTCTTTTGAGGTAGAGTTTTCTGAATCCATGTATCTAGTTCACTAATGAGCAAGGGGGATTCACCTTCCCAAGTCTCATTACCAAACAACTTGGCATTCAACTTCATGATAGCTCCTAGATATTGAGCAACTTGCTCTCTAGTTACATCTTCATCCTCTTCTGAGGAGGAATAGTTTTCAGAGCTCATGAATGGCAGAAGGAGATTTAGTGGAATCTCTATGGTGTCTATATGAGCCTCAGATTCCTTTAGGTCCTCAATGGGGAACTCCTTCTTGTTTGAGAGACGTCCAAGAGGTCTTTCTCACTAGGATTTTCGTCCTTCTCCTCCCTTGTGCATTCGGCCATATTGATTACTTCAATGGCCTTGCAATCTCCTTTTGGATTCTCTTCTGTATTGCTTGGGAGAATACTGGGAGGAGTTTCAATGACTTTCTTACTCAGTTGGCCTACTTGTGCCTCCAAATTTCTAATGGAGGACCTTGTTTTACTCATGAAACTTAGGGTGGCCTTTGACAGATCAGAGGCTAAATTTGCTAAATTAGAAGGGCTCTGCTCAGAATTCTCTGTCTGT
Organism: Arachis hypogaea; assembly: GCF_003086295.3. NCBI lineage: Eukaryota > Viridiplantae > Streptophyta > Magnoliopsida > Fabales > Fabaceae > Arachis > Arachis hypogaea. The sequence goes on along the minus strand of NC_092044.1, from coordinate 22,285,781 downwards.
TGCTGAGAAGATGATGGAAAAGGCTTATTATTACTGAGCCTATTTCTTCCACCATTATTAAAGCCTTGTTGAGGCTTTTGTTGATCCTTCCATGAGAAATTTGGATGATTTCTCCATGATGAGTTATAGGTGTTTCCATAGGGTTCACTCATGTAATCAACCGCTGCCATTGCAGGGTTCTCAGGATCATAAGCTTCTTCAGAAGCTGCCTCTTTAGTACTGTTGGATGCATTTTGCCATCCATTCAGACTTTGAGAGATCATGTTGACTTGCTGAGTTAACACTTTGTTCTGAGCCAATATGGCATTCAGAGTATCAATTTCAAGAACACCCTTCCTCTGAGGCGTCCCACTATTCACGAAATTCCTCTCAGAAGTGTACATGAATTGGTTATTTGCAACCATGTCAATAAGTTCTTGAGCCTCTTCAGGCGTTTTCTTTAGGTGAATAGATCCACCTGCAGAATGGTCCAATAACATCTTAGAAAATTCAGATAGACCATAATAGAATATATCTAATATGGTCCATTCTGAAAACATGTCAGAAGGACACTTTTTGGTCATTTGCTTGTATCTTTCCCAAGCTTCATAGAGGGATTCACCATCTTTTTGCTTGAAGGTCTGAACATCCACTCTAAGCTTGCTCAGCTTTTGAGGAGGAAAGAATTTATCCAAGAAGGCCGTGACAAGCTTATCCCAGGAGTCCAGGCTATCTTTAGGTTATGAGTCTAACCATGTTTTAGCTCTGTCTCTTACAGCAAAAGGGAAAAGCATGAGCCTGTAGACTTCAGGATCTACTCCATTCGTCTTAACAGTCTCACAAATCTGCAAGAACTCAGTTAAAAACTGGTAAGGATCTTCAGATGGAAGTCCATAAAACTTACAGTTCTGTTGCATTAAAGCAACTAGTTGAGGCTTAAGCTCAAAATTGTTGGCTCCAATGGCAGGAATGGAGATGCTTCTTCCATCAAATTTGGACGTTGGTTTTGTGAAGTCACCAAGCATTCTCCTTGCATTATTGTTGTTGGGTTCGGCTGCCATCTCCTTCTCTTGTTCGAAAATTTCAGAAAGGTTGCCTCTGGATTGTTGTAGTTTAGCTTCTCTTAGTTTCCTCTTCAGAGTCCTTTCAGATTCTGGATCAGCTTCAACAAGAGTGTCTTTTTCCTTGTTCCTGCTCATATAGGGAAGAAGAGAACAAGAAAAGAAAAAGAAATCCTCTATGTCAAAGTATAGAGATTCCTTTATGTTAGTAGAAGAAGAATGGGCAGAGTAGTGAAGAAGAATGGGTAAGGATAGAGGTGGTGATCTGAGATGAAGAGAGATGAAGAGAAGTGTTAGTGAATAAATAAATAAATAGATAGAAGGAGAGATAGAGAATTTCGAAAATAATTTTGAAAAAGTGGTTAGTGATTTTCGAAAATTTAAGATAAGATATAATTAAAATTAAAATTTAAACAATTAAAAAGAATTTTTTTGAAAAAGAGGGAGGTATTTTCGAAAATTAGAGGGGGAAAAGTAGTTAGGTGGTTTTGAAAAAGATAAGAAACAAATAAAAAGTCAAATAGTTAGTTGAAAAAGATATTAAAATCAAATTTGAAAAGATAAGAAGATAAGAAGTTAGATAAGATATTTTGAAATCAAATTTTTATGAAAAAGATAAAATTTTGAAAAAGATATGATAAGAGATAAGATAAAAAGATATGATAAAAAGATAAGGTTTTTAAGAAAAAGATATTTTGAAAAAGATCTAATTTTCAAAATTAAAATTGATTACTTGACTAACAAGAAACTAAAAGATAAGATTTTAAAATTTAAAGATTGAACATTTCTTAACAAGAAAGTAACAAACTTCAAATTTTTGAATCAATCACATTAATTGTTAGTAAAATTTCAAAATTTGACATAAAGATAAGAAAAAGATTTTTGGAATTTTTCGAAAATAAAAAAATGAAAAAGATATGATTTTTGAAAAAGATTTTAGAAAGATAAGATTTTTAAAATTGAAAATTTGACTTGACTTGTTAAAAACAACTAATTTTAAAAATTTTTGACCAAGTCAACCCAAAATTTCGAAAATTAGGAGAGAGAAAAAAAAGAAAAAGATATTTTTTTTATTTTTGAATTTTTGATGATGAGAGAAAAAAAAATAAAAACGTCATGCAAGAACACTATAAATGTCAAGATGAACACCAAGAACACTATTGAAGATCATGATGAACATCAAGAACATATTTTTGAAAAAATTTTTTATGCAAAGAAAACATGCAAGACACCAAACATAGAAATCTTTAATGCATGAACTCTAACAAACAAAAAATGCATATGAAAAACAACAAACAACACAAAATAAGAAAACATCAAGATCAAACAAGAAGACTTGTCAAGAACAACTTGAAGATCATGAAGAACACCATGAATGCATGAATTTTCGAAAAATGCAAGAAATTTTTTTTTAAAGCATGCAATTGACACCAAACTTAAAAGTTGACTCAAGACTTGAACAAGAAACACAAAATATTTTTGATTTTTTATGATTTTATGATTTTTTTATTATTTATTTTCGAAAAAAAAGGAAAAAAAATTTTTGAAAAATTTTTGAAAACAAAACTAAAAGAAAATTACCTAATCTGAGCAACAAGATGAACCGTCAGTTGTCCATACTCGAACAATCTCCGGTAACGGCGCCAAAAACTTGGTGGACGAAATTGTGATCATCAAAGTTGTACTCTTTGTACTTGTATGAAATTTAATTCGAGATAATAGCTCTTTACTATGTGTGGACACAACTCCGTTCAACTAACCAGCAAGTGTACTGGGTCGTCCAAGTAATAAACCTTATGTGAGTAAGGGTCGATCCCACAGAAATTGTTGGTATGAAGCAAGCTATGGTCATCTTGTAAATCTCAGCCAGGCAGATTTAAATAAATTATGGATTTTTGAAAATCAAATAATAGTAAATAAACATAAAATAAAGATAAAGTTACTCATGTATTTCCATGATGGGAATTTCAGATAGGCGTATGGAGATGCTGTGCTCCTCTTAAATCTCTGCTTTCCTACTACTTTTATCCAATTTTATCACTCCCTTCTATGGCAAGCTGTATGTAGGGCATCACTGTTGTCAATGGCTACATCCCATTCTCTCAGTGAAAAAGGTCTAAATGCTTGGTCACAGCACGGCTAATCTTCTGTCGGTTCTCAATCAGGTTGGAGTAGAATCCCTTGATTCTTTTGCGTCTGTCACTAACGCCCAGCCTTCAGGAGTTTGAAGCTCGTCACAGTCATTCAATTTCGGAATCCTACTCGGAATACCATAGACAAGGTTAGACCTTCCGGATTCCCATGAATGCCGCCATCAATTCTAGCTTATACCACGAAGATTCTGTTTAAGGAATCCAAGAGATATGCGCCCGGTCTAGGGTAGAACGGAAGTGGTTGTCAATCACGTGCGTTCATAGGTGAGAATGATGATGAGTGTCACGGATCATCACATTCATCAAGTTGAAGTGCAACGAATATCTTAGAATAGGAATAATTCGAATTGGATAGAAAATAATAGTAATTGCATTGAAACTTGAGGTACAACAGAGCTCCACACCCTTAATCTATGGTGTGTAGAAACTCTACCGTTGAAAATACATAAGTGAAAGGTTCAGGCATGGCCGAATGGCCAGCCCCCATGATCTGAGAACTAAACATCCAAAGATGTCTAATACAATAGTAAATTATCCTATTTATACTAGACTAGCTACTAGGGTTTATATGAGTAAGTAATTGATGCATAAATCCACTTCCGGGGCCCACTTGGTGTGTGTTTGGGCTGAGCTTGATCTATCCACGAGCTGAGACTTCTTTTGGAGTTGAACGCCAAGTTGTAACATGTTTTCGGCGTTCAACTCCGAGTCATGACGTGTTTCTGGCGTTTTACTCCAGACAGCAACATGGAACTGGCGTTGAGCGCCAGTTTACGTCGTCAATTCCTGAATAAAGTATGAACTATTATATATTGCTGAAAAGCTCTGGATGTCTACTTTCCAATGCCGTTGAGAGCGCGCCACTCGGAGTTCTGTAGCTCCAGAAAATCCATTTTGAGTGCAAAGAGGTCAGATTCCAACAGCATCAACAGTCCTTTGTCAGCCTCCTATCAGAGTTTTGCTCAGGTCCCTCAATTTCAGCTAGAAATTACCTAAAATTATAGAAAAACACAAAAACTCATAGTAAAGTCCAGGAATGTGAATTTAACATAAAAAATAATGAAAACATCCCTAAAAGTAGCTTGAACTTACTAAAAACTACCTAAAAACAATGCCAAAAAGCATACAAATTATCCGCTCATCAGAGATCTACTTTTCCTGAGATGTAGTTTAGTTCTTTTGTTTCACGTCTTGCATCTTATGTATATCTCTATCTGACTGTATCCTTGGTACCTTCTTGAAGTTCTTGTTTTGAATCTTTATTGAAAAAGTTTTGATTTAATTTGTTCCCTACTTGATTGTGTTCTTAACCATTCTCTTGAATTCCGGTGAACCCCGTCTATGATTTTTGTTTTTCTCTTCATAAGTTTGGTATCTTTTTTAGTAGCTCAAGATTTGTTTTGATGTCGTGTGCGATCTTTAGATATATAGCTAGCGATACGTTAGTTCTTTAGGACACGTTTGGTGGGTGCAGAAGATGAAGCTTGTATACCTGTGATGCCACAAAAGGTTATGATTTGGAAAGTTGAAGATCTGAAGTTGGTACGAGATCAGTGTGTGAATGTTAATCAAGTTGTTTTAACACCAGCTTGCTTTGTAACCTTTATCCACACTATACTACCATCGCCTGTTTAAACCATACAATCTTTTACATCAAGCCTACCTTGTATTAATTTTTCAGGACAAAAATTTTTATAAGTGAGGTAGGATGTAAGACCCATATTTTTAGAAATTAGATTATGATATTTATTTATAATTTTAAAGGAAAATTTATTTGATTACCTCTAATTTTAAAATCAGAGTATTTATTTAAAAATAATTTATAAATTGATGAATAAATAGTATTTTTTTAAAGATAATTTTGTTAGATTAAAATTAGTTTTCAATTACTATATTACCCCTATTTTTATTAAACATTACCAACCTACGCTCACTATTTACACACACTAACCCTAACCCTAACATACTCACTCTCACCCCCACACTCTCTACTCACTCATGTTGCCACCTCCTCTCTCTCATCTTGCACTCATGCACACACACGCATAAGGAGAGAATAGAAGGGAGAGCTGAAGAAGAAGTAGAAAGGGGAAAGAGGATGGAGAAGAGGATGGCACCAGTGCACGTCACTACCAGCGTTGTCACCGACGAGGATTAGAACACACACAGAGAGAAAGAGAGAGAGCTCGCAAGTGAGAGAGTGATCGCCATCGCCATTGGAGCCGCGAGGATCACCGTCATTGTCCAGTAACTGCCGAGTGGAGAAGAAGACGAGCTTCCGTGTCGTCGTCAAGCTAGCTTCATAGCTGCTTTTGTCTGATGTAACCGTTGGGTTGCTTGTGTGGTGATCGCCACGCTTGGTCCACCATATAGAGGAGTTCACAGAGGAGAGAGAAATGCGATGGTTAGAGAGAGAATGAGGGTCCTGCGAGAAGGGAGGAGCTGGTACGCCTCTGCCGTCACTACCAGCTACGCCACCGCACCTCTGGTCGCCAGAAAACATAGCCGTGGCTACTGTCACTCTATTGTCTTATTCCTCTTTAGCCACAGTAAGTCATTCTTGTCTTGAAAACACTCACCGCTAGTGTATATGTTTTCTGTCATGAGTTTGGTGAAGATTCTGAGATTTTGGTAACGTAGAGCCGAGTTCCAGTCATTGCATGTTGCGATTGAAGCTGCTGTTGTTGCTGCGAAAGTAAAATAGAGCTGTTGTTGCAGCTGCCACTGTTGCGTACCGGGAGAAAAATGTTTTTTTTTTTGCATTTTATAGCTTTCGTGTTTCGATTACACGAGGTATGTGTTTTTCCTAAAATATAATTTTATATTACGAAATTGTTATAAATTGATATTGATGCAAAAAATATATATTTGATAATTATGTGAGTCTTATGGATTGATTGAGTTATTTTGGATGAATGTGATTATTCACTTGATTGAATTATTGATTAATTTAGTTGGCATTTTGGTAGTTAATGAAAGCTTGATTTGGAATCTGATTTGTATGCTTATATTGAAAAATGGTTTTGTATTTGGAAATCTAAATTGTATGTTTTATTGAGAAATGGTTTAATTTTGAAACCGTTGGAAAGGATTGAAAAATGGTTTGGTTGGGACCCTTGAAAGGTGTCAAAGTCTAAGTTCTAGAGGAGATGCTACCAAAATTTTTATAAGTATTTAAATGAATTTAAAGTAATGAACTAGATTATTCAATTCGAGTGTATTTAAATCATTTGAACTTGATAGGGGAAACAAAATAATTTTTAAGTCTTTTTGGAAAAGTTTTGAACTAAAGAAATGAAGTTAAAAATATATTTTGGGTATTTGATTGAACAGAAATAGGTTTTATTTGACTAATTTTAGTTTAAGAACTATATTTTTAAGGAGTTTTAGAGGAAACTAAAGTAATAGAAGTGAATTGGATATTTAACTTATTTTGGTTTAGTTAATTATGAAAAGAAATATGTTTTAGGTATTTGATTGAATGAAACGAGTTTTATTAAATTGATTCAAATTAAAAATGAGGTTTGAGGATTTTTAATTAAAAATAAAATAATGAAAATAAGTTCTATGATTTTGATTGATTTGAGAAATTGTGATTTACTTATTTAGTTTTGAGTAACAATGAAAAGAGATTTATTTATTTAGTTAAAGATTCAAAAAGTTAATTAATTATTAATCTAAAGGTTTTGGGAATAAGCAAGTTGAGATTGAGGTTTCTCTCTTGCTGCAATAGACAAGTTGAGGTTGAGAATTCCCTCTCTTGTTGCATCGGGGAGTTAGATAGAAGATTGAGGATTCCCTTTGCTTCAATTCTGTCTTGTTAATTTGATTTTTTTGTTATGATTAAGATTATGTTTGATTAAAATATGATATAAAGAATTGTGGTCTTGATTATGTTCTTGGTTATGTTTGATTACATTTGATTGAAATGAGATTTGTGTTTGAGCAAGGACAGTGGTTTTATCCCACTTGCATGTTTGTGAATGTGGCACTGTCTCCAGGGGAATGTGGTTGGGCATTAATCCCATGGAACATTACTCCTTGAGAATACCTTCAAGAGAAGGTGGTAGGGCACTCTCCCACAGAACTATTTCTCTTGGGGATGTGTTTGTGGTGCGCATGTGGAGAAGGTGGTAGGACACTCTCCCACGGAATATTTTCTCCATATTCTCTTTTAATTGTGTATGCTAAAAGTGGAGAAGGCGGTAGGGCACTTCTCCTCAGAATATTTTTCCCACGTCTCTCTCTGGTTACAAAGTGGTAGGGTACTAGCCCATAGAATTTTATGGCATTCAGGAGAAGATGGTAGGGCACTCTCCCATGGAACATTTTTTCCTGAGTATACCTTTAGGAAAAGGTGGTAAGGCACTCTTCCACGAAATTATTCTTTTTGAGGATGCGTGACAAAGAAATTGATCCGAGAGTTGCGACTGGATTTATGTCGGATTTGGTAGAATAACCGACACATGAGCTCATGGCCAGTAGAACAAGCATGCATCATATGCATCTATGTAACATTGTTTGGATGTGCATATTGTGTTTGGTTTTCCTATGTAAATATTTTTGTTTAAATGCTAATTGCTTTTGATTGTGTTTAAACTTCATTACTTGTATTTGTGACTGGTTGATTCAAACTATGGTGGTTGAGTGTTGATTGATTGTTGGGCCAGAGGCCGTGATTGTTGGGTACGTTATATGTCTTGGTTAGTTTGATCAGAATGGTTCTCAGGTAAGTAGTGGAATGTTATGGTATACTATGTTTAGTTTGGAGTTTTTACAAATAAAATATGAATTTGGATTTTCGGATAATTAACCATCGGTTTTTAAAAAGATTCATAAGACGAGCGATGATCACTGCGATTGAAAACAGCTTTCTTTTATATATTTTCTTATGACAATTTTGAAACTCCTATGTTGAGACCTATGGTTAGGTTCTCACCCCCTACATATTTCTCTTTTCCCTCGCCTTGTTATATATTTTTGTAAGAGGGATAGGAGTCGTGATTTGTAACGATATGTATGTCTGGTATATTTGTAAGTTACTTGTATAAGAAGTCTTGTATGTTTATATATATACAGATTGTGATTGAATTTATTTTATATATTTATGTTTGTAAAAAGAAAAAGAGCATCTCGGATTTTCAAAGAAAATAGCGATATAGTTTCGAGTTAAAGGCTCGTATTTTATTATTAAGTATATAGAAGTCGCTGTAATATCTTCACTATTAGAGTGGCGCAGGCAAAAGCGTGACATTTTGATAGTAAGAGTGTTACAGGGACCGGTGGTGCATGGTAATCACGTCAATGCAACGTCATTTCTATGTTTTTCCCCCATTTTTTCCTTATTTTTTAGTTTTGAGGGGAATGTGATTTGAATGTGTGGTGAGTTTTAGAATGTTGTTTTGGATGTTTTCTAACAAAAGTGTTTTATGGTGGGGAACACATGGTGAGCATTGTCCTCTGACAACTTGCCTAATAGCTAAGGGCATAGTAGTGGAGGATTACTCTGTACACTAATCAACATTGTAAGCATAACATATTTTGAGTTTAGAAAATTTCTTGTGTGAATTCAAGTTAGAACAAAATTGTTGCTCTAAACTATTTAATGTCCAACACTTTTAACTTCAATGATTATTATTGCATCTCTCTCTTTAATTAAGCCTTTGCATGCTAAAGAGTTCACCATTATCTAGTTCAGAATAAATTCTTTTTCTTGCTGAGAGCACCTAAGAATAGCTACTATTTAGTTGTTTCCTTACAGATGCAAGTCTGCAACACTTGATGAACTAATAGTTGGTTCAATACCTGTTCTACTAGGTTTCCTCTCTTTTGTCGTTCATGAGTTATATGTGGCTCTATTTATATCAGTTCAAAAAATGGCACAACAGAGAGAGGGGGAAAAAAGAAAAGAGAAGACGAAATAAAAAAGGTGATGCTCAATTCATATTTCAAGTAAAATCTATACTGCTATGTGGGCTGATTTCAATCCTGCTGGATACTAGAAAGGTTAAATTGTTTGTGTAGTCGGCAACTTCATCTTCATGTAAACTTTCAGATAAAATATAAGTTTCAATAAAAAAATAAGTGATGATTTGCATATGGTATAACTTTTACTGCAAGGTTTACTAATAAGTGTTTCTTTATATTTTACAAAATATGAAGTATAAAGTTAAGAGAATATGACATTGGTAATCAAACATAACACAAGAGATAGGAACTACAGAAAATAATGCTAAGAAAGTTTAATTTGGTCAGAAAGCAACCATATACTAATAAGTTGAGGAAGAACAAAGAATCCAATATTCTTGAAATAAAAATTAGTAAACATGGAAGGGAGAAAAGATTGACAGAATTAAAGGAGAAAATATAAGGTTACATACTTTTCAAATACTTTTAATCATAGACTTGGATAAAAACAAATAGATAATTACAGTAGAAGCCACATACTTAAAATTAAAGTTGTAGAGGTAGCAACAATTGGTGACAGAAGAAACAATAGTAGATGCAATGTAAATATCAAACTCAACGGGAATGTTTATCTTTTCAAAACCTGAATCTCAAACTTCTACAACACCTCTGTCCTTCAATCAAATCAGAAATGCTCATGATCAGTTCACCGAAATCCATTGGTTGTTATTATGAAGGAGCTTGAACTTGAGGAACCTCCTCCGTCATAGGCCTTCAAGTTCAAAGAGTAGAAAATTCATTAATGTATATCAAAGCATTATAAAATGTATATTTGTGCTACGGAAGCATATTTTGAGATTATTTTGTTGCATGAATATCACAGCTCTGATAGGTCTGTATTCGTGAATACAATAACTCTTTAGTACAATTAAAAAATATAAATTCAACAAAACTTTCTTCTTGATGAATGACCTCACCTCAAATCAGTAGCAGCACTTTTCAAACTAAGGAAACTGCCAATTTCATCACTTAAATTTGAGTTATCACCTACCTTAATCACCATAAAACAAGAACATAAGAATTTCAATAAAAAAAACCAGGGGCAGCAAGAAATTCTTTACCGCAAGCATTTAAATAAATTGCAGTAAAATATCAAATTTTATATGCCTCTAATTTAGACTAAGGCAGATGTTCATTTTATTATGATTAACAATTGTTCTTTCCATTCTAAAGTGGATGGTTATTTTGTGTATACCATTTGCTTTTACTTGATTTTCTGGATTCTACATGCACATGTCCCACAAGTTTCCTTTGTTATGTTGATTGGATTAGATTTAGTTTAATTTTGATTAAACATGGTGCATAAGTGGTATTTTTGGTCAATTCGTTAGTTATTTCTTATCAACTAGTGCAGATGTTCATTTTACTGTGTATGTAAATGGTTCTTTTCTTTCTAAAGTGGATGTTTATTTTGGGTATATCATTTGTATTTTACTTGATTTTCTGGATTCTTCATGCACATGCTCTGTATGTTTTTTTTTTTTATGGCTTGAGAATTAGGAATAAAAATACGATCCCTTTTAACATTAATTTTGCTTGAATAAAATCATCAAAGTTTAAAAAAATGAAGCATCTATAAATTTTTGCCTGAAAAATATCACACTATGTCTATATAAATAAACTCTAATTATTCAACAAATAAAACATGCATTTTGATTGTACTAGGCATCTTTTTTTTGCTGATGTTTTTCTCCCTTGCCAGTGTTTTTCGTAGGTAATCCTTCAGCTTGCTGAATCATGGTTTTCGTGCTTGGTGCTGTTAAGAACCGACAATGAATTAGGTTTCACACAAGTGAAACTTATAGTGTAATTTAAAATCAAACATCGAACAAGTAATAGAATAAACACACAACATAATTAGAAAAATATACTGGATTCATACTATTGTACCAAATTTAATTAGGTAAAAATTCAAGCACAATTAAACTAAATTTTGACTAATTATTTAATTAACTCCCAAACCACATAGAAAACCAAGCAAAAGACTAATGACATAACCCAATCAAATATCCACATACAAGGTAAAATGAACATCCTCCTTGGTACTTCACTAACAACCAACTCATTGTGTAAAATATCATTCGTGCACCCGGCCTAAATGACTGAAATTAAACCCAATTTTTATTCAAGGATAATTAAACTAAATTAATTCCAAAGCATATACTAAAATAAACATGCCGAATCCAGCAATTCAATAAACGGAGAAATGGTATAAATTAAACAAACAAGCAGCTCTCATATAAAAGAACTAACTGGATACATAGTAATCTCAACATCCTCGTCAATTATTAGGCAACTACTAACAAATTTACTGAAATCTCACCCGTGTACCGAGTTAAAATGACTCAAATCAAATCCGATTTCAATTCAGAAAAATTTAACCTAACTCAATTCCAAAACACATGACAAAAGAAACATGCGGAACATGTGCATGCAACATCCATTACATTGAGCAAAATACATATGCTATAATTAAATAATTCAAACCAAAATTAACATCCACTAATTTATAAAACCAACATCCAGTAACTAAAAATTTATAAAACAAGAAAAAGTAAAGTCCACTAATCCAAACCAAAATTAACATCCACTAATTTACCAAACCAACATCTAATAACTAAAAATTTATAAAATAAGAAGTAAACTCCACTAATTCAAACCAAAATTAACATCCATTAATTTATAAAACCAACATCCAGTAACTAAAAGTTTATAAAATAAAAAGAAGTAAAGTCCACTAATTCAAACCTAAATTAGCATCCACTAATTTATCAAACCAATATCCAGTAACTAAAAAAAGAAATCTAGCTAAGGAATATCCAAAAACCCAATTCAAGCAATTGAACAATTCAATCAAAAGTTCAAAAGAAACGGCAGGAAGAACCATTACCAGTGGTATCAATGACGACATAAGGCTCATGGCGTGACGAATCCGATTATGCAGGGGTGGGGAGAGCGACAGCACGAGATGGGTTCCTTCCATTGTCTGACCATGGTTGCGTTGACCCTTATTTCCGACGGCGATTACAAGGGCGCGAGGTAGACGAAGAGTCAGCCGGGGGGATGGAGATTATACGGCCCCACAATGGTGACGAAGAGGCGGCGGTACAGTGGTGATGCAACGGCGTGGCAACGGTAAAATGTAGTTTGGTGGTTTCTGCGTTTTAGGATGCTGCGGTAAAAAAATAGGGTTTAGGGGTTGGTGGGGTAAAATTGGGTTATGAAGTAGCTGATAGATGAAAGTAAATTGTGTTTGGGATATTTGACTAAATATTGGGCTTAAAAATACAGTCTGTTATTTACGTTGTTCGCAACTCTCATTGTTCACTTAGCGGGATTGCTATACATGGACTTGCATGTGATGTTCCAAAAGACACTATATATATTCGAAAAAAGTCTAAGTAGTTAATATTGTACAATTAATATTTAACATAAAAAATAAAAAAATTATATAATAAAAACATCTAAAACTTAATTAAAAAAATATTCAAATTGAATTTAACAAAAGTTCAATTGTAATAAATTTTATATTAGATTTATTTGACAATGAACTATTATAATATAATTTGCTAGAATTACTACTCATATGCTAGTTATTTACGTTGTTCGCAACTCTCATTGTTCACTTAGCGGGATTGCTATACATGGACTTGCATGTAATGTTCCAAAAGACACTATATATATTCGGAAAAAGTCTAAGTAGTCAATATTGTACAATTAATATTTAACATAAAAAAATAAAAAAATTATATAATAAAAACATCTAAAACTTAATTAAAAAAATATTCAAATTGAATTTAACAAAAGTTCAATTGTAATAAATTTTATATTAGATTTATTTGACAATGAACTATTATAATATAATTTGCTAGCATTACTACTCATATGTTAGCTACTCAAATAAAAGATTTTTAATTGCAAAAACATGCTACCAAAAAAGGTATAAGTACTAGTTTTCTCTTTTGTTAGTCTGAATGATAGGTGTAGAACGACTTGTTTCATCGGTAATATATTGGTGCCTATGAAAGCACGTAGTTTTATTAATTTTATAATTTTATTAATTTTTAATTAAATTTTTATATTGTTTCTTTCAATTAAATTTTTATATTATTTTTAATTTTTTAATTAAATTTTTATTATAAAAAATGTTAAATTTAATGAATATTTTATTCTAAAATAAAATATACCATAATTAAAAATTCTAAACGAAAATTTCAAATCACCCCTCTATATCATCTCTCACACTAGTTAATTGGATAGAATTTTTCTTATTCAACTGCATGTCAAGACCCGAGATAAGGGAAAACAAAAAAAACGCTCATTTTTTTAGAACAAGAAAAAAATAAATAGAATTGAGGAATTTTGGTGAGCTAGATATAATTATTAGAATAGCTAGTATAGTCCGAAAAGCCCATATGAAGATGGATGATCAAGGAATTAGGAAAAAAAGGCAAAGAGTCAGATTCAAAAATTAAAAGGATTAGGGTTAATCTGAGTGCATGAGAAGAGAGAGGTAGCCATAGCATGAGTAGGTGCGACAGAAGTGAGAAATATTTTATAGGAGACTTGATAAAATATATGATTTTGTGATGTTTGAAATATGATAAAAATAATGAAAACATTAGCGAAGGGGTGAAGAAGGAGTAGCTGTAATGGGTTGTTTTATTTGTTCATCAATTATTGTACATGATTGCGAATATGATAACAGGATTTAACTCCATACTTTCTGATAAGGAAGGAACTTAGTGCAACTGAACAAACAGAATCTATTACTGCACTGGTAGTAAAGTTGCTATTCTTGGTTACCTTGGTTAGTTACTAATCTATTGTCATGATCTGATATATAAGCCAGAGCCTTTGTGAGTGGAGGAAGGAAGGATGGGAGGGAGGAAAAAATTTTTTCATTTAAGAGAGCTCATTTAGGTTTTTAATACCCCAAATCAAAATCCTAACCCACCCCTTCCTCCTTCCCGCCTCCCCTTCTCTTTCTCTCCAAAATGACAGAACCATTTATTCTCCATGAACCATTTCTTCTCCTAATTGATCCAATAAAGGCTTTTTCTGTAAGTATATATCATTTTTAACACTATTACTAGCAGCGATGACAACAGAGCATATGAACCTAAGGCTAGTGGGTGAAGAATCAAAGCAAAGGTGAGGCTCTGGCCCATTCTGGCATCGGCGATGACAACAACAACTGTAGTAATGACGGCGCCAAGAACAACTTTTTCCCTCTTATTTGCTCATCCCGTCTCTCTCTTTCTTCATTTTGTTCCTCTCTCCCTAATCTCTTCATCGATAGCGGTGACGCGTCCCCCCCATCTCTCTCTCTCTCTCTCTCTCTCCCCTGGAGCTGCTTTACTTTTTCTATCTCTCCCTTCATCTCTCGCTTTGAATAAGCTCTCCTTCAAGGATTCCAAAATGTGTTGTTAATGAATTGATGCAGAAAAAGAGAAGCAGTGATGAGAATCAATTTTAGAATAATGTCACAGTTTTCTATTTTTACAATTTTGGTGATTTTGGGGTTGTTAGGGATGAAAATGGAAAGTTTAGGTTTGTGTGTATATAGGTGGTAAGAGAGTAGGAGAAAGGAGATGGTTAAAGGTGGCGATAGTTTTCTATTTCTTCATTAGAATGTTGTTGTTGTAGTAGCTTCAACAAGGAAGAAGAAGATGATGTTATCGTTGTTGCAATTTCGAAAGAGTAGTGATTGAGATCTATTGTTGTTGTTCTTGCAACTTCTCCAGGGAGGTTTGGGGGAGCGAGGAAGTGACACAAATGTTATTTGTTGTTGTTGTGGTTGCTTTTGGGAGTGAGGGAGTGAGGGAGAACAAAGGAGAAGGAGAAAGGGCATAATAGAATCCATTTGACACCTTAGTCTGAATAGTTTTTTTTACATTTGGATAATTTTGTTTAGTTTTTCAATATTTGAGGGATATTTTTGTTGTTAACAAAAATAGAGGTAATTTTTGTCAGTATTCTGATAATTTGGGGATAGAATTGGTAGTTTACTCTTATAAAAGAGTAAAGTATCAATTTTATCGCTATTATTTTTTTCGAAAAACAACATGATCCCTGAAAAATAAAAAAAATATTCAATTCGGCCTTTGTCTTTAATTTCTATGAAACAACGTGGTCCTTCTATTAAAATTATTTGTCTGTTAACGGAAGTTACTGACGAATCACGTTAATTAGAATAGACAAAGACTTAATTAAGTTGGACTAATTAAGTTGGACTTACAACAAGTTTGTAGTCTAATATTCAGTTTATTTTTCTACTTAATTAAGTAGGTATTAAAAATCGAATCTCAACTTTTGTATACAATAATTTAATAGTCCACCACAAATTCTTAAATGAAGTTAGGTTTATGATATACTAGTAGAGTAGCCCGTGCATTCGCACGATGTATGTGTTATTATTTACAATATATATCACTTAAAATATGATATACTAGTTGTATTAAATAATATTAAACAATATATATCACTTAAAATATGATATTTAGCATGTGAATATAATTATGAAAAGGTAAAAAAAATGCAAACATAATATTAAAAAAGAACATATAAATATAGTAACAAACACAAACTCAAGTATGTAACGCTCACTATGTATCAACTATAATTTATACATAATGTGTATAATTCAAATTTAAGACACTAATCAACCATGAATGAAATAAAATATTTGTTTTATAAATAACCAACATAAGAAAATTTCAAAATAAGAAATTCTCCAAAAATCATAAAAAAAAATAGTTAAAAACTTGAATTTTTTGAGATAATATAAAATTTAACCCCTAAAAACTAAATATATATCCTAACATATGATAACCTTTAACTTGAACCTACCTATAAAACTATAACTACATAAAAAACAAAGAAATCTTTTATCGTCAATTTAATAAAAAAATAGACTCAAAATTTTAAGAAAACTCCATATAACATTCAACTTATTGATTTCTAGTTTAGTAGATACCAATTTGTCCAAGTAAACAATTATTTTGGACGAGATAATACACTGTAGTGTAACTTTGACTGCATATCAACATAATCAAAGTTAATTGATCTATTGTTAAAATTACAGTTTGATTGATGAAGTCCGCTCCTAGCCAATCTGCTCGTCATTATAAGACCTACAAAAATGAAAAGAGAATGCAATTACATCATTGAACAAAACATCACTAATTAAACATCGTAAGAATACTGAATAATAAAAATGACACTATAAAAGAAGTTAAAATAGAACGAATTTGATAATAATCAAAATAAGTTACACATGTTTCTCCAAAAGGAACTAACATGATGTAACTAATGACATATTATAATTAACAAATCATAATTTTATCTCAATGAGTAAAAGTCAAAACAAAATTAAGCTATTGAAGAATTCAGTTAGTGATTTCATGTCAGTTAGTAAAAGAGAAAAAAAGTAAAAAAATAATAGTTTCAAGTTATAGAAAATTGAATAAACACCTTAATAAATTGGTCATTTTCACAATAAATCAATATAATTGACAAAAACGATGCTCAAACTTTGCACAGACAAAAAATAATAAAAATTTAAAAGAAACACAGGTAAGGTGGGCAGAAATTTGAGAGTGCATATTTTGCTCTGTAAACAAAGTTTATATAAGTTATAACTAAAATTGTCCAAAAAATTCTAAACTGAAAAAAAAAGCTTTGTTCTTATTATGTCAATTTTTTGATGTTAGAAAATAGAAAAAAATTAAAAAATAATAAAAAAAATTCAAGACATAAGAAGAGATTAAAATTTTATTTCAATTTCAAATATCTTAAGAAACAAATCCACACTTAAATGCCAAAAAAATAAATAAATAAATTCAAGAAAACAAAAAGAAGAAAAAGAGAGTTGAAACAGTGTAGTGAAAGCCTTAAAATGACCTCAAGTTCCTCTATAATGAATGAAGTAGTAAGTTGAGAGCTCATTATTGAAGGCAGTTTATTCTAGGTTGTAAAAGAGATAGAGAAAGAAGACTGAGGCACAAGTTAGAGAAGTACATCATTACCTACTCTCCTTAACTAATAACCTACTCTCTTTGATTGAAATTTCTCATTACATATGTGCATTTACAGTTTTTTACACAATGAAGCACCTAAACTAATTAATGAAAAACAAAAAGATAATATAATCTTTTTAATGGCAAAAGATTTCTTGTTACGACATGTGGGCCTCATTAAAAGGGTGAAGAGTTGAAGACTAAAGATCACATATTCCTATAAAAATTTAAGTCAAGTATATTAGAAATACAATCACATTAGAGTTCACAGGTTAATATCCTTGACAACTTGGAGAGTAAAAATCATAAAAATCAACATTTTTGCCATTTCACTTGAGCCATTCATAGAATTATAAATCTTGGTAACTGATATTGTAGATTTTATTTGCTCAAAATTGAATATATTCTCAGTCTTATATTTTATTAAAGAGTCATATTAACAAAAGCAACAAATACTTTAAATAATGGATATCTCAGAGTTAGCTCTAAGATAAATTTAGAGTAATACCCCAAATAGGTCCCCAAGGAATTGGCCGTACGACAGATTTGTCCCCCAGAAAAATTAACTAAGTCCCCAGTCCCCAAAATTATTAAATATGTGCCATATACGTCCCTGCTCCAGGTTTAGCCGGTTAACTGAACACTCTCTCTCCTACGTGGAGGTGATGAGTGTGACGTGTCAGGTTAAAGGCTTTCAGGACACGTTGGTCCCTGTACACGTGGTCAAAACGACGTCGTTTAAGGCCTTATCAAAACGACGTCATTTTTAATTGGACAGATTAGTCCCCAACCTTTATGATAAGAATGTGTGAAAATGCAGCGTTTGAACAGGGACCTGACATCGCTGTTATAAAGGGGATGAACATGAAATTAGGTCTTCACTTTTTACCCCCTGTGCTTCCAACCCATGTATGTTAGTATGTGAGAGAGAGTTTTTGGCTTCGAAGAAGATGATGGCGAGTGGAGGCAGCACGTCAGTTGCAAGTCGGAGACGCGGTCGGAGAACTATGGATGATGTCTTCAGTGTTGACAGCGGTTCGACTGGCGTCCGAAGGGGGCGACTTAGAAGAGGAGAACATCCGAAGTGTAAGTGCAGGACATATGCCATAATATCCAGGTCTCGCACAGCAGAAAACCCGAATAGGCTATTCTTTGGCTGTCCTCAATTCAAGGTACTTTAGAGTAGTGAATTTTTGTGGTGCTGTAATTTTGATAATGTGATGATTTATGTTCTGTTATTCTGATTGTAGGAAAAGCAAGGATATTGTGATTTTTTTGTATGGTTTGATGAGATCTTTGGGTATTTGGTGGATGATGTAGTTGAAAGGGGTAGATTGGCCTCTGTGGAGACATGCGTGGGTGAAGAATTTGTTGCAGGTTCGGATTATTGCTTGGAGGAGAGAGTGAAACAATTGGAGGAGATGTTAATAAAGAGGAATGAAGATAGTTCGAAACTCAAGAAGGACAGTGTTCTAAGCTTGTTTAGTAGTGTAATAATAGGTGCACTTGTAGTTGTGATTATGTTTTGTATTTATGTGGTGGTTATTTAAGCAATTGCCATTGTATCTTTGTTGAAAAAAATATTGTATTTGAATGGCTCATTTTAGTTAAATGAATATTAGAAGTTGATAATGAAGCTAACTTGAAGCTAGTCTATATCGAATTCAAAGTATGCAAAGTAAATTGGCAAAGTGGATTAAACCAAAAATAGTATATAATCCAAACCAGACTATTCAAATAACATGCATCAGAATGTTAACATCAGGTAGCATCAACATAGAGGATGTTCATAAATTGTTTCAAAATGTTAGCAAAATAAAGAAGGTATATTTCCTTATACACATACTGAGGTAAAGTGGTGCTCAAAAGTATTACAAATGCATGTCAATTTTCTTCAAAATAACAAGAGTAAACACTAGCAGGTCCATTTCAGAATAAGTTTCTTCCAAAGCATCATTTCTTCTTAGATTGGTTCAGTCCGGGCGTTGGAATGAATTTGAATATACTGCATACGCAATCACATAAAAATGATTGTTCGCGTCTTATCCTACAGCTGACAATAATTGTCCCCCATAAAAACCCTTCAGGAAGCATCCATCTAAACCTATCAAAGGGCGACATCCAGCCTTGAACCCCCTTTTACAGCCATTTAAGCAAATATACAACTTATCAAATAAAGAAGGAGATTGAGGTATAGGCTCTACTGCCAACAGTGCAGATGAACCTTCATTGCTCCTGTGTAAACCAGAATTACACCATAATTCACTAAGATCACTAACAATATTCTAATATTTTTTCATATCACAGCAAGTTACTTTTATCAAACAAGAATTAACATAATGTTAGTTTTTGAAATAAAATAACCTCATACCGGTGTATCTCGTTTAGATAGTCACGCAACTTCCCATATTGCGCCTTCTCGTTACCAACATACTTTTTCCTGGCCATCCGAAGTCCTCTGTACAGCATTTTATCACTGAGTATCACATTGTAATCAACCTTCATGTGATCCCATGCCTCTGCATGTGTCAACCGTGGCTGACTCAACAATCTCTTTTCTAGTTTCTTTGCTACCCAATGTTGATCTGCCATATTGCTACCAAACTCTCTTCCACAAGTGTGAGTGTGATTGTAGGTCTTTATTTGGTATCCACCTGATCGTGAGTTCTTTGCGCAGTATATAAGCCAGGGACAGTCATGCTTCTCTGTTTCACCAATTTTCTCACCTTCATTTTCACATTTTGCATTTTCTGCTGTATTAGCTTGTGCTTCTACCTCATTGGTAGTATGTCCCTCATTGTTTTTATCACCTTCAGGAAAAGCCTCATTCGTTTCCACCACCCCTTTAGCTTTCTCGCTTTCATTAGCTTCTTTAGCAGCCTGTACCTTTGCCTTTTCCTTAGCTGCTTTTCTTGCCTTTGCCTTGGCTTTTTGCACTTCTTTTCCAGGCATGAAGCTTCCATGTATACAAGCATCTCTAACCCTTTTCTTATCATTGTTCATGTAAAATATCCTTCTACCCTCTGATATGGTAAAGTCCTTCAGAGCCTGCTTAAATTGTTCAAGTGACTCAAACTCCATGTTCAGCTGAAATTGGACCTCCCCAAATTCTGCACTCGGATTAAATTGAGGCCAATCAAACCCATTTCCTCCATCATCACTTGAGTCTTCCGGGGTCAAAAATTGTTCAGACTCATACTCAAATTCAATGTCTGACTCAGGTAACAACTTCACACCAAGTTCTTCATCAAATGTAGCAGGTTTTTTGGACTTCAATGGTCCCTCATTGGCACTAGCAGGTGTAGTTTTGTTTTTGTTGCCACTAGAAGGCCCATTATCTACTTTTTCTTTTTCAGCAGGCCCATAATCACTCTTACTGGGCCTGCCAGGCCCACCATGACTCTTTCTCTGAAGAGATGCTCCAGCTACCTTTTCTCTTCCAATGGCTGCCCTTTTTGGCTTGCCATTGCCCTTGCCAACTGGCCCATTAACAGGCTTATTAACTTTGGATTTCTTCTTCCCATTATTCTTTCCTTTCTTACCAGCTCCAACTAACTCTTCCTCTGAACTTGAATCCGAAAAACCATCTCCTGAAGGTGGGGGCTTGTATATTGCATCTTCTGTTGACTCATACCCATCATCACTATCTGAACTCTCAACATCTGCATCATTGTCAACACCATCATCCTCAAAACTAGCCTCTTGCACTTCCACTTCCTCAACACTAACACCATCATCATCAATGAACTCTATATCTTCCATGATTGGATGGTCAAAGTAGATATAGAATTCATCAGTGTCCTCATTTAGCATTTTATTCTTTTGAAGATCTCTGATTTCTTTGTCTCCATGAATTGGGTGAAGACCAGACTCCAGGTCAGTAGCACTCGGATCATACCAAAACATTGCCTTATAGTCATGGTAACCCAAGTCCAAAAAAAGTTTCTTCAGGTCAAAGAAACATATCAGATCATTGTCCATTGGGAGAAACTTCTTGACTTCTCCATTGATGTACACAAGTACTCCCTTGTTGTCTCTCACAAAGCTTCCACCGTGGTGAAATACGGGTATCACGTCTTCACTCATCTAAACTAACAAAATAAAAATCTATCACAACTTAAACAAGCAACGAAGTCATTACAAGAACATTAAAACAGAATTCAATTTTTTAACACCGACATCGATAATGTTGCTATGAAACATCACAGACTAAATCAATTTAGAACTTTGACTTAACCAACACTAGCAAAACAATATCTTTAATCTATCCTACACATGACATGCATGTTCATCATACATGAATCTTCGCCTCTGAATTAATTCAGAAAAGAAATGAGAAGATTTACCTCCAACAATGGCAATATGCACCACAGTCCACCGCCACCACACAGTCGCCGTTAGCCTCGTCAAACGACTGTTACAGACTACAGTCAATGTCAACAGAGTTGAGGAAGATGAAGGGTTGCCTTGTAAAATTTGGGTAAGGGTTTGGGGTTTCAAGTCATTTAACAGAGCCAAGGGAGAGGTTCCAACTGAATTCACCAATCTGTTCCTTTCAAAGTTGAGGTTCCAACTCTTGATAGCTTTATTTGCTGACCGTTCAAGATCAACGTAACCAATTATCTGGCAAAGAAAAACATTATCACTTATTATTGCTCTCCAATTTTGGCTTCACAACTTTTGGCATCATAGATTTATAATATAATAAAATTCTTACGACATGATTGCAAGTGATTTGATATCTTAGTCTCAAGTCCAATAAACTTATGATATTGCAATTAAAGAGTTAAAAAAGAAAGAGAACGCATGTAGAGACCATAAGAGGTTCATTTATAAATAAGATTTGTGATCTCATCACAAAATGTGTCTTAGCTTGAAACTTCAATTAGAAGACGCTGTACATCCTCTAGGGGTGAGCTATGCATGAATTAGAAAATTTATGTGCATATAGATCTAGATAATTTTTTTCTCTATTTCAACCACATCCCAAACTCATCCTAAAGACAACCATAAGATTAACAGTACCACATATAGAATGAAAGTTATGCCAAAAGGGTCTTTGATTGTCTCCACAAAATAAAGCTTTAATTTCTTTGGATTACCTCCTTTCCATTTCCTGCTCTTCTCTTTCCTTCCTTTTTCAAAACTCCTATTTTCTCTCACTCAAGTTATTCTGTAAATCAGTTTCAGTAGTTTGAATATAATTAACATGTCATAAAGCTATTAAAAAAATGCTGAGTGAATTCCAGGATAAAACTAAAGCAATAAATCAACATAAATAATAGATGCAAAATCAGCAACATTATCAACAAATGAGTTATATCTGAAACATGTCACAGAAATGCTAGAGAAAGACCTTTATAAATGTTCCTCTCTTTTGGCTTTGTTCTCTCTTTTTGCAGCATGCTAAACAACTTTTATTTTAGATATATACTCATCGATAAAAATCTCCCTATCCTCGTATCTCACAGATTTATTCTTGGGTCATCCCTTAAATAAGAGATCTTCTGTTCTCAACTAAAATGTAAGCTCTGCCCACACTGCAACAAAACAACAACAACAACAAAAATAATAATAATAATAATCAAAATTCTCTCCTCTTCCTTAAAAAAAAAAAAGAAATGCAGAAACATTTACCAACGAAGTCAGAGAAGACGCAAAGGAACAAGGTTTAGGGAGAGAAGAAAACAGAGACAAAACCTAGGTTTCTATTTCCTAATCATCAAAATGGGTTAGGATTTGGTATTCAATTGGGTTCTAGCTCAGTCTGCTTCCTTGGATGTTGAATGCCGTTAAACTCGCGATTCCAGCGATTGGATATTTTCTTGGCAATTCAACATAAGCAAACAACACTCCTCCTGACAAAGGCCAAAAGTGGGAGTGGAGGGTGGTAGGTATGGAGATGAGCCAATTGAGCTGAAAAAATCATAAAACCAAGAAAAGACAATGGAGAGTGTGAGTTGTAGTGGGCCACAAATAATGCACCCACTTTCTTTGACCGAAGACGAAAGATGAAAGAATTGGAAAAAGAAGAGTTCTATATGATTTCTGTTCCCTACAAATTTCACCAACTCTGGTTTTTTCCAAGAAACACAAAATTCATAAATTGATTTGAAAGTTTCTAACCAAGTACACGTATCAATGTCTATGAAAGTATTGAGAAGTGAGAATAGTTTCAGACCTACGAAACCATACCTACGTAGTTGGTAGAAATCATCATTAGATCATATTTTGTAGCTTGCACATATATATATATATATACATTTGATAGAAAGATCTGATTTTAGGACAATTTCATTTTTTAAAAAAAAACTCATAATTCTATTAAAATGCCATGTCAGCTTGAGCTCTTCCAAGTTTATTAGTATAGAAAGATTAACTCTTAACCAATTGAGTTAAATAAAAAGTTGAAAAAAAATAAGAAATTAAGATGGACACCTCTTACTCTATACTAGCTAGATTATATTTATGCTACTAACCCTTAATTATAACGCAAGTGTATGTAAGAAATTAAATTTGGTAGTAATAGCATGACATTGTGTCATTTTAGTAGGAAATGACCATAGTTGTGTGCACATGATCAAAATGTTCAAATTAGGATTAAGTATGATTTTGGTCTCTAAGATATAGGTTAAAAAAATTTTTTGTCCATTTTTTGCTTACAAAATCGTTTCTAATATTCAATGTAGTTTTAAAATCATTCTTTTGACCTAAATCTTAAAATTCTAAAAATTATAAAATAAAAAAAAAAGAACAGAAAAATCATTAATGGAGGAAAAAAACCACAAAGAACCATTAATGGAATACCAACAATAACAATACACAATATTCAATAACAACACAATATTCAAATTCAAGAACAATAACATCATTCATTGCAATCTAATATTTCAAATTCAACAACAACATATAAGGGAAGAAGAGGAGGAGATCTGGAACCGTTACCAAAACAAGTTTGTGGAGATTCAATTACCAAACGATTTTGCTAGGTAGACAATGGCTTTTGTAAAATATGTGAACAATGGGTTCTAGAATTGACCAAATAAAGTAAAAAATATTCTACCTCCCAAATTACCTCATAAACCTTAACATTAGGATAACCATCTGCACACCTAGTAAATTGAACATCCAGCCATTGTTAACTGTGCATGAGTAAATCGAATAAAAAAAAATAACCATCCAATTAAAAATAATTAACATAATCATCTACATACCTATTGAATTGAACATCTGACATATCTATTGTTCACATTGTTTAGTATTCCCAATGTCTACCTATACTTTTCATTACCAAAACTATAGTTTTTCAATACCCAATGAACCTTCACACCAATAAAACAAAATCCAATTACCAAGTTAGGTTCCTGAAGATTCTCAACAAGTCTTCACAAAATTGAACGCCCATTGGAAGCTTGTTTTGGCTTGGTGGAAGAAAAACCATAGCAACCACAGAACAAAGCAATTACCAAAAATAAGAACTAATAATCAGGATTATAGAACAACAAGACCAAACCTTTATTCAATTTTCTTTAATTTCAGTATTAAATCTGTGCAAGTGCTGTGTCAAACAACTTCAACGGTATTTGCTGAATTGGTAAAACCAAGCAATCAAATCAACAAAGAATCGGCTCTAAAACATTTATTTGTCCTAAAAAAATATTAAAGAATACATCAAAATCAACAAGCAGAACTAACTCAACTACAAAATTAACTAATCCAAGATTAGAGAAAAGCAACAAGGGGAAGATGAAGTGAATTGAAAAGGGAATAGGAATGAAAAGGGAAGAGAAAGCATTGAAGAAGACCTATTGTCGTCCTCGTAACAGTCAACACTCAAAAGGCACACCACACGGTTTGGAAAATGAAAGGACTTTGGTTTCTTATTTTTGCTGTCATCGCTACTCCTCGCTGTCGTCGCCATTGTTTCTAGTTTGCTTCTAATGAAGAAGAAAAAGAGATGTTGTGACGAAGAAAAAGAAGAAGAGGAGTATTTTGGTCTGAAGGATAATTTTAAAACTACGTTGAACCTTATAGACTATTTTGTATGCAAAAACAAACTTGGAGACGAAAAAAATTTTTGGTCAATGCCTTAGAGACCAAAATCGTACTTAACCCTTCAAATTAAATAAGGTATCTTATTCATATCCTGCAAAGAAATATAGAGCTTGCGTCCTATCCTATATATATATATATATATATATATATATATATATATATATATATATATATATTGTTAAATATCAATCATGTTGCATTCTCCATGTGTACCCACTATATATGTATTGTTAAAGACTTAGGTGAATCCTATCATATAGAAAAAAAAAATTTTTATATGTGTAGAAATTTGTTGTTACTCTTCTAGTAAAACAAGTGTCTAGAGAGAGAGTGCAATTAAATCCATAGTGGGAGACCAGAATTGACCTTGGTGTAAGGTGTGGACCCCACTACAATGGGTGAATTAAAATATTTAATGATGCAGAGTTGTTAAACATGTGATAAGTTATTAATTATGAATGATAATGATGGAATGGTTTTTTTTTTGTGTGGATCTTGGTGTTGATTATTTTTTTATGAAAAATAGACATTTTTTGTGATGAAAAATGTGAATTTGTTTCTTGAGAATATTAATTTAGTTTTATTTTGACATGTTATTTTTATTCTAATACTCTCAATAATCTTATTCTGAATAATGTTTAAGGCTATGATCCTTCATTAGTTATTATTTTATTATTAGTTATGGTTATTATTTTTATGTAATTCGTCCTTTGTAGTAGGATGAATAATTTATATTATAAAAGTAGTATAATAGTGCGCAAGAATCAAATGGTTTAATATTTAGAATTTAGTTTTGGTTCGTTTAGGGTTTATTTTGATCATAATATTTTTGGTACGTGATAAAATTTTTTATATTGTAATGATTGTAAATCAATGATAGAATTTAGTGTTTAATTAGAATTATTTTCTTAGAATCTTGGTAAAAGTTTTGAATATGTTTAGTTAATATAATCGTTGCAATTTCAAAATATAATTTATAGTTTTAAAAAAAATGAAATATGTAAGTTTTTTCATAAGTAATTTACTAAATGATATCATATTATTTAACAAGTTATATTCATACTTGACAATAAATTATTTATTGATGAAGAAATGATAACAAAAGGAATATGTTAGATGGATGCTAATTTAGAATGATTTATGTGTGTATGTGTGATCAAAAGGATTAAAATGAGGGTAAATCACATAAACAAATTGAATGAGTTTTAAATTTGTATGAATGTCCTAAATGCAAAGAGGTTACATGAATTTATTGCAAATTTTTTAAGGATTAAAATTTTTTTGTAAACATTTTGGAATTTATTGTAAATAACTTAGAAGATGTTATAAGCACTAAAAAAATTTTCAAAGCACTCGTCAAAACTATTAAATCGAAACCAATGGATTCGATTTACCTTGGGTGTGGTTTGAATCGTATAATTTCGATTAATCTCCATGGAAGTTGCTCCTACTAAATCGAAGCTATTAGCTTTGTTTTACGTAAACCGAATCCAATAGATTCGATTTTCATGAAATAGTCTTCGTTAAAATGGTTTTTCATAGAAAATTGATTCTAATAAATTCAATTTATTAGTACACTTACTAATTTAAATTATAAGCAATTGAGACATCTATATAATCTGTTTACATTTAGGACATTCATATAAATTTGGAATTCATTTAATTTATATGTGATTTACCTTAAAATGATGGTTGCCACTCTTATATATTCAACTAATTAATATAGGGATTAAGTGGAGTATTATGTATTATCGGATATGATCTAATATCATTCATTAATGATTCATTTAGGTGAATTTTGTTATAATTTGGCATGTAATTTTGTATTTTTTTACTCTTTATTTTTATATTTAATTCGTTCATAAAATTATGAAATGATAAGTATTGTTATAAAATTGATGCTTTTAAATATGAGCCTCATAAAAATTTTAAAAAAAATAATTATTTACTTCGTATTCGTAATATTTAAATAAATTCTAACATATTAAAATTGGATTAGAAGCCATTCAAATTCTTTTATTGTTTCATTTATTTTTAAATTCGTGAATAAAATGGTTTAGTTGTTCAAATTTATTATTACTTGATCTTGGGTTTAGTGTAGGATATTTTAGGATCTAGGATTTAGTGTAAGAAATTTTAGAATTTAGAATTTAGTATATTGTTTAGTGTTTAGAGTTGGATAGTTTAGGTTTTATGATTAAGGAATTAAGATTTTTAGTTTATTGTTTAGAGATTAAAGTTGGATGGTTTATGTTTTTTATTTTAAATTGGATTGCTAAGAATTTTAATATTTAATTATAAAGGCTTAGTGTTTAGGATTGAGATTTTGGTTAAAATTTATAAAATAGAACTTTGATGACAAGATTTTTTATACCTGACAATATTAATTTAGTTGTTAATTCATTTATGTGTAGGTTAATTTAATGATAACGTCAATTATGTGTAGGTTAATTGTTATTTAATTTTTTACTAGTTAATTTGTTAATAAATTATTTTTAAAATAAAGATACTGTGAATAACTGAATTTGTAAAAAAATTATTGTTTTGTTGGTTAGAATGGTCACTTGAATTTGGAATTTAATTTCATGTGTATCAGCTAAATTTAAAGCAATTAATCGTTGATGATAGGTGATACTTATTGTTGGTCAAAATTTTATCAGCATTGGTGGAGGATTGTTGCTAGACATGACAAGTTATGATGGTAATATTATGTTGAACATTGTTAACGAAAAAATACTAAAAGTGTTTTTCGTTAAGTAAGATTATCGTCACCTGAATTAATAAAAGAAGATATGTTTTAATCAATAATATATATTTGATACATATAATAATATAATAATGTATAAATATTTTAGTATTTGACTATATATAATTATATAGGTTTTTGTCGTAGTGTCTAAAATTTTTGGTCAAATTGTCAAAAAAATTAAATAGTTTATTTTAGATTTAAAAATATAAAAGTAAAATAATTATAATTATTTAAAAATTACTAGCAAAAATAAATAAAAAGAAATTATGCATGAATTAAAAAGTATCATATAGGTGGCTAAATTAGGTATATGTTAACATGTAGATGATTACTTAATAATTAAAAATATAAAATATTTATACATATGTAAAAGATAATATAGATTAAATTAGATGCCTTTGGTAGATATTTTTGTTTAAGAAAAATAATAATAATAATAATAATAATAATAATAATAATAATAATAATAATAATAATAATACATTTTTGGGTCTTTCGCATTGGGCAGGAATGGATGGCACGTGATATTCTAAAGAAAAAAAAAGATATAAAGCGATTTTTGTTATGACCTTGGGAAGTAATAGTGTCTACCGAGTTAGAGAGAGAGTGTGGGAGAGAGAGTCCATTGCATCTGGTTTTAGTGGAGTTGAGAGAGAGTTTTTATTTCTTGACATATATGTTCTTTTTTGGTTTGAGATGGTTCTAGGTTATGCTTCTTATCAGGTTGTGTCTAAAAAAACTATCGTTTGTTAGAAGTGTAGAGTTTTGTGTTTTTATAAATTTTGATTAGATGTTCGGTTCTCCGCTGTGAAGAAGGGACACAAGTCAGGGATATATACCAATTGGAATGATTGTGCAAAATAGGTTGTTTTGGGTTACAACAACAATGAACACAAAAGCTTTTATTCTTTGGATGAAGCTAAAAAGTATATGTAGGGCGGTGAGTGTTTCAGAGAAAAGGGGAGTTCAGAACCTCTTTTGGAGGCTCCTTTCTACAGAAGTCCTCTTTCGTTGAAAGTTTCGTTGTACGTTTCATCTAGCAGTGGATTGCTCTGCAGTGGTAGTGGTGGCACTGAGGCTTTATTAGGTTCGTTACATAATTTTGATTCGTTGAGAAAATGATATAAATGTCATTTTTATTGACTGTTCACTAAGTAATTGAGTTATGTTACAGGGGGTCATGCAATTTCTGTTACTAAGGTGAAGGATTTTTTGTATGAAGAAGATATGGAGTTTATGCTTATACGTATTTGTTCTTCCCTTCGAATCGGAGTTCCTATGTTCATCCCTCAATAGCTCAAATAAAAAGACAGACAACCCATGTTTGGATTTATTGTGTTTTTTCCCACAATCCAACAGGCGTGGAGCTTGTGGTACATAGTCCGGCGTCAACGGAGGAAAGGATTATAGGTAAGAAGTTTCGTTCACCATGCTAGAGAAGTTGCTGGCAAACACAGCATACGGAATCTATGACTATAATTATAAGAAGCTGGTTCTAATGCAAGAACAACATGGACAGCAGATGTTTGAGAACAATTGCCTCTTCCAGTGAATTCAATAACTGGAGGAGAAATGCTAAATTACGCAGTCAAATTCAACTCATTGAGGATATGTTCGATGGTTATTGATAGATTAATTATGTTCGGTTTGGCTATTGAAGGTATGTGAATTTGGGAGATAGATATTTTAGTTTATGTATGTTTTTTTTTGGGCTGTTATTGTCATTGTTATTGTAACCTGGGATGTGTGTTGAACTTATTTAGTTTATAGCATTGAACAAGAATTTAATTATCAAGTTATCCACATTGGGGTTATCCATATGAATATGACACAATGTCTCTGCGTTTGTGTTGAAATAGACCGGTGTCTCATAATATTATTTAAAATAGACGACGTTAAAACGGTATTAAATATAGGCAAGACAAATTTTCATTATAGATGAATATGGTTAATGAATTTGGTTTGATATAAATTTAAATTTGGTGTCAAGACATATTCATTTTACGTCCGAACAAGTTTGAAAAATAGTCTAGGTCATGTGAATAAATTTGAATCAACAAATGAAATAAATTAAATGCAGCCTAGTCCTATTGAAGGAGAAATGAAACTAAACAAATCATGAGTTATGATAGTGAAGTTTCTGCTACCTTAATTAAGTGAGTAATTGTAGTTCCAGTAAATAAAATATATTATTTACAGTTATCAAAAGTAATAATTTTTCGCAAGTGAGTAATTAACGATTCATATTCGCTCCAGCTAATATTAAAATATTTTTTTAAAGGTTATTATTATACATTGAGTTAACCATATTGATAAAAATAATAATCAAATTTCTTGTTTTTTCATGTACCCAAGTCTATTAAATATAAGTTACGACACCGTAACAAGTAAAATCTTCGCGGATATTCAAGTATAGATTTGGAATAAGATTAATTTGATAGAGAGAGAACTTTTTCCAAAAGTGGCTAACAATAATATTTTTCTCAATTTAAGAATTATTATTTGCTTTTAAGTTTAATAATTTTTAATGATTTAACTAACATAATTATTTACTCTATTCAAATTTCATTTTTTATCTTTTAAATCTTATTAAATTTTTACCACTAATAACAATATATTTTTACAGGTCAGGTCATTTTGTTCAATATTTTTTTATTATTTCTTTTAGTTTTAATTTTTCTTTTTTAATTCTTACATCTGTTATCATATAAAAATATTTTAATTTTTATAATAATTTCTAATTAATGTATTAAGAATATATATATATATATACATATATATAAAGTTAATTTATTTTAAATTTTATTTATTTTTTCATGATATTAAAATTAGAACATATTAAATGAAATATTTTTTTAATATGAATATATTTTACATACTATATTTACTAATTTATTTTAAATGCATATATAAAAAATATAAAAAATACCTTTTGTTATGAATGACATTAAAATATAAAATTGTATCTTTATTGTAACTTTTTTATTTTGATATGATATTTGTTAAAAAAAATTGTTGAAAATAATAAAAGAAACCAACTTCACTAAATATGTAACACAATATTTGATTATAGAAATTTTTAGATTTTGACACCCTCTAATTATAATTTTTGGATCCACAAATGCACACCGAATATGTGGTCCTTGGCAGAATAATAATGGAAAAAAAATTAAAGTTGTCCCAAGGAGAATAATACTAAACACAATACTAATAAACAAAAAAAATTAACATAACTATAAATAAATGTTTGCAATTATTTTTTGTCAATAGACTAACATTATGAAATAAGTATATTTTACATATTCAAGATTATACTAATAAACATCTTTTTTAGCACTTGTACCTATTAAGAATAAGTTATGATTTTTGAAAGTATGTTTTGGCAGTGTTTTAATACTATAGTTCATTTAAAAAAAAAAAGAAAGGTGACACTTTTTCACTACAACTTGTACTAAAAGCATAAACAACAAAGGCTGTAGAAGAAAGGCTACTAAATGACATTCTTGTGTGATGTGGAATGTAAGGCGCGGATACTCAAGAATAGAGTTGGTAGAAGCTTGATTTGACAAAGATATTGCTTCTCATGGAAGTTTTCGTTAAAAGAGAGAAACTCTTATATGTTTTTTTGGTTGGACCAGTTGATTTTTAGTTTGCGTTAACTTTTTTATTCCAGTCTCCTATTTTATACTGTTGGCCCATTCAAAGATAGTGATAAATATATTGGCCTTCAGTTGGTGGTACAAAGCAAACTTAGAGTTCCATATTGGCTCACTAACACATAGAATTGGTTTTTTTTATAAAATCTTTACTAATATGGAGGAAGTAAATAAGGGTGACCTTAAAGGCAAATCGAAGCTCCCATCTGCCAATGCCTCAGTTATGGAAACTAATACCCAGAAAGATATCACCCTTGAAGAGGATCCGTTCATGACAATGTTCAAAAAAGTACGTGAGGTGAGATATTTCGTTCTGATCATGTTGATTATTAATTTACAAACTTGATTTCAAATACTAATGCATTCTTGAACATTCCTTCCAACATCCACTTGAGAATGACAGGGTCACTCGGTCCATTGTGGAGTCTCAAGCACAACAGATGAAGAAACTAACAATAATAGTATCTAGCTATGCAACAATAATGGAGGTGTTATGGACAAACGATAAAGAAGTCAGATGCCACAAATGATGAAGTGAAGACGACAAATGCACAAGTTATAGGCGTAAAAAGAAACACCAAAGGAGAAGCAATCCGGTTGTTAAGGAGATTGTGAATCTGGATGCAATGCTAATGTCTCAGGTTGCGGTTAAAGCCAAGGCCAATGGGAGCAAGAACGTCAGTAGTACAAGGAGTTGTCGGCAACAAGAACCGTTGAAGGTGAAATGCTACTTTTATATGTGTTCTAGCATATATGACATTCTGAGGATGTATTATGTTGACTCTGGTGTAATTATAATATTTATTTCTTGTATTGCGCAAGAAGCTTGAGTATGACACAGGAGATGAGTTACTACGTACTTCTCTGGGTTATCCCTCCGAGGACCTTTCTCCATTCTCAACAGGGCTGGCTCAATGGAAGTCTATGGATTATGGGACTTGCCGGAGGTAATTAAACAACAAAGCAAAATGTATTATGCTTGGTTTTGTGTGTGATTTATATTTTATAATTATCTTAAAATTGTCTCCCCTACAATGTCGCAGTTCTTCAACGTTGGTTTTCAAGCTCCACCCAAGAATCAATTTGGTGCCACAGAAAAGGCCGTGGCAACATATATATTTGCCGCTGTTTTGGATGAGAGGTCAGGTCGAGTTATAGTGATGTGCCTTTATATGTAGATGTTCATGCAAAATTTCTTGTTGCACGTTTATAGATTATTTTTTCTCGTTTATTTTTGAAATATTTGTTGGATGAAGTTGTTATTGTCATTAAGTTGGGCCATTTGTTAAAAAACTATAAAACTGGCAAAAGATTCCTTTTTTGGGCCATGCTTTGTTGGGCCTGTAACATCACTCCCTTGAATGGGGCACACCGTATTTTGATATTACTTTGGTAATTTACTTTAGCTTGTGAATATCTGCCTTGTAAGTTTTTTTTATCACTTTCAATCTAATTATAGGGACATTTTGTTTCTGAAGGAGCATTGCCAAGGAGACCGGGGAGCCTTTTAAACACACTGCCCGAGGCATGAGGTTATTGATGATGTGAGTTTATGGTGACTTGCTGTTAGTGGACTTAGTTTTTTTATGTATGGTATCAAATTAATCTCCCGAAACTTGGTTTTACCAATTTGTTTGCCTTAATTGACAGGTGCTAAACTTAGTCGTAAAAGTTCTAACAATAGAACATCAAGAGCCAACCTGGTGGCTGTCGACAACTTTTGCAGTGAATAAATGTTTTCTGTTGGTTTATTTGGAACTGCTCTATAAATCCTTCCAGCTAGCTTTTGCCTAACTGTGGTGTTTTGAATTGTCTGGTCCTGCAATTAACCCTTAACCCTACTACTTACTATAAAGAAATATTGGAATCTATTTGTACCCGTTACATGAAATGGGATGATAATATTACAAAGGTTTGTTCAACCTCTAGTGGATTCCTATTCATCCTTTGTTGTATATTGTGATTCTCACAATTGACAAGTGTGAATTTCTTAATACAGATATATGTTTCACTCCACCTGAACAGGCACTGGTATCTAATGATCGTTGATATCTCGAATGAGGACCTGATTTATCTGGACTTGGCAAAATTCTCTAGGGAGTGTACTGGCAGACTCCAAATTATGAATTATATGGATAGATATCTCTGACTTAAATTATTCGTGTATTTTACTGAAGACATTTATAATGTTTTTCCAAAATTAAATATGGCTATAATAGTGTTGCTATATTTTTCAAACATAAATAAATATATGTATACATATGTATAAATATGTGTATAAATAAATGTATAAATTAAATTGATTAATTATATAAAATTATTGTTAGATATCACACTTGAAAATTAAACTCATAAATTTTAAATTAAATGTCACTTTATTTAATATTCAAAAAATAGTTAAAAAAACAAAAATCCTTTTAAACTAAACCTCCTTTTGCTTGATTTTTTTGTCATAGATTTAGTTTTTATATATGGCAGGATAAATTTTCTTTTCTTGTTTTTCCCTTGTAAGTTGTGATGTCGCATCTTGTTGCATTATTAGGGTGCAGAATAAACAGAACATAGTGTTCGATTAACAATTACCTTTTAGGCCTCTTTTATGGGAATACAATTTTGGTATTTGGTGCACGAAATTGTGATCACACTTTTCACAACTCCGCACAACTAACCAGCAAGTGCACTGGGTCATCCAAGTAATACCTTACGTGAGTAAGGGTTGATCCCACGGATATTGTCGGCTTGAAGCAAGTTGTATGATTCTCTCAGTGAAAATGGTCCGGCTACAATCTCTATACGGCTAATCAACTATCAGATTTCTCGTCTCAGATGAAAAATACCAGGCACAGCTACCGCAGGGCTAATCATCTGTCGGTTCTCACTAGCATCGGAATAAGATCCATTGATATTTTTTCACACTGTCACTGCGCCCAACATTCACGAGTTTGAAGCTCCTCACAGTCGGCCTTCTCAGATCTTACTCGGAATACCACAGACAAGGTTTAGACTTTCCAGATCTCAGGAATGATGTCTATTGTTCTAGCCTATACCACGAAGATCCTAATCTCATATTTGAATGCTTTGTTGTCAGGAGAGACGATGTGAATCGTTAATTAGAGACCCAAGAGAATATACTCTGGCTGTCGTCCAATGACTATGTTGAACATCATATAGACCACTTTGTGGTTGTCAGGCACGCGGATCTTGGCTAAGCGAGTACTGAAGATAGAGGGTGATTGTCACGGGTCACCCTTTCAGTCTAACTTAACTGAATTAAGTACAAGAGTATATCTTGGAGAAGAAGTAGGCATGAATTGAATGAGAAACTATAGTACTTGCATTAATTCATGAGGAACAGCAGAGCTCCTCACCTTAATCTATGAGGTGTAGAAACTCCACCATTGAAAATACATAAGAACAAAAATAGTCTAGGCATGGCCAAATGGCCAGCCTCCCAAAAGGGTTCAAAAAACTCCTAAAAGGTCAAAGACCTCTAATACAATAGTAGAAAGTGCTATTTATACTAAACTAGTAAACTAAGTTTACAAAGAATGAGTAGATAGTGAAGAAATCCACTTCTGGGGCCCACTTGGTGTGTGCTTGGACTGAGCTTTAAAGCTTTCACGTGCATAGGCCATCCTTGGAGTTAAACGCCAGCTTGAGTGCCAGTTTGGGCGTTTAACTCCAGCTTTGGTGCCAGTTCTGGCGTTTTACGCCAGAAAAGGGTCTCTAGTGGGCATTTGGACACCAGTTTGGGCCATCAAATCTCGAGCAAAGTATGAACTATTATACATTTCTAAAAAGCCCAAGATGTCTACTTTCCAACGCAATTAAGAGCGCACCAATTGGGCTTCTTTAGCTCCAAAAAATCCACTTCGAGTACATGGAGGTCAGAATCCAACAACATCTGTAGTCCTTTCTCAGCCTCTGAATCAGATTTTTGCTCAGATCCCTCAATTTCAGCCAGAAAATACCTGAAATCACAGAAACACACAAACTCATAGTAAAGTCGAAAAATGTGAATTTTGCATAAAAACTAACAAAAAAATACTAAAAAGTAACTAAAACATACTAAAAACAAACCTGAAAACAATGCCAAAAAGCGTATAAATTATCCGTTCATCACAACACCAAACTTAAATTGTTGCTTGTCCCCAAGCAACCAAAAACAAAATAGGATAAAAAGAAGAGAATATACAATAAATCTCAAAATATCAATGAAGCTTAGTTCTAATTAGGTGAGCGGGGCTAGTAGCTTTTTGCTTCTGAATAGTTTTGGCATCTCACTTTATCCTTTGAAATTCAGAATAATTGGTATCCATAGGAACTCAAAATTCAGATAGTGTTATTGATTCTTCTATTTTATTATGTTGATTCTTGAACACAACTACTTTATGAGTCTTGGCCGTGACCCTAAGCATCTTGTTTTCCAGTATTACCACCGGATACATAAATGCCACAGACACATAACTGGGTGAACCTTTTCAGATTGTGACTCAACTTTGCTAGAGTCCCCAATTAGAGGTGTCCAGAGTTCTTAAGCACACTCTTTTTGCTTTGGATCACGACTTTAACCACTCAGTCTCAAGTTTTACACTTGGACCTTCATGACACAAGCACATGGTTAAAGACAGCTTGATTTAGCCACTTAGGCCAGAATTTTATTCATTTGGGCCCTCCTATCCACTGATGCTCAAAGACTTGGATCCTCTTTACCCTTGCCTTTTGGTTTAAAGGGCTATTGGCTTTTTTTGCTTGCTTTTTCTCTTTCTCTCTTTTTTTTCGCAAGCTTTGTTTTTCACTGCTTTTTCTTGCTTCAAGAATCAATTTTATAATTTTCAAATTATCAATAACATTTCTCTTTTTTCATTATTCTTTCAAGAGCCAACAATTTTAACATTCATAAGCTTCACTATAAAAAATATGCACTGTTCAAGCATTCATTCAGAAAACAAAAAGTATTGCCACCACATCAAAATAATTAAACTAATTTCAAGATAGAATTTGAAATTTATGTACTTCTTGTTCTTTTGCAAATAGAAACATTTTTCATTTAAGAAAGGTGAAGAATTCATGGAACACTCATAGCTTTAAGACATAGACACTAGACACTAATGATCATGTAATAAAGACATAAACATAGACAAAACATCAATCATAGGAAACCAAAAAACAGAAAAATAAGAACAAGAAAATTAAAGAAGGGGTCCACCTTAGTGATGGCAACTAGTTCTTCCTCTTGAAGATCCTATGGAGTGCTTGAGCTCCTCAATATCTCTTCCTTGCCTTTGTTGCTCCTCCCTCATAGCTCTTTGGTCCTCTCTAATTTCATGAGGATAATGGAGTGCTCTTGGTGTTCCATCCTTAGTTGCTCCATGTTGGAACTCAAATCTCCCAAAGAGGTTTTGAGTTGCTCCCAATAGTTGTGTGGAGGAAAATGCATCCCTTGAGGAATCTTAGGGATTTCTTGGTGAGGAATCTCCTCATGCTTTTGTTGAGGTCCATGAGTGGGCTCTCTTGTTTGCTACATCCTCTTTCTAGTGATGGGCTTTTGAGATGAACCTCTCCATCTCCTATGACTCAGAGTTGGAACCCACTGCCTTCTCTTTCCTCTTTCTAGAGGTTTCTTCGGCCTTAGGTGCCATTAATGGTTATGGAAAAATAAAAAGCAACGCTTTTTCCACACCAAACTTAAAAGGTTTGCTCGTCCTCGAGCAAAAAAAGAAAAAAAGGAGTAGTAGAAGAAGAAATGGAGGAGATTGAGGTGTGTTAATGGTTCGACCAATGGGGGTTTTAGGTGGTTATGATGTGTGAAAATGAAAGAGTGATGATGGGCTTATATATGAGTGGAGTGGAGAGGGAATTCTTGTGATAGGGGTTGGGTTTAGGAGGGAGATTATTTGAATTTGAATGGGTAGGGGTAGGTGGGTTGTATGATGGTTTTAGAGGAGAAATGGAGGTGATTGGTGGAGGTTATTTTGGGGAAGAGTGTTATGGAAAGGTGTAAAGAAGGGAGAGAGTGAGTTGGGATAGGTAGGGATCCTATGGGGTTCACAGATCCTGAGGTGTCAAGGATTTCTCATCCCTGCACATTTCTAGCGTTTAAACGCCCTCTGTGTGGCATTTCTGGCGTTAAATGCCAGGCTAATGCCCCTTTCTGGCGTTAAACGCCAGTCTGGCTGCCATTTCTGGCGTTTAACACCCAGAATGCTGCCAGACTGGGCGTTAAATGCCCGTTCTGCTACCCTTACTGGCGTTTAATGCCAGCTAGACACCAGACACCCTTTTTTGGTGTTAAACGCCAGTCTGGCTGCCAATTTTGGCATTTAACGCCCAGAATACTGACAGATTGGGCGTTAAACGCCCATTTTACTATCCTTACTAGCGTTTAAATGCCAGTAAGTTCGTCCTCTAGGGTGTGCTATTTTTGATTCTGCTTTAATTCTGCAGCTGTTTTTTTGACTTCATATGATCATCAACCTAAAAAAGACATAGACTAACACTAGAAAATAAAAATGAGAAGGAATTAATATAGATAAATAAGATTGGGTTGCCTCCCAATAAGCGCTTATTTAATGTCAATAGCTTGACAGGAAGCTTTTACAGAGCTTCACAGATGCTCAGAGTATGATTGTAGCCTCCCAACACCAAACTTAGAGTTTGAGTGTGGGGGCTCTGCTTGACTCTGTATTGAGAGAAGCTTTTCATGCTTTCTCTCCATGGTTACAGAGGAAGATCCTTGAGCTTTAAAACACAAGGTAATCCTCATTCAATTGTAGGACTAACTCTCCTCTGTCCACATCAATCACAGCTTTTGCTGTGGCTAGGAAGGGTCTTCCAAGGATGATGGATTCATCCTCATCCTTCCCAGTGTCTAGGATTATGAAGTCAGCAGGAATGTAAAGGCCTTCAACTTTTACCAAGACATCCTCTATAAGTCCATAAGCCTGTTTCATTGATTTGTCTGCCAACTCTAGTGAGATTCTTGCAGCTTGTACCTCAAAGATCCCTAGTTTTTCCATTACAGAGAGTAGCATAAGGTTGATACCTGACCCCAGGTCACACGGAGCCTTTTCAAAGGTCATGGTGCCTATGGTGCAAGGTATTAAGAACTTCCCGGGATCCAATTTTTTTTTAGGCAATGTCTGCTGAATCCATGTATTCAGTTTATTGATGAGCAATGGAGGTTCATCCTCCCAAGTCTCATTACTAAATAACTTGGCATTCAGCTTCATGATTGCTCCTAAATATTGAGCAACTTGCTCTTCAATAGTGTCTTCGTCCTCTTCAGAGGAAGAATACTCATCAAAGCTCATGAATGACAATAGTAAGTCTAGTGGAATCTTTATAGTCTATATATAAGCCTCAGATTCCTTTCGTTCCTCATTAGGGAACTCCTTATTGGTCAGTGGACGTCCAGCAGGGTCTTCCTCACTGGAAATAACTGCCTTTTCACTCTCTCCAGGTTTGGCCACTTTGGATATGGTTATGCCCTTGTACTCTCTTTTGGGATTCTCTTTTGTATTGCTTGGGAGAGTACTAGGAGGAGTTTCAGTAACTCTTTTACTCAGCTGACCCACTTGTCCCTCCAAATTTCTGATGGAGGACCTGGTTTCAGTCATGAAACTGAGAGTGGCCTTAGATAGATCAGAGACTATGTTTGCTAAGTTAGAGAGGCTCTACTCAGAATTCTCTGTCTATTGCTGAGAAAATGATGGAAAAAGCTTGCTATTGCCAAACCTATTTCTCCCACCATTATTATTATTGAAGCCTTGTTGAGGCTTCTGTTGATCCTTCCATGAGAAATTTGGATGATTTCTCCATGAAGGAGTATAGGTGTTTCCATAGGATTCTCCCATGTAATTCACCTCTTCCATTGCAGGATTCTCAGGGTCATAAGCTTCTCCTTCAAAGGAGGCTTCTTTAGCACTTCCGGATGCAGCTTGCAATCCAGTTAGATTCTGAGAAATCATATTGACTTGCTGAGTCAATGTTTTATTCTAAGCTAATATGGCATTCAGAGTATCAATCTCAAGAACTCTTTTCTTCTGAGTTATCCCATTATTCACAGGATTTCTTTCAGAAGTGTACATGAACTGGTTATTTGCAACCATCTCAATGAGTTCCTGGGCTTCTGCAGGGGTTTTCATATGAAGAGATCCACCAGCAGAGTGGTCCAATGACATCTTAGACAATTTAGACAGACCATCATAGAATACGCATATGATGCTCCATTCTGGAAGCATGTCAGAAGGACACCTTTTGGTTAATTGCTTGTATCTTTCCCAAGCTTCATAGAGGGATTCACCTTCCTTCTGTCTGAAGGTTTAGACTTCCACTCTAAGCTTGCTCATCTTTGAGGTGGAAAGAATTTGGTTAAGAAAATAATGACCAAATTTTCTCAAGAGTTCAGGCTTTCTCTAGGTTGTGAGTCCAACCATGTCCTAGCTCTGTCTCTTACAGCGAAGGGAAAAAGCATAAGTCTGTAGACCTCGGGATCAACCCCATTGGTCTTAACAGTATCACAAATCTGCAAGAGTTTAGCTAAGAACAGATGAGGATCTTCAGATGGAAGTCCATGAAACTCGCAATTTTGTTGCATCAGAGAAACTAATTGAGGCTTAAGCTCAAAGTTGTTTGCTCCAATGGTAGGAACTGAGATGCTTCTTCCATAGAAGTTGGAAGTTGGTGCAATATAGTCACCAAGCCTCTTCCTTGCATCTCTGGCATTGTTGTTGGATTTGGCTGCCATGTCTGCTTCTTTTTCGAAATTTTCTGTAAGGTTCTCTCCGGAGTGTTGTGCTTTAGCTTCTCTTAGCTTCCTCTTCAGAGTCCTTTCAGGTTCAGGATCAGCTTCAACAAGAATGTCTTTATCCCTATTTCTGCTCATATGAAAAAGAAGAGAACAAAGGGGATAGTGGAATCCTCTATGTCACTGTATAGAGATTCCTTGATGTGTCAAAGGATAAGGAGAATAGAAGTATGAGGTAGAGGGAGAATAAGAAGAATTTGAACACAGAGAGAGAGAGGGGGTTCGAATTTTTAGATGAGTAGAAGAGAATTGTTAGCAATTAAATAAAATAAATAGAAAGAGATGAGAGAAAGAGTTTTCAAAAATTTGAAGAAGAAATAAAATTAGAATTAAAAATAATTAGTTAATTAAAAAGATTTTTGAAAATATGGTTAGTGATTTTCGAAAATTGGAAGTGGAAAAGTGGTTAGGTGGTTTTGAAAAAGATAAGAAATTGTAATTAGTTGAAAAGATTTGAAAAATAATTTTGAAAAGATAAGAAGTTAGAAAAAGATTTTGAAATTAAATTAAAAGAGATATGATTGAAAAAGATTTGATTGAAAAAGATATGATTTTAAAAAGATATGATTGAAGAAAATTTGATTTTTTTTTTAAAAGATATGATTGAAAAGATATGGTTGAAAAAGACTTGATTTTTAAAATTGATGACTTGACTAATAAGAAACTACAAGATATGATTCTAAAATTCAAAGATTGAACCTTTCTTAACAAGAAAGTAACAAACTTGCAATTTTTTGAATCAAAACATTAATTGTTAGCAAGGATTTTTGAAAATGTGGAAAGATAAGATTTTAAAATTATGAATTAAAACATGAAAATTTGAAAAAAAAATTGAATTTGAAACGAAATTACCTCCCCTGTGTCATCCTGGCGTTAAACGCCCAGGATGCTATCCATTCTGGCGTTTAACGCCCAGAATGCTACCTCTTTGTGCATTTAACGCCCAGCCAGATACCCTGGTTGGTGTTAAACGCCAGAATTCCTTCCTTACTGTGATTCCTCTGCTGTATGTTCTGAATCTTCATTTCTCTGTATTATTTACTTGAAAAGAGATATTTTTATTTTTTTGAATTTTTAATGAAGAGAGAGAAAAATAACAAAATGGAATAAAACATAAAAATGCAAGATCAAAACAAGTAATGCATACAAGGACACTTTGAATGTCAAGATGAATACCAAGAACACTTTGAAGATCATGATGAACATCAAGGAAATATTTTTGAAAATTTTTTAAGAAAAGAAAGATATGCAAGACACCAAACTTCGAAATTTTTAATGTTTAGACACTATGGATTTGAAAATCCATATGAAAAACAAGAAAAGACACAAAACAAGAGAATTTAAAGATCAAAACAAGGAAAATCATCAAGAACAACTTGAAGATCAATGAAGAACACAATGCATGAATTTTTTCGAAAACTTGAGAAAATTAAAAACATGCAATTGACACCAAATTTAGAATTTGACACTAGACTCAAACAAGAAACACAAATTTTTTTATTTTTATAATTTTATTAATTTTTTATTTTTTGAAAATAAAAATAAAATTACCCAATATAAGCGACAAGATGAACCATCAGTTGTCCAAACTCGAACAATCCCCAGCAACGGCACCAAAAACTTGGTGCACAAAATTGTGATCACACTTTTTACAACTCCGCACAACTAACCAGCAAGTGCACTGGGTCATCCAAGTAATACCTTACGTGAGTAAGGGTCGATCCCACGAAGATTGTCGGCTTGAAGCAATCTATGGTCATCTTGTAAATCTCAGTCAGGCGGATTCAAATGGTTATGAAGATTTGATAATTAAAGGATAAATAAAGCAGAAAATAACATAGAGATACTTATGTAATTCATTTGTGGAAATTTCAGATAAGCGTTTGGAGATGCTTTCTTGCTCTTGAACCTCTGCTTCCCTCTTGTCTTCATCCAATCATGCATGCTCCCTTCATGGCAAGCTCTATGATCCTCTCAGTGAAAATGGTCTGGCTACGGTCTCTGTACGGCTAATCAACTGTCGGATTTCTTGTCTCGGATGAAAAATACCAGGCACAGCTACCGCAGGGCTAATCATCTGTCGGTTCTCACTAGCGTCGGAATAAGATCCATTGATCCTTTTGCACACTGTCACTACGCCCAACATTCGCAAGTTTGAAGCTCCTCACAGTCATCCCTTCCCAGATCCTACTCGAAATACCACAGACAAGGTTTAGACTTTTTGGATCTCAGGAATGCTGTCTATTGTTCTAGCCTATACCACGAAGATCCTAATCTCAGATTCAGATGCTCTATTGTCAGGAGAGATGATGTGAATCGTTGATTAGAGACCCAAGAGAATATACTCCGGCTATCGTCCAATGACTACGTTGAACATCATGTAGACCGCTTTGTGGTTGTCAGGCACGCGGATCTTGGCTAAGCGAGTACTGAAGATAGAGGGTGATTGTCACGGGTCACCCTTTTAGTCTGACTTAACTGAATTAAGTACAAGAGTATATCTTGGAGAAGAAGTAGGCATGAATTGAATGAAAAACCATAGTACTTGCATTAATTTATGAGGAACAGCAGAGCTCCTCACCTTAATCTATGAGGTGTAGAAACTCCACCGTTAAAAATACATAAGAACAAAAATGGTCTTGGAATGGCCGAATGGCCAGCCTCTCAAAAGGGTTTGAAGAACTCCCAAAAGGTCAAAGACCTCTAATACAATAGTAGAAAGTGCTATTTATACTAAACTAGTAAACTAGGTTTACAGAGAATGAGTAGATAGTGCAGAAATCCACTTCCGGGGCCCACTTGGTGTCTGCTTGGGCTGAGCTTTGAAGCTTTCACGTGCATAGGCCATCCTTGGAGTTAAACGTAAGCTTGAGTGCCAGTTTGGGCGTTTAACTCCAGCTTTGGTGCCAGTTCTGCATTTTACGCCAGAAAATGGTCTCTGGGGGGGCGTTTGGACTCTAGTTTGGGCCATCAAATCTCGGGAAAAGTATAGACTATTATACATTACTGGAAAGACCAAGATGTCTACTTTCGAACGCATATAAGAGTGCGCCAATTGGGCTTCTGTAGCTCCAGAATATATACTTTGAGTGCAGGGAGGTCAGAATCCAACAGCATCTGCAGTCCTTTCTCAGCTTTTGAATCAGATTTTTGCTTAGGTCCCTCAATTTCAGCCAGAAAATACCTGAAATCATAGAAAAATACACAAACTCATAGTAAAGTCCAAAAATGTGAATTTTGCATAAAAACTAACAAAAATATACTAAAAAGTAACTAAAATATACTAAAAACTACCTAAAAACAATGCCAAAAAGCGTATAAATTATCCGCTCATCAGTATTGATTTAGTAAGCCGTCAAAATTTGATGATATTATTGCCTCTGGTCAAATTAGGAAGG
This sequence comes from Arachis hypogaea, assembly GCF_003086295.3. Taxonomy (NCBI): domain Eukaryota; kingdom Viridiplantae; phylum Streptophyta; class Magnoliopsida; order Fabales; family Fabaceae; genus Arachis; species Arachis hypogaea. The sequence goes on along the minus strand of NC_092044.1, from coordinate 22,241,933 downwards.
TACTGGTAAACTCCAAGTTATGGATTATGCTGTATACATATCTATGGCTTAAATTATTCGTCTATTTTACTCAACACATTTAGAATTTACTTCCAAAATTGTGCTTGGCTTTCATAGTGTTGTTATATTATTCAATATATATATTTGCGCGTGTGTGTGTGAATAAATATATATACAAATTTTGATCCACAAGCCGATTTACGGACTAAGAGGGTTAATCATTACTCTATATTTAAATCCCCATATAGGCACTTTTCTTGTAAACAATGTTAAAAGATAAGAAACAATTTTATCAAAAGGAAGCGAGTATTCTGCCACTGGTGTCTAACTTCCACCTGAGAGAGCCACTTGTCAGCCAACAATGGGATAAATCGTAAGAACTATTCATTCGTGTGTAGATTTCAATTAACATGATTGCACATTACATTGTTTAAACCTCTGTTTTCTCATGCCAATGCAGAAGAGATTGTGGTGTTTTGTGGCTCAAAGGATGTAGTTATCCCACCTTTGGAGTTCATATGATCTAGAGATAAGAATTTGTTGACAAAAAACAATATATAAATAGATATTTTTGTGTCTGTACTAGAAATGAGATAGAACATGTGCTCATTTCGTAAGTATATACTATAATATATCTCTTAATCAGATCTGAGCCTCGAAGACATAATATTAGTGGTTCCATGCTATTCTAACTCTCATGTTGTTGTCCTCTACATTACTCTAAATTTATCTATTACATGATGTCACCTTAGGGAGTTAATGATCTCATAAGGATGAGACTAACATTGGACATATTCTTCTCAAAAGCTAACAAAAAGAGAGATGAGGTTGTGAAACTTGCAATTGATTAGTGGGACAAAATTGACTAGAATTCTACAAAGAAGGGAGACAAGTCCTCCAAGAAACATGCTATTGCAGTTACTACCATCGCAAGTAGCAGCAGCCAGAGCATGACCATATAATGATTGGAGTTCGAATGGCGTTCCCATGACCTTTTTGTGTTAGCATGTTTATGTTGTTTTGGTCAGCTGTTTTTCAAAAATTAAAGTGGTTACAATTTGTAATTGAGGGGAAGGCCTTGCTACTTGGTGTTTTGGCATGATCAGTAATCGAGAAGGCCACCCATGTTAACTAATCCTTCTACCAAGTATTCATCCTTATTTACTATTTATAAAAATGTTTCTCAAAAACAGATAAAGACAAGAAAAATAACCTTGAAAAATAGTATCGAAGAGGAATTAATCATTAAATACCTCATGCATAAAATGTCAAAAATATCAAGAACTAACCTTCTCGTAAAGGTAGTGTTACACTTTTCTGGTATTTATAAATATCTTTTTCAGAAACAAATAAAGACTTCTACAATAATCTTGAATATGAATATCGAAGAGGAGATTAATCATTAAATGCCTATTCAAAACATGTCAGAAATACCAAGAACTAACTTTGTCTTAAGCTAGTCTTGCACTTATTTGCTATTTACACATATCTATCTTAGAAACACATAAAGACAACAACAATAACCTTGACTATTATTATCGAACAACAAATTAATCAAGACAACTAACCTTGTCATCAGCTAGTCAAACAACTGATTCCTCCTCTTCTTCATCATCTTCACTACCACCTTTTAAGAAACTGGTGTTCTGTTAAAGACATCTCCGTTTTGTATGGCCGGTCTTCTTGTAGTTGGTATATCTCCTCTTTTTTCCTTTTTGTCCTCTTGACCGGGGGGCTCATTTAGTTTTTACAATGATAGGATCTCTAACATGTTGTTCAACATGTGTCTTTTCACCGTCAGTGGCTTGTCCCAACGGCTCCTCAAGTTGGCTATAAAGATTGCGAATTCCATCCATAGCAAATTTGAAAACTAAATGATTTTTCAATTCAAGATACAATATCCATTGCGATGCAGCATGGAGTGCTCCATGCCGTAATAGAAAACCTCTTTCACTAAAACTCTTGTTACTTTTTTCTCCGTACTCATCAATTGCCTTGGCATCTCTCCTCCATCGCTTCATAATCAAATGGCTTGGAATATCCTTCAAATGCTCATGCTTCATCACAAAAAACATGTGCTTGCATAGAAATCATTCTTTTACCCAAAATTGACATCGACATTTAAACTTTAATGAGTTATTGTCAAATAAGGTGACTACGTTCTGACCAGGATGACCATATTCTTCCATAGTAAAGACCATTGTCGTCAAAACCCTCTTTTTGCTCACACAATTAAGGCCTTACCATCAATCTTTCTCTTAACTTGCATAAATATTGCTCTAGTGTAGACAGCCATAGCACACTTCTCAATGGGATCCAAACATGTGAGGACTAAAGTACTGCACATTGAAGTGAACCATACAACCAACTCATTGTTATGGTATTCACGGACCACCAACTCGAGGTTTTGCACAAGCTCCACAATACTGTGATTCGAGGTTAGGAATTTCTTGACATGAGAATTTATTCCCTCACACCTGGATGTAGTCCAGTATCCAGCACAAAACTTGCCACGTAGGTATGCGCTTGCCCACATGTGCCTTGATGACAAGTCATCTTAGCCTAGTTTTACTAGTCTCTTTCCTTTGTTTTTAATTGAATTATGCACTTTCTTGAGGCTTAAGCAAGCTAATTTAGGTAGATTTTCATGCTTCCCTTGATTGAATCAACCATATATGATTTAATGCAAATTCATGAGGTTTGATGACATAATTGGTGCATATTAGAATAGAATGATCATCTCATGATTTTGAGCATAGCTTTGATGTGTTTGGTTGATTTATGATAGGTGAAGAAAGCTTGGAAAAGAGTTGAAGTAAGAAGGAAATGCTAGAAGCTAAGAGAGAACAAGGAAACAAGTGAAATTGAATCAGGAATAAATGAAGTTGGACTTGAAGTTAGCCCCCAAACTTTGGCACAAACTTTTGGTGAAAAAGTTAGCCTCAAAGTTAGCCCCCTAACATGAAGGCTAACTTGAGAAGTTGAAATTTTCTCCCTGGGCACTCAAAGTTTGCACCAACGTTAGCCCCCTAACTTGGAGGCTAACGTTGGCATAAGAAATTATGCTCCAGGGTGGCTAAAGTTTGCGCCAACGTTAGCCCCCTAACTTGGAGGCTAACGTTGGCATATCAATTCTTCCCAGGGTGTGCCAAAAGTTTGCGCCAACGTTAGCCCCCTAACTTGGAGGCTAACGTTGGCATGAGACTTCTCCTCCAGGGTGTGCCAACGTTTGCGCCAACGTTAGCCCCCTAACTTTTGGGCTAACGTTGGCGCCACACCAATACAAGGCAAGGCCAACGTTAGGGTCAAAGTTAGCCCCCTAACGTTGGCACCAACGTGAGATGCAGGAAAGTGGGTTTGCTGCTAAAAAAAAGTTGGCCTCAAAGTTAGCCCCCTAACTTTGAGGCTAACTTTAAATCCAACTTTGCAAAACTCCAATCCGGTTCAATTGATTCACTTGGGTTTCTCTCCAAACTTCAAGAGCAATCAACCAAGGCCTCTTTCAACCCAATTCCACCAAGAGCAAAGGCCCAATTCAAGGCTTGAAGATCAATTGAAGAAAGTGTATAAATAGGCTAGAATTCAAGTTATTAAGGGGAGCTTCCTTTTTGAGTTTTCAGAGAGTTTTCTCTTGATTTTGGGAGCTTCCTTTTTGAGAGTTTTGAGAGAGTTTTCTTGTGGTTTTGGGAAGCTTGAATGATCTTCACTTTCTGAGTTTAATTGCTTTCAATTTCAATTACACTTGTCTTGGATCTTGGGTTAGAGAATTGAAGGAATTCTGTTTCAATCTCACCTTAGATCTCTCGGTTGATTTTCACTGCAATTTAATTTCCAATTCGGTTCATTACTTCTTCATCTAATCTCTTTGCAATTTACAATTCCATTGCTATTGTTCTTGTTGGATCTAGGAAGGCATTGAGATCTAGACTTGGTTTTCTAGTCTCTTGGGTCCTGAGATCTTGATTCATCCTTTCAATTTCCTATTTCTTGCTTTACTTGTCCATTTACTTTTATGTTTTGAATCTGATTCAACCCCAATTCCCATTTACTTTCTGTTTGATGCAATTTAACTTTTCTTTGTTTAATTCCTGCAAATCCAAGTCCCAATCCCCTTTACATTTCAAGCCATTTACATTTCTTGTCATTTAAGATTCTTGCAATTTACATTACTTGCTCTTTAAGTTTCTGCCATTTACTTTCTTGCTCTTTAAGATTCAGCAATTTAATTCTTGTTCTCTTTACTTTCAATGCAATTTAAATTCTGCAAGTTACCCATCAATCAACCAAATCTTGATTCGCTTGACTAAATCAACCACTAAACTAAAATTGCTCAATCCTTCAATCCCTGTGGGATCAACCTCACTCCCGTGAGTTTTTATTACTTGATGTGACCCGGTGCACTTGCCGGTTAGATCGGTGTTGTTTTGGGAGAGATTCTTGTCTCAACCAAAATTTACCCATCAAGTTTTTGGCGCCGTTGCCGGGGATTGATTAGATTGACAATGATAAAGTGAGGTGGTAATTTAGATCAAGCACTTTTTCTTTAATTTTGACTAACTCACTAACTGTTTGAATTTTTGCCTAAACTAACACTAACTTTGCTCTCTCAGTAGAGTACTTTGCTTTTCTGGTTCTGTGTCCGTTTCTTGTTGTTCTATACAACGAAAGCAATTTTCTTCTGATTTTCTCTCAAAGCCTATTAACTGTTTGACATATTGTGTCAACTAATCCTCTGACTACATTCTGGCATGAGAATACCCAATTTTCATTTGGCTTGTTTGTGATTGTGCAGATCATGAAGGAAAGGAATCCTACAACAAGAGGAGAAAAACTGAGGCATTATGATTTTCAACCTCCATAATCAAAGAGCAAGATGTCAAGCTAGTGACAATAAAAGAGCGCTTGTTGGGAGGCAACCCAACCGGAGATAACTTTCTTTTCATATTTGTTTCAATAAAAAGGTTAATTAGTTTTATCTATATTGCAAGAAGCTAAGTTTGGTGTTGCACACCAAAACAATCTAAGGGAGAATGAAGGATTCTAAGTTTGGTGTTCCACCAAAATTTCATCATACAATATATTCTCACCTTTTGCATAATGCTAGCTTCAAGCATTTAGACAAACTAATTAACTATTCTGCTGTTTTCAGTTTTATTGCTTTTGAAAAAAAAAAGAAAAAAAAAGAAAAAGAGTTTCACACATGGTTAATCTGATGCATGAGAACTATTGGCAAGGTACTAAGTTTGGTGTTCCCACACCAAAGTAAGTTCAAAAAGCCCACAAATAAATCATGCAGTTTAACCACTGTTTCTAAGTGCTTGGGGAACAAGCAACTTTCAATATCATTGCAGAATGTCATACAAGCCTTTGGAGGGATTAAGCATCATCAATCAAAGAAGCAAAAGATGAACATAAAGGCCAGCAATGATGATGATGAGAAGGAAAGCAAGTGAACTCCAACAGGTTGTATTGTTAAGTGATTGTTTTACATCAAATGTTGCTGTGATTGAAAGTTGGATTGTATCCTTATTTGCCCTGTTTGTCTGCATCATATAGTTTTTCTTTTTATATTCCTGCCTGCCTGCATAGCATAGTCTTTCTTTATAATTTAATAAGCAAGATGCCTGATTATTCACAACAATCTTATCTTCAAAACTTGTTTGCACTCAATTTTCAAGAATGCATCACATGAAAGTTCTTTGAAAAGAAGGATTGAGGAATAAATCAATTTTGAGGCAAGCAAAAGATTAGGAGAAGTGGTGGTTCTAGTTGTATGATTATGTATTGAGGCTGCATGCTTGTGAAAACTTGCATGGGAGCTCATAGGCAGGACATGAAGTTCAAAGAAGTATTGTGGAGATTCTCAAAAATCAATTGATCCAAGAAGCAAGCAAAACAAAAATAAAGTAAAAAAAATGCAAAAACAAAAAGAACATGGCCCAAGGCTCTGAGCATCAATTACTAGGCAGAAAAAGAAAGAAAGAAACAAAAACTCAAAGAGTTGTTATCCTAGTAAATGCTTGTGGTTGAAGTGTGTCAAGGAAAGAGGCTTGAGCAAGTAAATCCTGAGGGGTGCTTTAACACCTAATACCTTAAAACCAACTGGTTTAGGAGTATTGATTGAAAGCTTATTTAAAAAGCCGCTTTGAGACATGATACTTAGAGTCGAGGCCAAAGCAAAGAAAATAATAAGCTGCTTCAAGGTGATTACATATAAAGAGATCTCCATGATACCATTTGGATGAATATCCTAAGACCTACGACTCCCAATATGTGAGGACTAGTAAGCACTGAAGCCCTTGCATGAGCATATGATTTAGAGTTCATCCCACTGTTACTTGATCACTTCACTCTCTGTACTTTACAAGTGTTCCTCAATCCATCTTAATTAAAAGAATCTCTGAGCATAATTCATTTCTTGCTTGAGGACAAGCAAGCTTTAAGTTTGGTGTTGTGATGACAAGTCATCTTAGCCTAGTTTTACTAGTCTCTTTCCTTTGTTTTTAATTAAATTATGCACTTTCTTGAGGCTTAAGCAAGCTAATTTAGGTAGATTTTCATGCTTCCCTTGATTGAATCAACCATATATGATTTAATGCAAATTCATGAGGTTTGATGACATAATTGGTGCATATTAGAATAGAATGATCATCTCATGATTTTGAGCATAGCTTTGATGTGTTTGGTTGATTTATGATAGGTGAAGAAAGCTTGGAAAAGAGTTGAAGTAAGAAGGAAATGCTAGAAGCTAAGAGAGAACAAGGAAACAAGTGAAATTGAATCAGGAATAAATGAAGTTGGACTTGAAGTTAGCCCCCAAACTTTGGCACAAACTTTTGGTGAAAAAGTTAGCCTCAAAGTTAGCCCCCTAACTTGAAGGCTAACTTGAGAAGTTGAAATTTTCTCCCTGGGCACTCAAAGTTTGCGCCAACGTTAGCCCCCTAACTTGGAGGCTAACGTTGGCATAAGAAATTATGCTCCAGGGTGGCTAAAGTTTGCGCCAACGTTAGCCCCCTAACTTGGAGGCTAACGTTGGCATATCAATTCTTCCCAGGGTGTGCCAAAAGTTTGCGCCAACGTTAGCCCCCTAACTTGGAGGCTAACGTTGGCATGAGACTTCTCCTCCAGGGTGTGCCAACGTTTGCGCCAACGTTAGCCCCCTAACTTTTGGGCTAACGTTGGCGCCACACCAATACAAGGCAAGGCCAACGTTTGGGTCAAAGTTAGCCCCCTAACGTTGGCACCAACGTGAGATGCAGGAAAGTGGGTTTGCTGCTAAAAAAAAGTTGGCCTCAAAGTTAGCCCCCTAACTTTGAGGCTAACTTTAAATCCAACTTTGCAAAACTCCAATCCGGTTCAATTGATTCACTTGGGTTTCTCTCCAAACTTCAAGAGCAATCAACCAAGGCCTCTTTCAACCCAATTCCACCAAGAGCAAAGGCCCAATTCAAGGCTTGAAGATCAATTGAAGAAAGTGTATAAATAGGCTAGAATTCAAGTTATTAAGGGGAGCTTCCTTTTTGAGTTTTCAGAGAGTTTTCTCTTGATTTTGGGAGCTTCCTTTTTGAGAGTTTTGAGAGAGTTTTCTTGTGGTTTTGGGAAGCTTGAATGATCTTCACTTTCTGAGTTTAATTGCTTTCAATTTCAATTACACTTGTCTTGGATCTTGGGTTAGAGAATTGAAGGAATTCTGTTTCAATCTCACCTTAGATCTCTCGGTTGATTTTCACTGCAATTTAATTTCCAATTCGGTTCATTACTTCTTCATCTAATCTCTTTGCAATTTACAATTCCATTGCTATTGTTCTTGTTGGATCTAGGAAGGCATTGAGATCTAGACTTGGTTTTCTAGTCTCTTGGGTCCTGAGATCTTGATTCATCCTTTCAATTTCCTATTTCTTGCTTTACTTGTCCATTTACTTTTATGTTTTGAATCTGATTCAACCCCAATTCCCATTTACTTTCTGTTTGATGCAATTTAACTTTTCTTTGTTTAATTCCTGCAAATCCAAGTCCCAATCCCCTTTACATTTCAAGCCATTTACATTTCTTGTCATTTAAGATTCTTGCAATTTACATTACTTGCTCTTTAAGTTTCTGCCATTTACTTTCTTGCTCTTTAAGATTCAGCAATTTAATTCTTGTTCTCTTTACTTTCAATGCAATTTAAATTCTGCAAGTTACCCATCAATCAACCAAATCTTGATTCGCTTGACTAAATCAACCACTAAACTAAAATTGCTCAATCCTTCAATCCCTGTGGGATCAACCTCACTCCCGTGAGTTTTTATTACTTGATGTGACCCGGTGCACTTGCCGGTTAGATCGGTGTTGTTTTGGGAGAGATTCTTGTCTCAACCAAAATTTACCCATCAAGTTTTTGGCGCCGTTGCCGGGGATTGATTAGATTGACAATGATAAAGTGAGGTGGTAATTTAGATCAAGCACTTTTTCTTTAATTTTGACTAACTCACTAACTGTTTGAATTTTTGCCTAAACTAACACTAACTTTGCTCTCTCAGTAGAGTACTTTGCTTTTCTGGTTCTGTGTCCGTTTCTTGTTGTTCTATACAACGAAAGCAATTTTCTTCTGATTTTCTCTCAAAGCCTATTAACTGTTTGACATATTGTGTCAACTAATCCTCTGACTACATTCTGGCATGAGAATACCCAATTTTCATTTGGCTTGTTTGTGATTGTGCAGATCATGAAGGAAAGGAATCCTACAACAAGAGGAGAAAAACTGAGGCATTATGATTTTCAACCTCCATAATCAAAGAGCAAGATGTCAAGCTAGTGACAATAAAAGAGCGCTTGTTGGGAGGCAACCCAACCGGAGATAACTTTCTTTTCATATTTGTTTCAATAAAAAGGTTAATTAGTTTTATCTATATTGCAAGAAGCTAAGTTTGGTGTTGCACACCAAAACAATCTAAGGGAGAATGAAGGATTCTAAGTTTGGTGTTCCACCAAAATTTCATCATACAATATATTCTCACCTTTTGCATAATGCTAGCTTCAAGCATTTAGACAAACTAATTAACTATTCTGCTGTTTTCAGTTTTATTGCTTTTGAAAAAAAAAAGAAAAAAAAAGAAAAAGAGTTTCACACATGGTTAATCTGATGCATGAGAACTATTGGCAAGGTACTAAGTTTGGTGTTCCCACACCAAAGTAAGTTCAAAAAGCCCACAAATAAATCATGCAGTTTAACCACTGTTTCTAAGTGCTTGGGGAACAAGCAACTTTCAATATCATTGCAGAATGTCATACAAGCCTTTGGAGGGATTAAGCATCATCAATCAAAGAAGCAAAAGATGAACATAAAGGCCAGCAATGATGATGATGAGAAGGAAAGCAAGTGAACTCCAACAGGTTGTATTGTTAAGTGATTGTTTTACATCAAATGTTGCTGTGATTGAAAGTTGGATTGTATCCTTATTTGCCCTGTTTGTCTGCATCATATAGTTTTTCTTTTTATATTCCTGCCTGCCTGCATAGCATAGTCTTTCTTTATAATTTAATAAGCAAGATGCCTGATTATTCACAACAATCTTATCTTCAAAACTTGTTTGCACTCAATTTTCAAGAATGCATCACATGAAAGTTCTTTGAAAAGAAGGATTGAGGAATAAATCAATTTTGAGGCAAGCAAAAGATTAGGAGAAGTGGTGGTTCTAGTTGTATGATTATGTATTGAGGCTGCATGCTTGTGAAAACTTGCATGGGAGCTCATAGGCAGGACATGAAGTTCAAAGAAGTATTGTGGAGATTCTCAAAAATCAATTGATCCGAGAAGCAAGCAAAACAAAAATAAAGTAAAAAAAATGCAAAAACAAAAAGAACATGGCCCAAGGCTCTGAGCATCAATTACTAGGCAGAAAAAGAAAGAAAGAAACAAAAACTCAAAGAGTTGTTATCCTAGTAAATGCTTGTGGTTGAAGTGTGTCAAGGAAAGAGGCTTGAGCAAGTAAATCCTGAGGGGTGCTTTAACACCTAATACCTTAAAACCAACTGGTTTAGGAGTATTGATTGAAAGCTTATTTAAAAAGCCGCTTTGAGACATGATACTTAGAGTCGAGGCCAAAGCAAAGAAAATAATAAGCTGCTTCAAGGTGATTACATATAAAGAGATCTCCATGATACCATTTGGATGAATATCCTAAGACCTACGACTCCCAATATGTGAGGACTAGTAAGCACTGAAGCCCTTGCATGAGCATATGATTTAGAGTTCATCCCACTGTTACTTGATCACTTCACTCTCTGTACTTTACAAGTGTTCCTCAATCCATCTTAATTAAAAGAATCTCTGAGCATAATTCATTTCTTGCTTGAGGACAAGCAAGCTTTAAGTTTGGTGTTGTGATGACAAGTCATCTTAGCCTAGTTTTACTAGTCTCTTTCCTTTGTTTTTAATTAAATTATGCACTTTCTTGAGGCTTAAGCAAGCTAATTTAGGTAGATTTTCATGCTTCCCTTGATTGAATCAACCATATATGATTTAATGCAAATTCATGAGGTTTGATGACATAATTGGTGCATATTAGAATAGAATGATCATCTCATGATTTTGAGCATAGCTTTGATGTGTTTGGTTGATTTATGATAGGTGAAGAAAGCTTGGAAAAGAGTTGAAGTAAGAAGGAAATGCTAGAAGCTAAGAGAGAACAAGGAAACAAGTGAAATTGAATCAGGAATAAATGAAGTTGGACTTGAAGTTAGCCCCCAAACTTTGGCACAAACTTTTGGTGAAAAAGTTAGCCTCAAAGTTAGCCCCCTAACTTGAAGGCTAACTTGAGAAGTTGAAATTTTCTCCCTGGGCACTCAAAGTTTGCGCCAACGTTAGCCCCCTAACTTGGAGGCTAACGTTGGCATAAGAAATTATGCTCCAGGGTGGCTAAAGTTTGCGCCAACGTTAGCCCCCTAACTTGGAGGCTAACGTTGGCATATCAATTCTTCCCAGGGTGTGCCAAAAGTTTGCGCCAACGTTAGCCCCCTAACTTGGAGGCTAACGTTGGCATGAGACTTCTCCTCCAGGGTGTGCCAACGTTTGCGCCAACGTTAGCCCCCTAACTTTTGGGCTAACATTGGCGCCACACCAATACAAGGCAAGGCCAACGTTTGGGTCAAAGTTAGCCCCCTAACGTTGGCACCAACGTGAGATGCAGGAAAGTGGGTTTGCTGCTAAAAAAAAGTTGGCCTCAAAGTTAGCCCCCTAACTTTGAGGCTAACTTTAAATCCAACTTTGCAAAACTCCAATCCGGTTCAATTGATTCACTTGGGTTTCTCTCCAAACTTCAAGAGCAATCAACCAAGGCCTCTTTCAACCCAATTCCACCAAGAGCAAAGGCCCAATTCAAGGCTTGAAGATCAATTGAAGAAAGTGTATAAATAGGCTAGAATTCAAGTTATTAAGGGGAGCTTCCTTTTTGAGTTTTCAGAGAGTTTTCTCTTGATTTTGGGAGCTTCCTTTTTGAGAGTTTTGAGAGAGTTTTCTTGTGGTTTTGGGAAGCTTGAATGATCTTCACTTTCTGAGTTTAATTGCTTTCAATTTCAATTACACTTGTCTTGGATCTTGGGTTAGAGAATTGAAGGAATTCTGTTTCAATCTCACCTTAGATCTCTCGGTTGATTTTCACTGCAATTTAATTTCCAATTCGGTTCATTACTTCTTCATCTAATCTCTTTGCAATTTACAATTCCATTGCTATTGTTCTTGTTGGATCTAGGAAGGCATTGAGATCTAGACTTGGTTTTCTAGTCTCTTGGGTCCTGAGATCTTGATTCATCCTTTCAATTTCCTATTTCTTGCTTTACTTGTCCATTTACTTTTATGTTTTGAATCTGATTCAACCCCAATTCCCATTTACTTTCTGTTTGATGCAATTTAACTTTTCTTTGTTTAATTCCTGCAAATCCAAGTCCCAATCCCCTTTACATTTCAAGCCATTTACATTTCTTGTCATTTAAGATTCTTGCAATTTACATTACTTGCTCTTTAAGTTTCTGCCATTTACTTTCTTGCTCTTTAAGATTCAGCAATTTAATTCTTGTTCTCTTTACTTTCAATGCAATTTAAATTCTGCAAGTTACCCATCAATCAACCAAATCTTGATTCGCTTGACTAAATCAACCACTAAACTAAAATTGCTCAATCCTTCAATCCCTGTGGGATCGACCTCACTCCCGTGAGTTTTTATTACTTGATGCGACCCGGTGCACTTGCCGGTTAGATCGGTGTTATTTTGGGAGAGATTCTTGTCTCAACCAAAATTTACCCATCATGCCTCTTCTCATACATCTGTGTTGCCCAACATTTTTGGTGCAAACTGTACTCCTCAGCAGCTTGATCCCATTAGAACTTAAACTCGTCAACCTCTATGTCCGTATATAGCCACTTAGAGAATATCTCACGAAGCATTGTTTACTTCCGTTTGAAGTAACATTCTTCTGCAAATGCCATGCACACAACCGATGGGTGGTTTTAGGAAAAACCTTTTTCATTGCTGCAATCATTGCATCATCCCCATCGGTTACGACAATGGATAAAGCTTTATTACATATAACCTCCAAAAAATTCTCTAACATCCACGTGTATGATGCAATAGTTTCATTTAGAATCAATCCAAAACCAAATATCGCAGTTTGCTTGTGGTTGTTTGAGCTGGAGAATATCACCAAAGGTCTGTTGTATTTATTCTTTTTGCATATCGAGTCGAAAGCAACAACGTCTCCAAAGTACTAGTAGTCGACTCTACTAATTCCATTCATCCAAAAACATGTTTGCCAACATACCATCCTCTGTTAAGTTATATCTAGCCATCGCCATTGGATTGACTGCCGCCTTTCCCTCCAGGTATATGATGGCAGCATTTGAGTCACCATCATAAATCTTTGAATGACACATCTTGTCAAAGTAGTTATGTGCTTCCTTCTTCGTAAAGCCCAGCAAAGAATACCCTCCAGCAATCCCAGCCATGTAGCTGAGAATCCTAGACATAGGTACACCATACCCATGCATGTCGTCTACGTGTGCCTTTGCAGCATTTGACATCTGACAAAATTTTGGAATCATGTTCACCATTACTCGCAATGTCAACTCAGGATTATGCTCCAAGATAACTTTCCGAACCGTCCATATTGATTTTTCCCTATTGATGAGCGGATAATTTATACGCTTTTTGGCACTATTTTTAGTATGTTTTTAGTACATTTTAGTTAGTTTTTAGTATGTTTTTATTAGTTTTTATTTAAAATTCACTTTTCTGGGCTTTACTATGAGTTTGTGTATTTTTCTGTGATTTCAGGTAATTTCTGGCTGAAATTGAGGGACCTGAGCAAAAATCTGATTCAGAGGCTGAAAAAGGACTGCAGATGCTGTTGGATTCTAACCTCCCTGCACTCGAAGTAGATTTTATGGAGCTATAGTAGCCCAATTAGCACGCTCTCAATTGAGTTGGAAAGTAGACATCCTGGGCTTTCCAGCAATGTATAATAGTTTATAATTTTCCCAAGATTTGATGGCCCAAACAGGCGTTGCAAATCAGCTTCAGAATTCCCGGTGTTTAACGCCGGAACTGGCACAAAAATTGGAGTTAAACGCCCAAACTGGCACAAAAGCTGGCGTTTAACTCCAGCAAAAGTCTCTACACATGAAAGCTTTAATGCTCAGCCCAAGCACACACCAAGTGGACCCCGGAAGTGAATTTTTACGTCATTTACTCATTTCTGTATATCCTAGGTTACTAGTTCACTATAAATAGGATATTTTGACATTGTATCTTTACCTCATGATACTTTACATGTTTCATACTGTACCTTCTGTGGCATGAGTCTCTAAACCCCATGGTTGGGGGTGAGGAGCTCTGTTGTGTCTTGATGGATTAATGCAATCACTACTGTTTTTCATTCAATCACGCTTGCTTCCATTCTAAGATATCACTTGTTCCTCAACCTGATGAATGTGATGATTCGTGACACTCATCATCATTCTCACCTATGAATGTGTGCCTGACAACCACCTCTGTTCTACCTTAGACTGAGTGGATATCTCTTAGATTCCTTAATCAGAATCTTCGTGGTATAAGCTAGAATTGATGGCGGCATTCAAGAGAATCCGGAAGGTCTAAACCTTGTCTGTGGTATTCTGAGTAGGATTCGAGGATTGACTGACTGTGACGAGTTTCAAACTCCTGAAGGCTGGGCGTTAGTGACAGACACAAAAGAATCACTGGATTCTATTCCAACCTGATTGAGAACCGACAGATGATTAGCCGTGCTGTGACAGAGCGCGTTGAACATTTTCACTGAGAGGATGGGAGGTAGCCATTGACAACGGTGAAACCCTACATACAGCTTGCCATGGAAGGAGCCTTGTGTGTATGAAGAAGAAGACAGTAGGAAAGCAGAGGTTCAGAAGATAGAGCATCTCCAAAACCTCAACCTGTTCCCCATTACTGCGCAACAAGTATCTATTTCATGTTCTTTTACTTTTCGTAATTAAACCTGAGAATTATTGATATCCTGACTAAGAGTTACAAGATAACCATAGCTTGCTTCAAGCCGACAATCTCCGTGGGATCGACCCTTACTCACGTAAGGTATTACTTGGACGACCCAGTGCACTTGATGGTTAGTTGTGCGGAATTACAAAAGTGTGATTGCAATTTTGTGCACCACCTATCTAGGTAAATCGACAACTTCGCCATACAATTAGTCCGTTTTCAAGCCGGTGACCCCTTGTCTATCCAATCTACAAAGGTGTTTTTAATCTCTCAATCATGTCCTATTGCAAAAAAAGCTTTTTTGTGTCAAATTTTCATCCTCATCCTTCCTATAATCTCCCTTGCGTACACCAAATCCATGGCATCTCTTAAATTTACAATAAAATTCATAGGCACGTTTCTCACTCCAAAACACCTTCCTCATTATCAGTTGTTCACTCAATCTAATAACATTACCATAGTCTGATGCATCCTCATCAGATACAATGTTTAAGACACCGACATCACATGCATCGTCAAAATCCTCATTACATCTATGCTCTCCATCCCTATCCCTTACCATGCCGTGCACACCTGCATCTTCGACATTGCAAGATTCTATTTGTGAAAATCAATTTCAATTAACAAAATTGTCAACAACAATTCAATATACACCGACAAGCCATCCAATACAAAATAAAAATAAGTGTATTTGAAATCAATTTTTTCAATTATTGAATGGAACCAAAAAGAGTTTTCAAATAAAGCCCGCACTTCTACCAAAAATTGCTCACACTCGAAAACCAACGTCCCTATTAACCAACATTTCAAATTAAAATCTGATATACTCATTTCACTTGGTTTATTTGAATGATCCACATCGAAAACTATATTATCCAACATTTCCATTGTAATCTGCCATACCCATTCCACTAGGTTTATTCTAATAACCAACAACAAAAACTAAATCCTCTAATTCATTAGAGACAATTAACCCAACTAAAAGATAAATTAAAATAGCATTTTTTACATATTCTAGAAATATCTATCAAATTTTTTCTTTATACAGTCAACATTATTAATGTCAAAAAGTTTAAAAATGGAATAAAAGGTTTTTCAATATTATAAAAAAATAAAATTTTCTAAACTGTTATTGGTTAATAGTTAAGTTTTTATCGATTAATAGTATATAAGTAAAATAAATTTCATTAGTAATATAATGTTGAATATCACTACAAGAAATAGTGTAATTATCGACGCTAAAAATCGACGGTTAGATTTTCTGTGGATAATTTTCGATGGCTTGTCGTCAGTAAAATGATAAAGAAATTATTAGAAATAAAATATTAAAATCAACAACCATGTCATCTATTATTTTGGCAACCTTCTAACACCTCAATTTTATCGTCACATTACCGACGAAATGGTGGGTGAATTTTTTTCTTTAAAATCGACGAATCGGTTGTCTATTTTAATAATTATAATATCGACAGCTTTTATCGTCGATAAATTTAGAAGATTGAAATTTCTTTCTAAAACTAAATGGATGGTATAAATTTATTATATAAAATAGACAGCTAAAGTGTTGATTTTTATTTTAATTAAAATTGACAAAATTACTGTCGATTTTTATCAACAAAAAATCATACATGCGTTTACTTCCCGTGTCCATCGTATCACTCAATTTCTCCAAAATTAATCCCAAACCTTCAGAGATTCAAAACATACACTAATTAACCCCAAAATCTCAGAGTCAGACTGCTTCTTCTTCTCTAACGCCTGAGAGTAAGGGCCAGAGACGGAGTCACAGAGAGAGGCAGAGAGCCACCGGAGAGTAGAGCTCCTCCTCCTCCTCCTCCTCCTCCTCCTTCTTCTTCTTCTTCTTTTCTGCCGCCAAGCCCACCGCCGTGCCATCCTCTTCATGTAAGTTTCTCTCTCTCGTGCTCTCTCTCTCTCTCTCTCTCACTCACTCACTCACTCTCTCTCTTTCACTCTATCACATTGTGATTTGTGAATCTGCATGTAAGTTCTTCTTCTTCCACAGATTCATTATTGTAACATCTTTGCCGGTCGTTGTCGCTATGAGCCCATTGCCGTCGCAGCTTCTTGTAAGTTCCTCTCTGTCTCTCTCTAATTATTATATTTATTTTTTCAGGGTTTTGTATCTACTATTTTTATCATGAAATTCTAAATTTGCGTTTGTTAATAACAATCGCATCAATATTATTGAACCTAGTTAGCATAACCAATTCTTCTTGATTTGGAGATTCGATTTACTATTGAATCTTCATCTTTTTTGCTGGTCACTGTGGTTTGGTAGGTTTCCTATTTGATTTGACATTTGTTTTGGTGAATTTATGCTATGAATTTACCAGTTTGTTGTTTATTTTGCTTTTGTTAATGTGAAATCTAGAAACAATAATTAGAACCGTTTCGGCAATAGAAAGCTTCTAAAGAGAAAGAACTTCTGCAAGTATGTCAAGCTTCCTCATTTTTTCATTATTTTTTTTAATTTGTTCACAATACTTTCAACTAACTTAAGGTGATAAAAGTTTGCTATTTTTTTCTTCAAGAAAAAAAAGGAAAGTGTGAGTAAGCACGAGTTAATAATTAATACTTAATTTACGGTACAAACCATCTGCTTCTTCAAAGCTTTCAAACAACTCATATTCAATAGGTAGAATTAGTATACAGAGAGGCCATGCTTAGCTGGACTTGTGTCTTGTGCTAGTATGATAGCTGATCATGATCAATCTAATACCTCCCAACATGATTTACCTACCTGTATTGCATTATTCTCTATGCCCTTTATTGGTTATATGTTTTGTGAAACAGTTAAGGAAGGAGGGAAGGAAAAACAAGTTTGAAAAGCACAACCTGCAAGCATTAAATCAGCGCCAAAAACTGCTGAGGGTTCCTAGTTGCTAGATGATAGTTTTTATATAATTTTTAACTTGGACTTTTTTGTTTAACTATAGATAAATATATTAAGATTGAAGATTTTGTGGTGGTGATGATCGCTTTATGTGCATCTACTTTTTCACCTTTTATATGCAACACCTGTACTTAAAAATATAGGAAAAATACTTCTTAAAGAATGAAATATATATGATAATATGTTTCAATTTAGTGGTAAATAGCTAAGGCTCTAGCTATTTAGGTTGTAGCTGATTATGTTCATAGCAAAGGTTTAAAGTTCGGAATCTATTCCGATACTGGGTATGTATCTCATATTAAACACAATATTAATATTATATGTATATTTAGCTAAGTAACTTTAATTTATCCATAATTAGTATTGAAAATTTATTATTTTTAATTTCTTAATTACAATAATTTTTTTGTAGAGATCAGAGATGCAGCTAAACTATGCCTGGATCAGTGGAACATGATGGACAATTCAACCATTGAAAATCTGTAACCATTTTTCATTACTCCATCATTGATTTCAATTATCCTGTAATTTATTTCTCTTAATTAGTAATTAAATGGGAAGGGACAATTAGAGATGAGAGGAGTTTGGGATCAGAGCGATCATGTCAGCTACAAATATTAGTGGTATTACTCTTTGCCGATCATCATCATCATCATCATCATCATCATCATCATCATCATCATCATCATCATCATCATCATCAACTTTGTTAGTTTTAATGTGTCAAGGTTGAATGAAGATTTGCTTTTATTGCACTGAGAGGAACCTCAGATCCTCTTCTCTCATCAACATAAGAAGAGATATATATCCCAATTTGGTGCAAGTCTACTGTGTTCTTCATATAGTTGAGTAAGTTGGTTATTTTCATTAATTATTGTTGTTATGTAATGTATGTATATATATTGCAATGACATGTACTTTAATTAGTCTATGCTTTGCTAATGTATTGTGATTAGTTAGTGATGAGCGGATATTTTATACGCTTTTTGGGGGTATTTTCATATAGTTTTTAGTAGGATTTAGCTACTTTTTAGTATATTTTTTATTAGTTTTTATGAAAAAATCACATTTCTGGACTTTTTTATGAGTTTGTGTAATTTTTTGTAATTTCAGGTATTTTCTGGCTGAAATTGAGGGACCTGAGCAAAAATCTGATTTAGAGGCTGAAAAAGAACTGCAGATGCTATTGGATTCTGACCTCCCTGCACTCGAAATGAAATTTTTGGAGCTACAAGAGTCCAAATGATGCACTCTTAATTGCGTTGGAAAGTAGACATTCAGGGCTTACCAGAAATATATAATAGTCTATACTTTGCCTGAGTTTAGATGACTCAAACTGGCATTCAACGCCAGCCTTCTGCCCTATTCTGGCGTTAAACGCCAGAAATAGGTTACAAGCTAGATTCAAACGCCAGAATCAGGTTACAACTTAGCGTTTAACTCCAAGAATAGCCTATGCACGTGAAAGCTTCAATGCTCAGCCCCATCACACACCAAGTAGGCCCCGGAAGTGGATTTCTGCACTATCTATCTTAGTTTACTCATTTTCTGTAAACCTAGGTTACCAGTTGAGTATAAAAAATACTTTTAGAGATTTATTTTGTACCTCATAACATTTTTACATCTGAATTTGTATCTTTGACAGTATGAGTCTCTAAATCCCATGGTTGGGGGTGAGGAATTCTGCTGTATCTCGATGGATTAATACAATTACTTCTGTTTTCTATTCAATCACACTTAATTTTATTCTAAGATATTCACTCGCACTTAAACATTATGAACATGATGATCCGTGACACTTATCACCATTCTCAACCCATGAACGCATGTCTGACAACCACTTCCGTTCTACCTTAGATTGAGTGTTTATCTCTTGGGTTCCTGGTCCACGAATTTGATTGCCTCTCCTGACAACAGAGCGTTCAATCCGTGAATCCAGAGTCTTCGTGGTATAATCTAGAATCAATTGGAAGTATTCTTGAGATCCGGAAAACCTAACCTTTGTCTGTGGTCTTCCGAGTAGGATCTGGGATGGGATGACTGTGAAGAGCTTCAAACTCACGAATGTTGGGCGTAGTAATAGACGCAAAAGGATCACTGGATCCTATTCCAACACAAGTGAGAACCGACAGATGATTAGCCATGTACATGGACCATTTTCACTGAGAGGACGGATGGTAGCCATTGACAACGGTGATCCACCAACATACAGCTTGCCATGGAAGAAGCCTTGCGAGCGTGAAGAAGAAGACAGTGAGAAAGTAGAGGTTCAGAAGACAGAGCATCTCTAAAACTCCAACCCATTCTCCGTTACTACATAACAAGTATTTATTTCATGCTCTTTTACTTTTTGCAATTAAAAATAAGAACCACTATTGATATCTTGACTAAGAATAATAAGATAACCATAGCTTGCTTCAAGCCGACAATCTCTGTGGGATCGACCCTTACTCACGTAAGGTATTACTTGGACGACCCAGTGCACTTGTTGGTTAGTTGTGCGGAATTACAAAGTGTGATTTTAATTTTTGTGCACCAAGTTTTCGGCGCCGTTGCCGGGGATTGTTCGAGTTTGAACAACTGACGGTTTATTTTGTTACTTAGATTAGGAAAATTTGTCTTTTTAGTTTAGAGTCTTTTACTTTCTTTTCAAAAAAAATTTCTTCAAAAATATTATTTTCCTTTATTAATTGTTAGTTTCTCGTTGAGTCTAGTTACATGTTTTAAGTTTGGTGTCCTTTGTGTTTTTGTCATCTAAAAAAAATAGTTTTTCTCTGTTCAATCCTTGCTTTTGTTGAATGTGTCTATGTTCTTGGGAATAGTTTCTCCTTTGAGTCTTCCATTCTAAAATCTTTTTAAGAATAATTTTTCTTTGATTAAATCTTGTGCCAAATTTTAAGTTTGGTGTTCTCTTGTTAATTTTTCTTTAGTTTTCAAAAATTTTATTTTGGTGTTCTAAAAATTTTAAATTTGGTGTTCTTTCTTTTTGTTCTTGTTGTTTTTGTGAGTCTTCAAAGTGTTCTTGAGTCTTCTTTATGTTTTGATCTTAAAATTTTTAAGTTTGGTGTGCCTTGGTATTTTTCCACCAAAATTTTCGAAAACAAGGAGCATTGGATCTAAAAATTTTAAGTCTTGTGTCTTTTGTGTGTTTTTCTCTTTCATAATAAAATTCAAAAATAAAAAATATCTTTTCCTTTAATTGATCATAATTTTCGAATTCATTAGGTTGATTTGGTCAAAATTTTTAAAAATCATATCTTTTTCAAAAACTCCTAACCACTTTCTCTCTTCGCATTCTTTTTCAAAAAAATTCTCATAAAATATTTTCAAATTTTTTTATATTTTATTTTATTATTTTAATATCCATTTTCTTATTCTTATTATTTCAAAAAAAATTAATGAATAAATATAATAAAATAAATAAAATAAATCCACATCATCTCCCTTCTTCCATCATGGACCTAAGTGGAAATAAACAGTACATAAGGACTCTGGGGTCATATGCTAACCCCACTACTGCTTCATATGGGAGTAGTATCTGTATACCCTCCATCGGAGTCAATACTTTTGAGTTGAATCCTCAGCTCATTATCATGGTGCAGCAAAATTGCCAGTATTTTGGTCTTCCATAGGAAGAACCTATTGAATTTCTGGCACAGTTCTTACAAATTGCTGACACAGTACATGATAAGGAAGTAGATCAGAATGTCTATAGATTATTACTGTTTTCATTTGCTGTAAAAGACTAAGCTAAGAGGTGGTTAAATAACCAACCTAAAGCTAGTATAAGAACATAGAAACAGTTGTCAGACAAATTTCTGAATCAATATTTGCCTCCTAAGAGGATGACACAGCTAAGGCTGGACATCTAAGGCTTTAAACAAGAGGATAATAAATCCCTTTACAATGCCTGGGAGAGGTACAGAGAGATACTAAGAAAATGCCCCTCTGAAATGTTTTCAGAATGGGTGTAGTTAGACATCTTCTACTACGGGCTTACAGCAAAAGCTCAGATATCTCTAGACCACTCAGCTGGTAGATCTATACACATGAGAAAAACAATTGAAGAGGCTCAAGAGCTCATTGATATAGTTTTTAGAAATCAGCATCTGTACTTAAGTAGTGAGTCCTCCATAAAAGAAGAGGCTAAGGCAGTATCCACTGAACTTAGTCCTCCAGAACAAGTTGCTGATAACAGATAACAGATAACATTGAATACCTCTGGAGTGCCAAGTAGTTCAATTAAGGAGTGGAAAAACATTGAATACCTCAACTCAAAGCAGCAGAAAGCAAAAAAAAGAATAAATAATAGAAGATGAGCAGACTGCTACCTAAAATTCCTCTAAGGATAGTAAAAGCCCAGAGAGGAATGATTCTGGCATTCAAACGCCTATGAGGGGTGAAAAATTGGCGTTAAACGCCCAGTGGACGCCCAGTTCTGGCATTCAAATGCCAGAAAAGGGAGAAAATTGGCATTAAATGCCCAACCCATGTTCAGTTCTGGCGTTCAAATGCTAGAAAAGGGAGGGAATCTGGCGTTAAACGCCAAATCCAGCCCCCAATTCTGGTATTCAAATACCTGTGAGGGGTCAGACACTTGCAAGTGCTGATAATAACTCCCTCAAGAAGGCTTCTCAACCTATCTCTATAGGAAATAAACCTGCAGCAACCAAGGTTGAAGAATACAAAGCCAAAAAACCTTATCCTCAGAAATTCCGCCAAGCAGAACAGGATAAACAATTTGCCCGCTTTGCAAACTATCTCAGGACTCTTGAAATCAAGATTCCATTTGCAGAGGCACTTGAACAAATACACTCTTATGCTAAGCTCATGAAAGAGATCTTAAGTCATAAGAAGGATTGGAGAGAAACTGAAAAAGTTTTTCTCATTGAAGAATGCAGTGTAATCATTTTAAAGAGCTTACCAGAGAAGCTTAAGGATCCGGAAAGTTTTATGATACCATGCACATTAGAGGGTACCTGTACCAAGACAGCACTATGTGATCTTGGGGCAAGTATCAACCTAATCCATGCATCCACTATCAGAAAGCTTGGCTTGACTGAAGAGGTCAAACCAACCAGGATATGTCTTTAACTTGCTGATGGCTCCATTAAATACCCATCAGGCGTGATTGAAGACATGATTGTCACAGTTGGGCCATTCGCCTTTCCCAGTGACTTTGTAGTGCTGGAAATGGAGGAGCACATGAGTGCAACTCTCATTCTAGGAAGACCTTTCCTAGCAACTGGACAAACCCTCATTGACATCTAAAAAGGGGAAGTAACCCTGAGAGTCAATGAGGATGAGTTTAGGCTAAATGCTATTGAAGCAATGAAGCACCTAGACACATCAAAAGACTGCATGCGTGTTGATATTATTGACTCTCTGGTGGAAGAGGTCAATATGGCTGAGAGTCTCGATCAGAGCTAGAGAATATCTTTAAAGATGTTCAGCCTGATCTGGAAGAACCAGAGGAAATAAAAGAACCTCTGAAAATTCCTCAGGAAGAGGAGAAACCTCCTAAACTCACTCAAACCACTACCACCATCCCTAAAATATGCATTTCTGGGAGAAGGTGAAACTTTTCCTGCAATCATAAGCTCTGCCTTAAAGCCACAGGAAGAAAAAGCACTAATTCAGGTGCTAAGGACACACAAGACAGCTCTTGGGTGGTCCATTAGTGATCTCGAGGGCACTAGTCCAGCCAGATGCATGCACAAGATCCTACTAGAGGATAATGCCAAACCAGTGGTTTAACCACAAAGGCGGCTGAATCCAGCCATGAAGGAGGTGGAGCAGAAAGAGGTCACTAAATTGCTACAGGCTGGGATTATTTATCCCATTTCTGATAGCCCCTGGGTGAGCCCTGTCCAAGTTGTACCCAAAAAGGGAGGCATGGCAGTGGTTCATAATGAAAAAAATAAACTGGTTCCTACAAGAACAGTTACAGGGTGGCATATGTGTATGGACTACAGAAGACTCAATACAGCCACTAGAAAGGATCATTTTTCTTTACCATTCATAGACCAAATGCTAGAAAGGCTAGCAGGTCATGACTATTACTGCTTTCTAGATGGCTACTCAGGCTACAACCAAATTGTAGTAGATCCCCATGATCAAGAGAAAATAGCATTCACATGTCCATCTGGAGTATTTGCCTACAGAAGGATGCCATTTGGTCTGTGTAATGCACCGGTAACCTTTCAGAGATGCATGCTCCCTATTTTCTCTGATATGGTGGAAAAATTTCTGGAAGTCTTCATGGATGACTTCTCAGTATTTGGAGATTCATTCAGCTCCTGTCTTGACCATCTAGCACTTGTTTTGAAAAGGTGCCAAGAGACCAACCTGGTTTTAAACTAGGAGAAATGTCACTTTATCCTTGGACTGAAGGAATTATCCTTGGACACAAAATTTTGAACAAGGGGATAGAGGTGGATCAAGCTAAGGTAGAGGTAATTGAAAAATTACCACCACCTACCAATGTTAAGGCAATCAGAAGCTTTCTGGGACATGCAGGATTCTATAGGAGGTTTATAAAGGATTTTTCAAAAATTGCAAAACCCCTAAGCAACCTGCTAACTGCTGACACGCCATTTATCTTTGACACAGAGTGTCTGCAAGCTTTTGAGACTCTAAAGGCTAAGTTGGTGACAGCACCTGTCATATCTGCACCAGACTGGACATTACCATTTGAATTAATGTGTGATGCTAGTGACCATGATATTGGTGCAGTATTAGGACAAAGGCATAATAAGCTTCTGCACGTCATTTACTATGCTAGCCGTGTTCTAAATGACACACAGAAGAATTACACAACCACAGAAAAAGAGCTGCTTGCAGTGGTTTATGCCATTGACAAGTTTAGATCCTATCTAGTAGGATCAAAAGTGATTGTGTACACTGACCATGCTGCTCTTAAATATCTACTCACAAAGCAAGATTCAAAACCCAGGCTGATAAGATGGGTGTTGCTTCTGCAAGAGTTTGATATAGAAATAAGAGACAGAAAAGGGACAGAGAATCAAGTAGCAGATCACCTGTCCCGGATAGAACCAGCAGAAGGGATGTCTCTCCCCTTCACTGAGATCTCTAAAACCTTTCCAGATGAGCAACTCTTTGCCATTCAGGAAGTGCCATGGTTTGTAGACATTGCAAACTATAAAGCTGCAAGATTCATTCCCAAGGAGTACAGTAGGCAGCAAAAGAAAAATTACTTTCTGATACGAAGTACTACTTGTGGGATGAACCATATCTCTTTAAGAGATGCGCAGACAGAAAAATCCGTAGGTGCGTGCCTATAGAAGAGGCGCAGAAGATCCTATGGCATTGCCATGGATCACAATATGGAGGACATTCCGGAGGTGAGCGAACAGCCACCAAAGTTCTCTAATGTGGCTTCTACTGGCCTACACTCTATAGAGACTCCCGAGAGTTTGTACGTAACTGTGACAGTTGCCAGAGAGCTGTTAATCTGCTCATGGTTACGCCATGCCTCAACAAGGGATCTTAGGGATTGAGTTGTTTGATGTATGGGGTATTGACTTCATGGGGCCTTTCCCACCATCATACTTAAACACTTACATTCTGGTGGCAGTAGACTATGTATCTAAATGGGTGGAGGCAATTGCAACACCCACTAACGATACTAAGACAGTACTGAAGTTCCTCTAGAAATATATCTTTAGCAGATTTGGTGTCCCTAGAGCACTAATCAGTGATGGAGGCACTCATTTCTGCAATAAACAGCTTTATACTGCCATGGTCCGATATGGAATTAGACACAATGTGGCAACTTCATATCATCCACAGACCAATGGGCAAGCTGAAATCTCTAATAGAGAACTAAAAAGGATCCTGGAACGGACTGTAATTGCCCGTAGAAAGGATTGGGCAAAGAGCTTGGATGATGCTCTATGGGCATACAGAACAGCATTCAAGACTCCTATAGGAACCTCTCCATACCAGCTTGTGTATGGGAAGGCCTGTCACCTGCCCGTGGAACTGGAGCATAAAGCCTATTGGGCAACCAAATTCCTAAACCTTGATCCCAAATTAGCTAGAGAGAAAAGATTGCTCCAGCTGAATGAGCTAGAGGAATTCAAACTCAATGCTTTTGAAAATGCCAAAATTTACAAGGAGAAAGCAAAAAGATGGCATGATAAGAACCTATCATCTAGAGTCTTTGAGCCAGGACAAAAGGTTCTGCTGTTTAACTCTAGGCTCAGGCTATTCCCTGGGAAACTAAAATCCTGGTGGAGAGGACTATATGTGATTACAGGTGTGTCACTATATGGATATGTAGAGCTTCAAGATATTGATTCTGACAAAAAGTACATTGTTAAT
Source organism: Arachis hypogaea (assembly GCF_003086295.3). Classification (NCBI taxonomy): domain Eukaryota; kingdom Viridiplantae; phylum Streptophyta; class Magnoliopsida; order Fabales; family Fabaceae; genus Arachis; species Arachis hypogaea. The sequence continues at coordinate 22,216,166 of NC_092044.1, read as the reverse complement.
GGACAGAGAGTCAAACATTATCTTGAAAGTAATTTTGAGCAAGAATGCTCAGAACTGAGACTAGATTAAGGCTCAGTAAGGTCTAGCTAAAGACAATAAAGAAGCGCTTGCTGGGAGGCAACCCAGCCATTACTGTAGTTTATTTGTCATTTAAATAATAATTATAGGAGTTTAATAAATTATCATAAGAATTAATTCTCATTTACAGGAGTTCACAGAGTTACAGAAGGGTTCAGAGCAGAGAGCAGAGAAAAGAAGCTCACTGGTATGAAAACGCTAGTAAGAGGCACTTTTGGGTGTTAAACGCCAGAATGAGCATCATTCTGGGCATTTAATGTCAGTAAGGATACCTTTATGGGCGTTTAACGCAAACTTACAGCATTCTGGGCATTTAGAAAAACACCCAGTGACAAAGGCGTTCTGGCGTTTAATGCCAGCCAAGATACCTGGCCAGGCGTTAAACGCCCAAAACAAGCAAAAAATGGGCGTTAAACGCCCAAAACAAGCTACAGTTGGTCGTTAAACACCCAAAACAGGCAACAGTTGGGCGTTTAATGCCAGGAACGTGGATGGGAAGTAGTTTTGTTTTCCAACTCAATTTTTTTATTTTTTATGTTTTCATCCATAATTTCTTGCTTAAACATATTACAAATCCTCATCTTTTAATTTCAATTTCAAAAATAACTCTTAATCCTAAAAATCTTTTCTTCTTTTCAAATCTTTTTTCAAAACTCATATATCTTTTTTATTTCTTTTCAAATCTTTTGCAAAACCCATCTATCTTTTTAATATCTTTTCAAATCTTTTTCAACTCATCATACTATCTTTTCCAATTTAGTTTTATCTTTTTCAAAATTCTCTCATATCTTTTCAATTTTAAAATTACATCTTTTGCATTTCATACTTATCTTTTACAAATCATATCTTCTATCATATCTTTTTCAAAAATTTTCGAACCCACCCCTTCCTTTTAGATTCACATTCGGCCACCCCCTCTCCTCCATAATTCGAATTCGACTCTCCTCCTTCTCCTCTCCTTTCCTTTCTTTTGCTTGAGGACAAGCAAACCTCTAAGTTTGGTGTGTTTTGTGTGATCACTGAGCTAAGACTCACTAAGATCATGGCTCCTAAGGGAAAACAAACCACTTCAAGAGGCAAGAAAGAGAATAATCCAAAATCACTTTGGAATCAAGAGAGGTTCTTAACCATGGAACCTTCGGACCATTACCACAAAATAATGGGTCTAAGGTCAATGATCCCAGAAGTTAAATTCAATCTAAAAGAAGACGAATATTCAGAGATCCAAGAGCAGATTCGAAACAGAGGCTGGAAAATTCTAGCTAATCTTGAGACAAAGGTGGGTAGAAACATGGTTCAGGAATTCTACTCAAATCTGTGGCAAACAGAGAGGCAGAGAATGACTGGAACTGTAACACCCTACCATACATAGTCTTATGCTTAAGTCATAATTCAGAGATGGCAAGGTATTACGACCTCTAAAAATAAAAATTTAGTACGTATAGTAGTATGAATGATTGATTATAACTAGGAGCCTTTGTAGAAAAAGGGGTAAACAAAAACCAATCGCAACTCAAAGCGCAACACTCCAATCGATAACGTAACGAGCAAGGATAACCAACGCGTGATTATATATATACAAAGGAGTGTCAAAAACAGGAATATCAAGACTCAAGATCCGGCTGCGAAGATAACCGGTCCGAGCATAACAATATATACATATGATATAATAAGGAAAACCCCAAAGGAAACCCAAAGGGACACAAATACATAAACCTATTCTCCAAAATTCTCCCATAAGAGGAGTCATCACAGTTTGTATTATGTAATGGAGATAAAAGTATCTAAACAAAACATATAAACCAAAACATAGCCCCGAGAACAAAGGATCTTCGCAAATCTAGAAGTCTCCAGCATGCATCAGCGGGACACCTCACGTCCTGCATCTGAAAACCACAAAATCCGCATGGGTGAGAACCAGAGGTCCTCAGCATGGTAACAGCTTCCACATATATAATACATAATAATGGAGGAAAGCCAAAGGCAATCCTAGAACTTCCTCCAGATAATATCAAAGCTTATAAACAAGCTAAACCATAAAGGGCATCTGACTAAAGATACTTCAGTCTAACTAATACTTCCCTTTCCAATTCCTTCAATCCTCCCAACCACCAACAGGAGTATAATGTAACAAACACAGTTATATCAAGCAAGAAATATACAATTAGGGACAAGTAAGGCATTTAGACAATTAGCAAGTAATATGCAGTCAAATAGGCAATCTCAAACAATTCATATAGTATGCATATGATGAATGCCTGTCCCTAGTGGCTGATGATATCATCTTGTCGGTTATAGAGCCAACCCGACAAGTCCTGGTCGCTAACCATTGGACTGTCCCTCTGTCATGCATCCCCAACTTGAGTTATACTCATCATAAACTTGATCATAATCATGATCTATATCCATCACCCTCACTGGTGAATATTTACGGGGGCGAGCTCATCCGGGTCTTTCACAGTGCCCGGCCACACTTACGACATAGGGTCAACAGAGTATCAAGTCTCAGCCTGGAGCACGTGGTGGCTAGCCACTGCTACTACCCAGGGAAACTCGTATCTCAGATAGTGGAAGTGCAAATCACAATTATCAATAATTCAGCATAAACATGCATGAATTCTCATCCATGGATCAACATCCATATCAGCCATCCGGCTCACGGTTAAATCCATAACCAGCCAATATCCATAGCATACACAGCTATCCCGGCTCACGGTTCAATCCAGAACCAACCAATATCCACACATACACAACCTAAGCCACAATCATCATACCCATACACAACATCTCAAAACCCAAGCATCATAAAACAACAAAATACACTAGGGTTGAGAATCTTACCACACCCAAGGTCCAAGGAGACAAGATTAACCTTCTCCTTCAAGAGAGTTGGGTCCTATAACATCAAAGAACCCAAAATCTCAACATTTCACCCATGAAACTCGAAAATAAGGGCTGAGATTTCGAACAGCAACACGTGGCTTACCTCAAGATTGGTTGTATGGGTTTTGTAGAGCTCTCCGCGGTGAACGCGTGGCCGCAAACGGAGCGGCAATCGGAGCTCTAGATCAAAAGTTATGGTGGTTTGAAGATCAACCAAGGGAGAGAACTTGAGAGAGTGTTCTTCCTCCCTTTCTCTCTAATTTCAGCTTGTGTGTGTAACAAATGAGGAGAGAGAGTACTGAAAACTAGGGTTTTGGTTAAGTTATGTTGGGCCAAGGGCCCACTTTGGGTCCAATTGGCCCGGTTTGGCCCGTTCGGTCCAATCTTGGTCCGAATTCTATAAAATTGGTACCAAAATTCTCGTCTCAATCTCCTCTATCACATTTAGCCATAAAAATCACATTTTAGGCTTTCCAGAATAAATTCTCATTTATGGGTTAATTAGCCGTTAATTAACTGGGTTTTACGGGAACCACTTTCTATACCTTTCAAACCATGGTCAGAGGAAAGATTATTTACTTCCACCTTGAAAAAATAAGAGAGGTCTTCAAGCTGCCTCAACTACAAGATGATCCAGAATCCTTTAATAGGAGAATGGTGAGATTAGATAAGCACTTAGACCAAATTCTAGAGGACATATGCATCCCTGGAACCAAGTGGACAACCAGCACAAAAGGTGTTCCAAACCAACTCAAGATAGGGAATCTCAAACCAGTTACTAGGGGCTGGCTGGATTTTATTGGGCGTTCCATACTGCCTACCAGCAACCGTTTCGAAGTCACTATCAAGAGAGTAGTGATGATCCATTGTATTATGCAAGGAAACGAAGTGGAGATTCATCATCTGATTTCTTGTAAGCTCTACACAATTGCAAATAAGAAATCCAAAGAAGCCAAATTGGCTTACCCAAACTTGATTTCTCTGCTATATAAAGAGGCTGGGGTGAAGATGGGAGTAGATGAGTTCATCCCAGTCGAACATCCAATCACCAAGAAGTCAATGCAAGGACAACAAGTACGGAGGGCACAGGAGTTCCTCCCAGAAACTATGGATCAACTTAAGGAAGAACAGCAAAATCAAAATAGTATGATCTGTAAGCTACTTAAAGAACAAGAAAAGCAAGGGCATGAGCTACAGGAACTGAAGTGCCAGAGGCTCTCCCTTGAGGGACCAGACACCCCACAGATTGAAGGAGCATCCATCTCCCAAAATAAAGGTTGTTGAGTCCTAATCTTAACTCTGTGATAACTTCTGCTATTAGAAATCTATTTTAGGAGTCATATGAGTAGTAGTAGTTAGTATTTTTGTTTTTATTTTTATCATCTCCAAGTAAGCTATAATTTATTTTTCTCATCATCATTAAACATAAATGAAATCGTAGATATTTTTAGAATAAGGAGGCAACTTTTTCGAGTTCTTAATAAGAAAAATTCAAATTATTTATGTGTGGTGGCAACACTTTTTGTTTTCTGAAAGAATGCTTAAACAATGCATATTTTTTATCTTGTTGTTTATGAATGTTAAAACGGTTGGCTCTTGAAAGAATGATGAAAAAGAAAAATGTTATTGATAATCTGAAAAATCATAAAATTGATTCTTGAAGCAAGAAAAAGCAGTGAATAACAAAAAAAAGCAAGCAGAAAAAGCCAATAACCCTTTAAACCAAAAGCCAAGGGTAAAAAGGATTCAAGGCTTTGAGCATTAAGGGATAGGAGGGCCAAAGGAATAAAATCCTGGCCTAAGCGGCTGAATCAAGCTGTCCTTAACCATGTGCTTGTGGCATGCAGGTCCAAGTGAAAAGCTCGAGACTGAGTGGTTAAAGTCGTGATCCAAAGAGTGTGCTTAAGAACTTTGGACACCTATAATTGGGGACTTTAGCAAAGCTGAGTCACAATCTGAAAAGGTTCACCCAGTTATGTGTCTGTGGCATTTATGTATCCGGTGGTAATACTGGAAGGCAAAGTGCTTAAAGCCACGACCAAGACTCATAAAGTAGCTGTGTTCAAGAATCAACATACTAAACTAGGATAATCAATAACACTATTTGAATTCTGAGTTCCTATGGATGCTAATCATTCTAAACTTCAAATGATGAAGTGAGATGCCAAAACTATTCAGAAGCAAAAAGCTACTAGTCCCGCTCATCTAATTAGAATTGAGCTTCATGTAAAACTCTGAGATTGCCTCTTGATCTTCTTGCTATCCTATTTTTTTTTATCTAGTTTCTTGGGAACAAGCAACAGTTTAAGTTTGGTATTGTGATGAGCGGATATTTTATACACTTTTTGGGGGTATTTTCATATAATTTTTAGTAGGATCTAGCTACTTTTTAGTATATTTTTATTAGTTTTTATGCAAAAATCACATTTCTGGACTTTGCTATGAGTTTGTGTGTTTTTCTGTAATTTCAGATATTTTCTGGCTGAAATTGAGGGACCTGAGCAAAAATCTTATTCAGAGGCTGAAAAAGGACTGCAGATGCTGTTGGATTCTGACCTCACTGCACTCGAAATGGAATTTTTTGAGCTATAGGAATCCAAATGATGCGATCTTGATTGCGTTGGAAATTAGACATCCATGGATTTCCAGTAATATATAATAGTCCATACTTTGCCCAAGTTTAGATGATGCAAACTGGTGTTCAACGCCAGCCTTCTGCTCTATTCTGGCGTTAAACGCCAGAAACAGGTTACAAGCTAGAGTCAAATGCCAGAAATAGGTTACAACTTGGCTTTTAACTCCAGAAATAGCCTATGCACGTAAAAGCTTCAATGCTCAGCCCCAGCACACACCAAGTGGGCCCTGGAAGTAGATTTCTGCACTATCTATCTTAGTTTAATCATTTTCTGTAAACCTAGGTTACTAGTTGAGTATAAAAACTACTTTTAGAGATTTATTTTGTACCTCATGACATTTTTACATCTGAATTTGTATCTTTGACGGTATGAGTCTCTAAACCCCATGGTCGGGGGTGAGGAGCTCTGCTGTGTCTCGATGGATTAATACAATTACTTCTGTTTTCTATTCAATCACGCTTGATTTTATTCTAAGATATTCACTCGCACTTAAACATGATGAACGTGATGTTCCATGACACTCATCACCATTTTCAACCCATGAATGCGTGCCTGATAACCACTTTTGTTCTACCTTAGATTGAGTGTTTATCTCTTGGGTTCCTGGTCCACGAATTTGGCTGCCTCTCCTGACAACAGAGCATTCATTCCATGATTCCAGAGTCTTCGTGGTATAAGCTAGAGTCAATTGGCAGTATTCTTGAGATCCAGAAAGTCTAAACCTTGTCTGTGATATTTCGAGTAGGATCTGGGATGGGATGACTGTGAAGAGCTTTAAACTCACAAATGTTGGGCGTAGTGACAGATGCAAAAGGATCACTGGATCCTATTCCAACACAAGTGAGAACCGACAGATGATTAGCCATGTACATGGACCATTTTCACTGAGAGGACGGATGGTAGCCATTGACAACGGTGATCCACCAACATACAGCTTACCATGGAAGAAGCCTTGCGTGCATGAAGAAGAAGACAGTAGGAAAGCAGAGATTCAGAAGACAGAGCATCTCCAAAACTCCAACCCATTCTCCGTTACTGCATAACAAGTATTTATTTCATGCTCTTTTACTTTTCGCAATTAAAACTAAGAATCACTATTGATATCCTGACTAAGAATAATAAGATAACCATAGCTTGTTTCAAGCCGGCAATCTCTGTGGGATCAACCCTTACTCACGTAAGGTATTACTTGGATGACCCAGTACACTTGCTGGTTAGTTGTGCGGAATTACAAAGTGTGATTGTAATTTTCGTGTACCAGTTAGATAGGGTGGGGGTTGGGTTTAATTACTTACTGCATATGTCCTTAATCAAAGGAACTAATTAATATTGGTTTCACTTTTGTTAACTTTACCAAATTTGGGTTTATCTTGGGGGTTAGTTATGTATAATGATTAATGGTATAGATGGAAGAGAGGGAGATTATTATTATCATTTACTTTGGATTCGGATTACTTTATGTGTATATTGAGTTTATGGACTGGTTTGGTTGAATTTGATTGATATGTTCAACATTGTGGTTCGGAGTTTGGTCCATGCAAAGAAAGAACATTATATTACATTATTGCTACTGAAATTTTTTATTTATCCACTTTAGACAATTAAGGTTGAAACTAACCCTACCAAACAAATTCTGAAATGGTGTGGGCTAGGAAGTGTTGCGCAATAAAATAGGAATTGAATTGCAGTCCTCTAACTCACATATTGTCTTTTAGTGATAGTGGGAATTTGCTAGTTCATGAGTGATTATATCCTAGTAAATTGAGTTTGTTGTCTCATTTTTCCATTCAAAAATGTAGTTATATTGATATGCTTGATAACAATCTGGATATGGAGTGCAATGAAACCTTGGAGCAATTCATAAAGACAAGGAATTATTTGTAAAAGTATATTTTGTGAGTAGTTCATTTGCATCTTATAAGACTTTTTTTATTTCTATAAAAATTACTTTGTTAGTGGCATAATTAGTGTATGCTTCTTAATTTGTTACAATATGAAATTAATGAATGTAGATTCCAATTTGTAGTTCTATATGGCCCTGCTCTTTTGAAGGAGTTATGAGCTTTTCTACTTTTTTAGTTATCTCTTTCTTTCACAATCACCAATATCTTCAGGTAGCTAGTAAAGGAAAATCTATCTCAGATTTATATAATGAATGATCTAGTAAGGAAAAAATCTATCTCAGATTTATGGAACGATTTAGTTTGTGAAATGAATGAGACGGAGAAAGGTAAGGTAGTAGCCATTAGTGGTAGCTATGAACATTTAGAAGATTGGATATTTTGGTTGTGTTGTAGCCATTAGGCACACTTATTTATATGTTAAGATGATTGAATTCCTTAGTTTCTAGTGAAGCAAGAAATGGATCCAAATATTAATAGTAGAAGCAAAATATATTGGAGATCTTGTAAAAGGAGAAATAAGATATTGAAAAAACTAAAAATATATGGCTATTAAAATTGACAGCATTGTTGTTGCTTTTTAAATTTAATATAAATAAAAATTGACGGCAATGTTGTTGATTTTTAATGTAAAGTAGACAAAAGAAAATGGAAAATGTGTTGGTAATTTAATAACTAAATCGACAGCTTATTTGTCAATTTTAATAAATCAAATATCGATACAAGTATCGTCACTTTTAGATAATATTATCGACAACCTAGATGTCACATTTATTAAATATGTAAAAATATTAAACCCATATCATCGGCACATTAGTCATCGATTTTATTGAAAGTTTATCTACACCACGAAAAGCCGTCGATTTTATTAGTTTTTTGAAAAATTGACATGTTTTAAAGTGACGGCTAACATCGTCGATTTTACTATCGATTTTTAACATTTGTCGTCGATTTTAATGGTGTTTCTTGCAATGTATTAATAGAGAATTATTGTGTGTAGTTAGAATTTGGATGAGAGGATGACGCGGAAGGACCTACATATATAAAGTGGGTGACAAACCCCAATTTGACGGTTTATCTTGTATTGAATTTAGGGGATTTTATCACCTTTTTCCCACATTTACCCAATGAATTAGCATGGTTTTGTATACTCTCCTTTAATTGTGCTTAAGAGTGAAAACATGCTTTTTAAGACTCAAAATAGATAAATCTAATTCTCCTTGATTCCATTAGATGCCTTGATATGTTTGTTAAGTGGTTTAAGGTTTAGGAGGCAAAGATTGGATCAAGGGAATGAAGAAAGAAGCATGAAAAGTTGGAGAACTCATGAAGAAATGAAAGAACCGGAAAGCTGTCAAGCCGACCTCTTCGCACTTAAACGACCATAACTTGAGCTACAGAGGTCCAAATGATGCGGTTCTAGTTGGGTTAGAAAGTTAACATCCGAGGCTTCGCAACGATATAAGATTTGCCATAGTTGCTACAAGTATGGTGGCGCACACGCGCAAAGTACGCGCACGTGCCGTTGCTGCCACCTAGTTCACTTAAAGCAACATGTGGCCAGCGATTTTAGAAGCCTTGTGGGCCCAATCCAACTCATTTCTGATGCTATTTAAGCCAAGGATTGAAGGGGAATCAACATACTCTCATACTTTACATGTTAGTTACCATTAGTATAGTTTAGTTTTAGAAGTAGTTTCTAGAGAGAGAAGCTCTCACTTCTCTCTAGAATTAGGATTAGGATTAGGATTAGTTCTTAGATCTAGGTTTTAATCTTTGCTTTCTTCCACTTCTATCTCTCAATTCCTTGTTGCTACATTCATTCTTCTTTCATTCTTTTGTTGTAATTTCCTTTATGTTGTTCTTGTGTTTTGATGTAGATCTACTTTTGTTTCTTCTACTCTCTCTCAATTCAATCAAGGTAATTCATAATAAATGTGTTTCTTTTGATTGTTATTGTTAATTCATTTCAATAATTGTTGTTAGATTCTATTCTTGTTATCAATTCACTATGCTTTCCTTTTATGCCTTCCAAGTGTTTGATGAAATGCTTGGTTGGATTTTAGAGTAGGATTTTATACTCTTGGCTTGGAAAGGTAACTTAGGACCTCTTGAGTTACTAATGTCCAAGTGATTGATGATTGGGAGTCATTGACTCTAGTTCTCACTAATTGAATTAGTGGAGAGTTAGGACTTATGGACTAGGATTGATATAGCTCATTTGACTTTCCTTTACTACTAGTTAGAGGATGATTTAATGAGATTAATCCTTGCCAATTCTCATATTGTGGTTAGTGATTAGGATAGAGATCCTTGACCACCAACCCTTGCCAAGACCTTTTTAGCCATTAGTTTACTTTCTTGCCATTTATCTTTCATGTTTCTTATCCAAAACCCCAAAATAACTCATAACCAATAACAAGACACTTTATTGTAATTCCTAGGGAGAACGACCCGAGGTTTGAATACTTCGGTTTATAAATTTAGGGGTTTGTTACTTGTGACAAACAATCTTTTGTATGAAAGGATTAGTGATTGGTTTAGAGACTATACTTTACAACGAGATTTCATTAGTGAAATTCTAAACCGTCAAAAATCCAATCGTCAAAATGGCGCCGTTGCCGGGGAATTGCAATGGTGCTGTGTTATTGGTTATTGTATATATGTGAATATTGTGAATAGCTTGATTTTTTCTTGATTGCTTGTTAGTTTTTTTTGCTAGTCTTAGTATTTTGTTTCATTATTTCTTATTAGTTTTTTGTTTCTTATTTGCTCTTGCTATCATGAATTCTCATTTTGGCTATGAGTGTGATTACAACTATGTTGTAGGAAGTGGAGATTATAATGAAGATGTGTATCAAGGATGGGACACTCAAAGGTGGGAGGAGCCATATGCTTATGATCAATCCTCATGGCAACAACCCCCACCAATGCACTATGAAGAAGAGCCATTCTATGATGCATATCAATCCAATGGCTATGGTGAATCACCTTGTGACTTTCAAGAACCACCACCATATGCCTATGATCCATACCCTCAACATAACTCCCAACCATACTCACAAGCCCCTTCTTACCAACCACCTTCATATGACCCTAACCCATATCTATCCTACCAACAACCATATGAGCAATATGAACCACACATAGAGCAACCACCACAATATCAACATTTTCAAGAGCCACCCCCTCCATATTATTACCAAGATAAACCACCTCCAATATATGAAAATTTTCAACCACAAGGTGAATACTACTTTCCACCACAACCTCCCATGGAAGAATACTCATATCCATTGAACCAAGAGCCACATGATCCTAATCATATTATCCAAGAGGAACAAGAGTCAAGGGATCACCTCAAGGAAGCATTGGATCAATTTCAAGTAACCATGGAGTGTGTTGTGCAACAAGTGGAAAGAGTGGAAAACATTGAACCACCACAACTCTACCAAGAAGAACCACCTTCCTACTATGAACCCTTCCCCCAAAATGATGAACCCTTCCACCCACCCCAATCTCTAATGGATGAAACCCTTGGTGTTCTTGTTCAAGGGCAAGAAGAGATGAAAAGGGATGTGCAAAATTTCATGGCCGCCTTGGATGCGGTAACAAATCAATTAGCCTCCCAATGCTTGAACACTCAAGGAACTCCCATGGCTACATGTGGAGAATCAAATGAAGAACATAGCATGAAGGAGGGATTGGAAACTCCGGTGGGAAATGAGGGAAGTTGCTTTGTATTGGAACAATTGGAGGAAGCTTTAATTGTTGAAGACAAGGAAGAAGTGGTAGAAGACTTAGGAGATGCGGAGCCTCCATGGGAACATAGAGTTGAAGAGAACCCCTCCAAGATGATTGAAATTGATGCTAGGGAGGAAAGTGCACACCTTCCAAGGTATATTCCATATGAAGACTTGGATGGGATAGAGCAAGAATTGAGTTCCCATGGCAATGAAGAGCGAGCATCAAGTCCTAGTGGTGGAGAATCCTTTGAACTTGAAGAACCTTCTCCCGGTGCATTTGAAAATGTTGTGGAGGTAAACTTCTTTCACCCTCCCAATTATAGTTTGATTAAGGGAAAAGGCTTAGATAGTATTGATGAACAAAGGATTGAATTAGAGAAATCTTGTGAAGAAGTGGAGATCCTTAGAAAAAGGAGGATGGGGGTGGAATATGCTTTGTCGAGAACCTTGGAATCATCTTTGCCTAGGTTGTCATCTACACCTTCACTTGAGTGGGTAAAATTCATTTCTATTAGCTTTATTGTCCCACTTGAGTATGGCTTGCTTGATACGGATGGTCAACTTAGGATGCTTTGTGGGATGAAGCGTAAGCGAAAGATGTTTCGTGGTTGGCGTTGCAAATCAAGGCTCATTATGGTTGATGCATCGAACATGAGATATAAAGGATGGAGTAGTGCTCAAATAGATGGGTCTAGAAGGATTGTTGGGCACATTATAGAGAATTCATCTTGCTTACCACCCGGATGGACTAATAATGATGATCAACCTCAAGACGGGTGTGAAAACAAAGTGTGGGACCCCAGATCACAAGAAGAGGATCAACTTTGGGAGCCCCAAGCTTGTGAAGAACTCCATCAACACTTGGCTCAATCCATGAGAAATCTTGGGGCACAATGGAGAACCAAGCATTGGTGGGAGTTCCAAGATGAATACAAGCACAAGCCACCTTGATAAGAAGCTCCCCATAAGTCCAACTTAAGGACAATAAATAAAAGTGCTTGGTGGGAGACACCCCACCATGGTAAACTCTTTCCATACTCTTTTAGTTTTGTTAATAAGTGAATTGAGTTGCCATTGTAGGTAGATTCTCATTTTCATTTTTATCTTTTGTAAATATTGGTAGAATTAGTTTAATTTCTTGTTTTTATTGTTTTATTGAATTTAGTTAGAAGTATAATATGATAAATAAGGTTTTAGGGTGTTTTGGTAGCTGTTTGGAGGATTGAAAGGCTTGGATTGGTGCAAAAACATAGCAAAAATTTTTGAAAAACAGAACACCATCCACGCGTGCGCGCACCTAACGCGCACGCGCACCTGAGCATTTTTCGACCACCCACGCGGACGCGCACTGTACGCGTACGCGTGGATGCAAAAAATTCGACTCCAGCCAAAAACCCGAGAGTTAGGCCTGCACTGTGCGAACATTGGGCCTAAGGCACAAGTCTATGCACGCGTGGGCGCACCTGGCGCGTACGTGCACATGATCTTAAATTTGCAATGCACGCGCACGCGCACTGTGCGCGCGCGCGTCGATTGCACAATCTGCACCCCCGGTACTTTTACCCGAGAGTTGTGCCAGACTTGGGCCGACATTATGCCTCCGGCCTAACTCGATGCACGCGTGCGCGCACACAGCGCGTACGCGTCCTTCGACCAATATACCCATCGATGCGTAAACGTGCATGACGCGCACGCGTCGGTAAAAAAAAAAAAAGAGTTTTTTTTCTCATCTTCCATTTTCTTTTGCTTATCACATTCGCCTACTTCTACTCTTTCCATTTTCATTTTGTTTCTATAGCATGTTTTCAGTTTTTTTTCTAAGTGTCATTTCAATAATGGTGTTGGATTCTTCCACTCAATTGTTGAGAAATCCTTGCATTATTTTGGTGCTTCTTGACTTGTTTGATATTGTTGGGTGATGAAACCTTTAAATCAATGCCTCATGTTGTATGACTCTTGTGTCTTTGTGCATTGATATGACCTCATATTGTCCTTCATGACCCACTTCTTCTCATTTGAACTTGATGCTCAATACACTCTTCATGCTTTACCTTTACTCTTGCATCAAGTATTACTTGATATGCCTTTAGCTTACATTATTTTCTCACTCACATGCTTAGCTACCATGTAGTAGAGACCTATACCTTTATTTGGCGTTAGCCCCCGCCTATGTTCTATTTGCTTTGATATCTTTGTTATAGGCTTAACTTTCTTTCTTTTTCTTTCCTTTTAGGTTGGCCACCAAGAAGGGGGGAAGGAAAAGTTTTTAAATGGGGCAACAAACAAGTCATCTGCACAACCTTTTGAAGGAGCCCATCAATTGTAGCAACCCGTCCACCTTGCTCTTCTTTGCATGCACCGAGGACGGTGCAATCTTCAAGTGTGGGGAGGTCGTCGACCGATCTCCATGGGTAACAATTTTCTTTTTCAACACCAATGTTAGTTAGTTATTGCATGGCATGATAGGTTGCATGTTAGTTAGAATTTGTACATATTTTACTACCTTCTTCTTATTAGGACTACTTGGTTAGGGTGATGATTTTCTTTCCAAGAAACCATTTTGGGGCAACCTACCAATTTGAAAAAGAAAATTTGTGGAACTTGCTTGAAAGAATTTATTTTGGAACATGGTTTTTGAGCTAAGAACACAAGCTTGTGAGACTTGAGCCTAATTGCGTGGTTACATCTTACAACCACTTATTTTTCCTTCTTGTGTGCATTATTCTCTTTCTATGATTGTAATCTTTGATTTGTTTGATTCTTTATGTCCATTATTTTATGTATACATGCATTTATATGATTGAGGCCATCATTTCATTTAGCTCACTTATCCAAATAGCCAACCTTTTATCTTCCTTTGTTAGCCAAATTTGAGCCTACGATTAACTCACTTGTTCTTAATTTTAGCACATTACAAGCTTAAAGCGGAAAACAATAAATGTCCTTAATTTGGATCTTTGATTGGCTTAGGCTAGTGTGTGTGAGTATCATTCAAGTGTGGGAACCTTGGGACATTGGGTGAATAAAAGGGTAGTTTTGTATTATTATTGAAAATATTGAGAATTGGGGTACATACTCATGTATTGATTAAATGTATAGACCTTATGCATTGATGTTCTTGTATATAGTTTGAAAGAAAAAGAAAAAAAAATGAAAAGAAAAAGAGATAAAAGTGAAAAAAGAAAAAAAAAGAAAAGAAAAGAAAAAAATGTATATAGAAAAAGAAAGAAAAAAAAAGCAATAAAGGGGACAAAATGCCCCAAAGTAGAGTTCAAATAAAATCAATGCATAAGTGTTGTGAAATGAAAAGAAAATGCATGAGTATGTGAAAAAGTGAGGAATGGGTAGTTAGATTAGTACTTAATTGTATAGGTCATCATATAGGTTAGGTGGGAAAGTTTAAGTTAACCAAAGATTCAAATCCTAAGTCCACTAGCCATATATGATCCTAGCTTAACCCTAGCCCCATTACAACCTAAAGAAAAGACCTCATGATAATTGTATGCGTGCATTGAATAATTGTTGATTGTTGGATGAAAAACAAATTTTGGAAAGCATGATTAGGGGAGAATTGAGTGAATCAACCCCAAACACCGAGCGACTAGAGTGCAAACACTCCCGGTGAGGGTTCGACGCTCAATTCCTTGATTCCCGGCTTTCATGAGCGTTCTTCTTGCAAGTCTATGTGAACTTCATGTTTATACTTCAATTGGTAGGACTCATGAATCGTTATATGATCTTGGCCCTACTTGTGCATATATGTCTTGGAGATTGATTTATTTTTAACCAAGTAGGTAAAACCATTTCGCATTTAGTTGCATATAGTTTAGGTTGCATATAGTTTATTTATATTGAATAAATGTTGATGCCCTTTGCTTTCTCTTGGCTTAAGCATGAGGACATGCTTGGTTTAAGTGTGGGGAGGTTGACAAACCCCATTTTTAGGGTTTATCTTGTATTGATTTTAGGGGATTTTATCACCTTTCACCCACATTTATTCAATAAAATAGCATGGTTTTGTATATTCTCCTTTAATTGTGCTTAAGAGTGAAAACATGCTTTTTAGGACTTAAAATAGCTAAATGTAATTTACCTTGATTCCATTAGATGCCTTGATATGTTTGTTAAGTGATTTCAGATTTAGGAGGCAAAGATTGGATCAAGGGAATGAAGAAAAAAAGCATGTAAAGTTGGAGAACTCATGAAGAAATGATGGAACCAAAAAGCTGTCAAGCCCGACCTCTTCGCACTTAATTGACCATAACTTGAGCTACAGAAGTCCAAATGATGCGGTTCTAGTTGGGTTGGAAAGCTAACATCCGGGGCTTCAAAATGATATAAATTTTGCCACATGTTGCTTCGCGTTCAGGGGCGCGCACGCGCACTTTGTGCGCGCGCGCCGATTCTGTCCTTGCCCACTTTAATGAAATCGTCCCCAGCGGTTTTAGGAGCCTTGTGGGCCCAATCCAACTCATTTCTGATGCTATTTAAGTCAAGTATTGAAGGGGAATCAAGAGACTTTTAGGTACTTTTGATCATTAGCTTAGTTTGAGGAGTTAGAGTTAGTTTTAGAGAGAGAAGCTCTCACTTCTCTCTAGGATTAGGAATTAGGGTTAGATTAGGATCTCATAGTTCTATGTTTGATTCAAGTCTCCTTCTACTTCTACTTTCAAGTGGTGATTGCTACACTTTGGTTCTTCTCTCTATCCCTCTTCTCTTGTTGTAATTTCTCTTATTTTGTTTCTAGGTTTTGTAATTGAGATATTCTTGTTCTTTTGTTTTCTTTCAATAATGCAATTTGAGGTAATTCATGATAACTGTGAGTTCCTTGATTGTTGTTGTTAATTCTTTGTATTCAATTGTTGTTAGAATTCTTTCTTGTTGTGATTTACTATACTTTCCTTTTGTGCCTTCCAAGTGTTTGATGAAATGCTTGGAAGAATGTTAGACTAGAATTTTATGTTCTTGGCTTGAGAAGGTAACTTAGAATTTCTTGAGTTACTAGTGTCCAATTGATTGCTAGTTGATAGCCATTAACTCTAGCCTTCATTAATCCAATTAGTGGAAAGCTATGACTTATGGACTAGGATTGATATAACTCACTTGACTTTCCTTTGTTAATTGATTTAAGGATGACTAAGTGGGATTAATCCTTGCAACTACCATACTTGTGGCTAGTGATAATGATGAAGACCATTGACAACCAAATCTTGCCAAGACCATTTTGTTAATAAAGTTTTCTTACCATTTACTATTCATGTTTCTCCTCTAAAACCCCAAATATAACTCACAACCAATAACAAAACACTTTATTGCAATTCCTAGGGAGAATGACCCGAGGTTTGAATACTTCGTTTATAAAATTAGGGGTTTGTTACTTGTGACAAACAAATTTTTGTATGAAAGGATTATTGTTGGTTTAGAAACTATACTTTACAACGAGATTTCATTAGTGAATTTCTAAACCACCAAAAATTCAATCATCAGTGGGGAAAACTAAATTATGGATGGAAAAGACAGGATTGAAATTTAAGCATATAAAACAATTGAGACCATGAGATACCTTACCTACCAGGGACGGATTCAAGGGGGACAAGTAGTGGCCTTGGCCCCTTCAAGATTTTGAAAAAGTATATATATGAGATATGTGATTAATAAAATAAAAAATATTTAGTGATTTGATATGTAATTATTTTTAATAATATGATAGGTTTAAGCTTTAATTATTTCTTTCACTGATATTTTTACTTAATCAATTTTATATCATACATTCAAGTTTTTACTTTTTTAAATTAATTTCTATATACTTATTCCTATGAATATAATTACTTACATTATTTTGTTTTAATAATTATATTGTCTATTTTAGACATTCTTTTCTTGTAAAAAAATACCAAATTTTTTTCTAAACTTATATTGTTGAAAAAAAAATTTGCCTTACTTTTTCATGATAACTTATTTCAACTATAGTTTTATTTTGAGAATTGTATTTTATATTCTATAAAAGTACAAGTGCCTTTGAGATAATTAATAATTTATAAATTATTTTCAAGTTTTTAAAACTTTTAAAAGAACTTATCTTAATTAAAAAGATATGTAACAACTTTTTAATTAAATATACCATAAAAGTATTGGTATCTTATAATTTTATAGACTACTATGTAATTCTTATATCAAAAACAAAATTATTGGAAAAAAAGTTCTATATTTTTCTATATATATTGATAAAATCTTTAAAAAAAGCAATTCACTAATTACATATCATGCATAAATTATTTTTATGTAATGAAAAAAATAACAAAAAAATAATTAAAAAATTTGTATAAAATTTGACACTTTCGAAGCTTCTCACCTTGTGAATTAAAGAAAAAACACTCTATTTGAAACTAGATAAAAGATACACAATTGGGCTTGCAACATGTCAAAGTAATAAGAATTTGGCATGCATATCCATATACATAGTATTTATTAATTTATTTATAGTCAAGGTGTATCAACAAATAAATAGCCATCTATGTCTATTATATATTAACTATAAAAATGCTCATAAGTCACAACAATTGAATCAATAAGTACAATACGCGTTCAATTACTTCAAAGTTAATTTTTACCTTAAATGATGATTCATTTCAAAGAATCATCCATTTAGTATAAAAAGAAATATCCATTTATTTAACAAAAGAAACATCTGACGTAGATTTTTACATATTGTGCTCGCCTCTTCAGGATGTCCCTGGGAAGTGAAAGCAAAACAAAGCAATTATGGTCAAGGTGTATGCAACAAATAACAGCCATCTATGTCTATTATATATTAACTATAAAAATGTTCATAAGTCACAACAATTGAATTAATAAGTACAATATGGGTTCGATTACTTCAAAGTTAATTTTTTTCTTAAATGATGATTTCTTTAAAAGAATCATCCATTTAGTATAAAAAGAAATATCTATTTGTTTAACAAAAGAAACATGTAATGTAAATTTTTGCATAAACATTCAAGTTACCTACTGATGAGCGGATATTTTATACGCTTTTTGGGGGTAATTTCATGTAGTTTTTAATATGTTTTAGTTAGTATTTAGTATATTTTTATTAGTTTTTAGAAAAAATTCATATTTATAGACTTTACTATGAGTTTGTGTGTTTTTTTTTTGTGATTTCAGGTATTTTCTGGCTGAAATTGAGGGAGCTAAGCAAAAATCTGATTCAGGCTGAAAAAAGACTGTTGATGCTGTTGGATTTTGACCTCCCTGCACTCGGAATAGATTTTATGGAGCTACATAAATCCAATTGGCGCGCTCTCAATTGGGTCAGAAAGTAGACATCTAGGACTTTCCAGGAATATATAATAGTCTATACTTTGCTCGAAGATAAACGACGTAAACTGGTGTTTAACGCCAGTTCCATGTTCTATTCTGGTGTTAAACACCAGAAACAGGTTACCAGCTGGAGTTAAACGCCCAAAACAGGTTACAACCTGTTGTTTGACTACAGAAACAGCCCAGGCACGTGATAAGCTCAAGTCTCAGCCCCAGCACACACCAAGTGGGCCCCAAAAGTGGATTTCTGCACTATCTATCTTAGTTTACTCATTTTTTGTAAACCTAGGTTACTAGTTTAGTATTTAAACAACTTTTAGAGATTTATTTTGAACCTCATGACATTTTTAGATATGAACTTTGTACTTTTTGACGGCATGAGTCTCTAAACTCCATTGTTGGGGTGAGGAGCTCTGCAGCGTCTCGATGAATTAATGCAATTATTTCTGTTTTCTATTCAACACGCTTGTTTCTATCTAAGATGTTCATTCGTACTTCAATATGATGAATGTGATGATCCGTGACACTCATCATTATTCTCAATCTATAAACGTGTGCCTGACAACCACCTCCGTTCTACCTTCGATTGAATGATCTCTTGGATTCCTTAATCAGAATCTTCGTGGTATAAGCTAGAATCCATTGGCAGCATTCTTGAGAATCCGAAAAGTCTAAACCTTGTCTGTGGTATTCCGAGTAGGATTCAGGGATTGAATGATTGTGACGAGCTTCAAACTCACAAAGGTTGGGCGTAGTGACAGATGCAAAAGGATCAATGGATCCTATTCCAGCATGAGTGAGAACCGACAGATGATTAGCCGTGCGGTGACAGTGTACCTAGACCATTTTCACTGAAAGGACGGATGGTAGCCATTGACAACGGTGATCCACCAACGCACAGCTTGCCATAGGAGGAACCTTGCGTGCGTGAAAAAGAAGACAGGGGGAAAGCAGAGATTCAGAAGACAAAGTATCTCCAAAACTCCAACATATTCTCTATTACTGCATAATAAGTATTATTTAATCTATGCTCTCTTGTTCATTTGCAAGTCAACTGATAATCATAATTGATATCCTGACTAAGAGTTACAACATAACCATAGCTTGCTTCAAGCCAACAATCTCTGTGGGATCGACCCTTACTCACGTAAGGTATTACTTGGACGACCCAGTGCACTTGCTGGTTAGTGGTATGAATTGTGAAAAGTGTGATTTACAATTTCGTGCACCAAGTTTTTGGCGCAGTTGCCGGGGATTGTTTGAGTTTAAACAACTGACGGTAAATATTGTTGCTTAGATTAGGAAAATTTTGTCTTTTGGGTCAGAGTCTTTTATTTTCTTTTCAAAAAAATTTTCAAAAATATTATTTTTCTTTATTAATTTTTAGTTTTTCTGTGAGTTTAGTGTCATGTTTTAAGTTTGGTGTCAAATTGCATGCTTTTCTTTGTCTTTCAATTTTTGAATTGCATGTTTTTTGTTCATCTTTGACCTTCAAGTTGTTCTTGTCTATTTTCCTTGTTTGATCTTTAGTTTGTCTTGTTTGGTGTCTTTTCTTGTTTTTCTTGTGCATTTTCAAATTTTTAGTTTTCAAAAAAAATTTTCTATATTAAAAATACCTCTTTAAAATACGTTACATTTATAGCTCAATTGGCTATAGCATTGTGTTTGTATTTCTTGGTAATTGGGTACCTTCCTTTTAAAACTTTTTCAAAAATAATTTTTCTTTGATTAAATCTTGTACCAAACTTTAAGTTTGGTGTTCTCTTGTTAATTTTTCTTTAGTTTTCGAAAAATTTATTTTGGTTTTCTAAAAATTTTAAATTTGGTGTTCCTTGGTGTTCTTGTTGTTCTTGTGAATCTTCAAAGTGTTCTTGAGTCTTCCTTGTGTTTGATCTTAAAATTTTTAAGTTTGGTGTTCCTTTGTGTTTTTCCTCCAAAATTTTCGAAAACAAGGAGAATTGGATTTAAAAATTTTTAAGTCTTGTGTCTTTTGTGTGTTTTTCTCTTTCATAATAAAATTCAAAAATCAAAAAAATATCTTTTCTAACTATTTTTAAGCAATTATTTTGAAATTTTTCATAAAAATTCAGATTTCAATTTCAAAATTTTATCTTATCATATCTTAGTTGTCAAGTTTTTTTTTTAAATTATATCTTTTTCAAAACTTCCTAACCACTTTTTCTCTCTCTTCATTTTTCGAAAAATCCTCATAAAATATTTTTAAATCTTTTTTATTTTTATTTTAGTTATTATTTTATTTTATTATCTCGAAATTTTTTTAAAAAAAATATAATAAAATAAATAAAAATTTTATCTACATCATCTCCCTTACTCCATCATGGACCTAAGTGGAAATGAACAGTCCAGAAGGACTCTGGGGTCATATGCTTGATGCAAGTGCATATTTGCTTTATTAGTTAGTTGGCTTAGTTAGTTTTAGTTTAATTTCACTCATTTTCTCTAAATAAACAAGTCCTTTTATGAGTTTTGTTTCCATGCATGATGATATCAAGGAACATGTTAATTCTAGCCAAATTCATGCAAATGTTTTAAGGAATGCATATATGAATGAGTATGAATGAATCTCATGAAATCTATTGCATGAATTGGTAAGACTTTGAAGCTATTTCCCTTGTTGATGATAGGTGATGAGACAAGGAAGCATGGAAGCAAGAATAATGCAAGCTGGGCAAGAAGTTGGCGTTGCCAACTTGGATACAATGGGCGTTATTCTTGCCAACGCCAGGAAGAGGAGTTGGCGTTGCCAACTTGGGAATGTGGTGCGTTTTTATGGATAACGCAAGGCAAGCTTGGCCCTGGAAGAAGCAAAGTTGGCATTGCCAACTTGAAGCTGGCGTTGCCAACGCCACACACAAGCCACAAACAAGCAAGCTTGGCCCTGGAGGCAACCAAGGAGCAAAGTTGGCGTTGCCAACTTGAGGAGGGCGTTGCCAACGCCACACACAACCACACCAAGCAAGCTTGGCAACCCTGGAAGCAAAGTTGGCGTTGCCAACTCTAGAAGGGCGTTGCCAACGCCACACACAACCACACCAAGCAAGCTTGGCAACCCTGGAAGCAAAGTTGGCGTTGCCAACTCTAGAAGGGCGTTGCCAACGCCACACACAAGCAAGTTTAGCCCTGGAGGAAGACAAGAAGCAAAGTTGGCGTTGCCAACTTGAGAGTGGCGTTGCCAACGCCACACACAAGCAATTTTGGCACCAAAGAGGAGCTCGAGCACGTTGTTGAAGCTAGGAAGCATTGGAGTGTTTGGCAACAACGCCAGGAATGGTTGCTTGGCTAGGCACTAAGTCTTGGTGCCAACCAAGTTGCCAACGCCCAATGGCAGCACCAACCAGGTTGCCAACGCCCAATGGCACACCAACCAGGTTGCCAACGCCCAATGGCGCACCAACCAGGTTGCCAACGCCCAATGGCGCACCAACCAGGTTGCCAACGCCCATGAGTTGCACCATTCACGTTGCCAACGCCAAAATCAAGTTGCCAACGCCAAGCCTTGCCAACCAAGTTGCTAACGTCCCCAAGCCTTGCCAACCAAGTTGCCAACGCCCCCAAGCCTTGCCAACCAAGTTGCTAACGCCCACAAGCATGCCATGCACGTTGCCAACGCCCATTGGCCTTGCCATGCACGTTGCCAACGCCAGGAAGCAAGCATGGAGCCTTGAGAAAGGCTCGAGCACGTTGCCAACGTGCTAAAGAGAAGGAGTTATTCACAACAACGCCAGGAAATTGTGGTGCACGTTGCTAACTTGAAATGTATGGGCGTTATTCACAACAACTCCAACAAGGCAGCCTGACCATGTCCTCTTCAATGGAAGATATCTTGAGCTACAAAGATCCAAATTGAGTGCTTCCAGTTGCATTGGAAAGCTGACATTCAGAGCTTTCCAACCATATATAATAGTCTATGGTGGAGCACAAAATTGAAGCCAAACCAGAGTCATCTTTAGGCCCTAAAAACAAGAACATGAAGTGAAATTCAAGGAGGCTAGAGACTAGCCTTGGAGTGTGGCTCGAGCACGTTGCCAACGTGCTGGATAGGGGGCGTGTTTTGCAACAACGCCAGCCCCAAGCCCCTGCCTTGGGAGGCTAGGCACGAGCACGTTGCCAACTTGGGGTTTAAGGTGCGTTTTTGGCAACAACTTGGCAGCTTGACCTTACCTTCTTTGAGGAAGCATAACTTGAGCTAGGAAAGTCCAAATGAAGTGATTCCAGTGGCATTAGAAAATAGACATCAAGAGCTTTCCAATGATGTATAATAGTCCATATTGAGACTGAAGGTTGAAACTCAAATTCTGGGCTACATTTAGCATGAAAGTAGAGCCAAGAAGAGGAAAAGCAAGTTGTTGGCAACAACTTGGGCTAGCAACGCCCAAGTCTCATACTTCACTACCAGGAAAATGTCTTGCACGTTGCCAACGTGCATTTGGCCTGGAGTTAGTGCCAATAACGCCAAGCCAATGGGCCAGAAACATGATGAATGAACTCTTCCATTCCAAGTCTAGCAACACTTCCAATTGAGCCAAGAATTCAACAATGAGAAAGCCCACATTGCTAACCCAAATTGAAGGTCTCTGAAGAGTTTTAGGAGTAGTATAAATAGAAGAGATTGATGTACTTGTAGGGGACTTTTGGACTTTTTACTTGATTTTAGACACTTAGATATTTTTACACTTTTTAGCACTTGTATTTGAGAACTCTTTTGGTACTTCCGGGAGAAGACCCAGAGAGCTAATTTTGGTTCATCTTGGAACTTCTCTTCTCCATTTTCTTAATCTTTAAGCATTTCACTATTCTTCTTCATCTTTCTTTGCACTTAGTTTAATTTTGGTTGATGGCAATTGTTGTTGAGATTGGAGCTATGATTCACTAAACCCCACTTTCATTAGGGGGAGGAGCTCTGTTGGTTGGAATGAATTGGTGAACCCATCTTCTCTTTCTCAATTTTAGTGGTTGATCTAAAGAGGGAACTCTTGTTCTTCAAAGATTCAACCACCATCGAGAGAGGGGTTAATCTATATGAATTATGTGGTGAATTTGATGAATGAGCCACATAATTCAGTTTAGAGTTCATCCTTTCATGATTTCCTCAATCAATATACCTTGGTTAGTATGTGAGATGTAACTCTCCTTGGTTGAGATTTTGGAAATTGTGTGGCTGGATTAAAATTGAGCTTCATCTCTTCTCATGAACAATTAGATCACGAGAGTGGCAATTGGCTATGTTGAGAGAGATTGAATCACCAAGAGATTGGGATTCAATCACCCATTTGCCATGGATCTATACCCATGATTGAGGAAGATTTGACTAACATCAATTCATGAAAACTAACATCTCTGATCCCTAATGATCTTCTCCATCATCAATTCTTATTTCTTTTACTCCTAGTTGTTTGATTACCCATAACCCAATTCCCTTTTACATTCTGTCAATTTATTATTCTTGTCATCTACATTTTGTTCTTTCAATTCTTGCCATTTATTCTTATGTTCTTTAAATTTCTGCACCCTTTAATCCCTTGCCATTTACCTTTGATGTTATTTAAGTTTCTTGCAATTTAAGTTTCAGTTATTTACGTCCATTTTATTTCTATATTCTTGTTCTTAATTGCCATTTAAATTCCTGTAATTATGTTCAAAAGTCATATTGCTCATAAAATCAAAATCATGTTCGCTTGACTAAACTTACCATTTAACTAAAGTTGCTTAATCTTCCAATCCTCGTGGGATCGACCTCACTCTTTGTGAGTCTTACTACTTGATACGATCCGGTATACTTGCCGGTAAATACGTGAATTCTTAATTTTACGTATCAATGCTAACCCCACTACAGCTTCATACGGGAGTAGTATCTGTATACCCTCCATCGGAGTCAGTAGTTTTGAGTTGAATCCTCAGCTCATTATCATGGTGCAGCAAAATTGCCAGTATTCCAGTCTTCCACAGGAAGAACCTACTGAGTTTCTGGCACAGTTCTTACAAATTGCTAATACAGTACATGACAAGGAAGTAGATCAGGATGTCTACAGACTGTTACTATTCCCATTTGCTGTGAGAGATCAAGCTAAGTGGTTAAATAACCAACCCAAGGCCAGCATAAGAACATGGAAATAGCTGTCAGAAAAATTCCTGAATCAATATTTCCCTCCAAAAAGGATGACACAGCTGAGGCTGGCTATCCAAGGCTTCAAACAAGGAGATAATGAATCTCTTTATGATGTCTGGGAGAGATACATAGAGATGCTAAGAAAATGTCCCTTTGAAATATTTTCAGAGTGGGTGCAGTTAGACATCTTCTATTATGGGCTTACGGAGAAAGCTCATATGTCTTTAGACCACTCAGCTGGTAGATCTATACACATGAGAAAGACAGTTGAAGAAGCTCAAGAGCTCATTGATACAGTTGCCATAAATCAGCATCTGTACCTAAGTAGTGAACCTTCCATGAAAGAAGAGGCTAAAACAGTAACTGCTAAACTCAGTCCTGCAGAACAAGTTACTGAATTCAATCAGCAATTAGATTTTCTAACAAAACAGCTAGCCGAATTCAAGGAGATACTACAAGACACAAGAATGGCTAATATGAATATGAAAGTACAGTTGAGGCAAACAGAACAGCAATTATAAAAATAAATAACAGAAGAGTGGCAAGCAGTTCAATTAAGAAGTGGGAAAACATTAAACACCTCACTTCAAAGCAACAAAAATCCAAGAAATGAACAAATTACTACCCAAAATCCCTCTGAGGACAGTAAGAGCCCAGAGAGGAATAATTCTGGCACTCAAATGCCAGAAAATGGTGAAGAGCTGGCATTGAACGCCCAATCCATGCTCAGTTCTGGCGTTCAAACACCACAAACAGGCAAGGAGTTGGCGTTAAACGCCCAATGGAAGCTCAGTTCTGGCGTTCAAACACCATAAACAGGTAAGGAGTTGGCGTCCAATGCCAACCCAGCTTCCAACCCTGGTATCCAAGCGCTAGTGAGGGATCAAACACATACAAGTGCTAATAGCAACCCCTCTAAAAAGGCTTCTCCAACCACATTTGTAGGAAATAAACCTGCAACAACTAAGGTTGAGGAATACAAAGCCAAAATGCCTTATCCTCAGAAACTCTGCCAAGCGAAACAGGATAAGCAATTTGCCCGCTTTGCAGACTATCTCAGGACTCTTGAAATAAAGATTCCGTTTGTAGAGGCACTTGAGCAAATACCCTCTTATGCTAATTTCATGAAAGAAATCTTAAGTCATAAGAAGGATTGGAGAGAAATTGAAAAAGTTTACCTCACTGAAGAATGCAGTGTAGTCATTCTGAAAAGCTTACCAGAGAAGCTTAAAGATCCCGGAAGTTTCATGATACCATGCACATTAGAGGGTACTTGTACCAAGAAAGCTCTATGTGATCTTGGAGCAAGTATCAACCTAATACCTGCATCCACTATCAAAAAGCTTGGTTTGGCTGAAGAAGTCAAACCAACCCGGATATGTCTCCAACTTACTGATGGCTCTATTAAATACCCATCAGGCGTGATTAAAGACATGATTGTCAAGGTTGGGCCATTTGCCTTTCCCACTGACTTTGTGGTGCTGGAAATGGAGGAGCACAAGAGTGCAACTCTCATTCTAGGAAGACCGTTCCTAGCAACTGGACGAACCCTCATTGACATCCAAAAAGGGGAATTAACCCTGAGAGTCAATGAGGACGAGTTTAAGTTGAATGTTGTCGAAGCTATGCAGCATCCAGACACCCCAAATGACTGCATGAGCATTGATATTATTGACTCTCTGGTGGAAGAGATCAATATGACTGAGAGTCTCGAATCAAAATAGAGGATATCTTTAAAGATGTTCAGCCTGATCTGGAACAACCAAAGAGAATAATAGAACCTCTGAAAATCCCTCAGGAAGAGGAGAAACCTCCTAAACCCGAGCTCAAACCATTACCACCATCCCTGAAATATGCATTTCTGGGAGAAGGTGACACTTTTCCTATAATCATAAGCTCTACCTTAGAGCCACAGGAAGATGAAGCACTAATTCAAGTGCTGAGGACACACAAGACAGATCTTGGGTGGTCCATTAGTGATCTTAAGGGCATTAGCCCAACCAGATGCATGCATAAGATCCTATTGGAGGATGACGCCAAGCCAGTGGTTCAACCACAGAGGCGGCTGAATCTAGCCATGAAGGAGGTGGTGCAGAAGGAGGTCACTAAATTACTAGAGGCTGGGATTATTTATCCTATTTCTGATAGCCCCTGGGTGAGCCCTGTCCAAATCGTCCCTAAGAAAGATGGCATGACAGTGGTTCATAATGAAAAAAATGAACTGGTTCCTACAAGAACAGTTACAGGGTGGCGTATGTGTATTGATTACAGAAGGCTCAATACAGCCACCAGAAAGGATCATTTTCCTTTACCATTCATAGACCAGATGCTAGAAAGACTAGCAAGTCATGATTACTACTGCTTTCTGGATGGATATTTAGGATATAATCAAATTGCAGTAGATCCCCAGGATCAAGAGAAAATAGTATTCACATGTCCATCTGGAGTATTTGCATACAGAAGGATGCCATTTAGACTGTGCAATGCACCTGCAACCTTTCAAAGGTTCATGCTCTTTATTTTCTCTGATATGATGGAAAATTTTCTGGAAGTCTTCATGGATGACTTTTTAGTATTTGGAGACTCATTCAGCTCCTGTCTTGACCATTTAGCACTTGTTCTAAAGAGGTGCCAAGAGACTAACCTGGTTTTAAACTGGGAGAAATGTCACTTTATGGTGACTGAAGGAATTGTCCTTGGGCACAAAATTTTGAACAAGGGAATAAAGGTGGATCAAGCTAAGGTAGAGATAATTGAAAAATTACCACCACCTGCCAATGTTAAGGCAATCAAAAGCTTTCTGGGGCATGCAGGATTCTATAGGAAGTTTATAAAATATTTTTCAAAAATTGCAAAACCTCTGAGTAATCTGCTAGCTACTGACACGCCATTTATCTTTGATAAGAAGTGTCTGTAGGCGTTTGAGACTCTGAAAGCTAAGCTGGTCACAGCACCAGTCATCTCTGCACCAGACTGGACATTACCATTTGAATTAATGTGTGATGCCAGTGACCATGCCATTGGTGCAGTGTTAGGACAAAGGCATGACAAGCTTCTGCACGTCATTTATTATGCCAGTCGTGTTTTAAATGACGCACAGAAGAACTACACAACCACAAAAAAAGAGTTACTTGTAGTGGTTTACGCCATTAACAAGTTCAGATCTTATTTAGTAGGATCAAAAGTGATTGTGTACACTGACTATGCTGCTCTTAAATATCTACTCACAAAGCAGGATTCAAAACCCAGACATATAAGATGGGTGTTGCTTCTGCAAGAGTTTGATATAGAAATAAGAGACAGAAATGGGACAGAGAATCAAGTAGCAGATCACTTGTCCCGAATAGAACCAATAGAAGGGACGTCCCTCCCTCTCACTGAGATCTCTGAAAACTTTTCGGATGAGCAACTCTTTGCCATCCAGGAAGTACCATGGTTTGCAGACATTGTAAACTATAAGGCTGTGAGATTCATACCCAAAGATTATAGTAGGCAGCAATCAAAGAAATTAATTTCGGATGCAAAGTACTATCTTTGGGATGAACCATATCTCTTCAAGAGATGTGCAGACGGAGTAATCCGTAGATGTGTACCTAAAGAAGAAGCACAGAAGATCCTCTGGCATTGCCATGGATCACAGTATGGAGGACATTTTGGAAGTGAGCGAACAGCCACAAGAGTCCTCCAATGTGGCTTCTACTGGCCTACTCTCTATAAAGACTCTCGAGAGTTTATACGTAATTGTGACAATTACCAAAGATCTGGCAATCTGCCTCACGGTTATGCCATGCCTCAACAAGGGATCTTGGAGATTGAGTTGTTTGATGTATGGGGTATTGACTTCATGGGGCCTTTCCCACCATCATGCTCAAACACTTACATTCTGGTGGCAGTGGATTATGTATCCAAATGGGTGGAGGCTATTGCAACACCCACTAATGATACTAAGACAGTGCTGAAATTCCTCCAGAAACACATCTTCAGCAGATTTGGTGTCCCTAAAGTACTAATCAGTGATGGGGGTGCTTATTTCTGCAATAAACAGTTTTACTCTGCTATGGTTCGATATGGAATTAGCCATAGGGTGGCAACTCCATATCATCCACAGACAAATGGGTAAGCTGAAGTCTCTAACAGAGAACTTAAAAGAATCCTGGAATGAACTGTGATTAACCGTAGAAGGGATTGGGCAAGAAGCTTCGATGATGCTCTGTGGGCATACAGAACAGCATTCAAGACTCCTATAGGAACCTCTCCTACCAGCTTGTGTATGGAAAAGCCTGTCACTTACCAGTAGAACTGGAACACAAGGCCTACTGGGCAACCAGATTCCTAAACCTTGATGCCAAGTTAGCTGGAGAAAGACGATTGCTCCGGTTAAATGAGCTAAAGGAATTCAGACTCAATGCTTTCGAAAATGCAAAAATTTACAAAGAGAAAGCAAAAAGATGGCATGATAAGATGCTGTCATCTAGAGTCTTTGAGCCAAGGCAGAAAGTTCTGCTGTTTAACTCTAGGCTCAGATTATTCCCCGAAAAGTTGAAATCCCGGTGGAGAGGACCATATGTGATTACAGGTGTGTCACCATATGGATATGTAGAGCTTCAGGATAATGACTCTAACAAAAAATTCATTGTTAATGGACAAAGAGTCAAACATTATCTTGAAAGCAATTTTGAGCAAGAATGCTCAAAACTGAGACTTGATTAAAGCTTAGTAATAGTCCAGCTAAAGACAATAAAGAAGCGCTTGCTAGGAGGCAAGCCAGACATTAACAAAGCTTATTTGTTAAATGATAATTTTACAGGTTCATATTAATTATCTTCAAGGTAAAATAGCAATTGCATGAGTTCACAGAGTTACAGAAGGATTCAGAGGATAAAATAGCAAAAAGAAGATCACTAGTGCGAAAACGCCAGTAAAAGCTATTTTGGGCGTTAAACGCCCAAAAGAAGCATCTACTGGGCGTTTAACGCCAGTAGAGATAGCCATCTGGGCGTTAAACGCCAGAAAGAAGTAGCTTCTGGGCGTTTAACGCCAGATTTACAGCATCCTGGGCATTCAGAAAAATGCCCAGTGATAAAGGAGTTTCTGGCGTTTAACGCCAGCTAGAAGCAACAGCTGGGCGTTGAACGCCCAGACCAAGCACCAACTGGGCATTACACGCCCAAAACATGCAGCAGTTGGGCGTTTAACGCCAGGATTGTGGAAGGGAGGAAGTTTTTGTTCCCAACTTAATTTTTTTCAAATTTTCATGTTTCCATCCATAATTTCTTGCATCAACATATTACAAATCCTAATTTTTCAAATCCCTTTTCAAAGATATCAAATGTATCTTCATTCTAAACATAAATCTTTTTTTTTAAATCCTCTTCAACTTCTTTTCAAATCTTTTTCAAAACAAATCTATCTTTTTCAAATATCTTTCATATTATTCATATCTTTTAAATTTTAAAAGTGCATCTTTTTCCTATCATACTTATCTTTTACAAATCATATCTTCTATCATATCTTCTTCAAAATTTTTGAAAACCCACCCCTCCTTCCCTTTAAATCCACGTTCGGCCTCACTCCTCTCCTCCACAATTCGAACTTGGCTCTCCCTCTATCCCTCTCCTTTCCTTTCTTTTGCTTGAGGACAAGCAAACCTCTAAATTTGGTGTGTTTATCCGTGATTACAAAACCAATACCCACTAAGATCATGGCTCCTAAGGG
This sequence comes from Arachis hypogaea, assembly GCF_003086295.3. Classification (NCBI taxonomy): domain Eukaryota; kingdom Viridiplantae; phylum Streptophyta; class Magnoliopsida; order Fabales; family Fabaceae; genus Arachis; species Arachis hypogaea. Next base: position 22,185,760 of record NC_092044.1, on the reverse strand, counting down.
AAAACAAACCACTCCAAGAGGCAAGAAAGAGAATATTCCAAAACCACTTTGGAATCAAGGGAAGTTCTTAACCAAAGAACATTTAGACCATTACTATAAAATAATGGGTCTAAGGTCAGTGATCCCGAAAGTTAAATTTGATCTGAAAGAAGACGAATATCCGGAGATCCAAGAGCAAATTCGAAACAGGAGCTGGGAAATTCTAGCTAATCCTGAAACAAAGGTGGGAAGAAACATGGTTCAGGAATTCTATTCTAATCTGTGGCAAACAGATAGGCAGAGAATAGATGGAACCGCCTTCTATGACTATCAAACTCTGGTCAGAGGGAAGATTGTTCACCTCCACCCTGACAAAATAAGAGAGATCTTCAAGCTGTCTCAACTGCAAGATGACCCAGACTCCTTTAATAGTAGAATGATGAGAACAAATAAGGGCTTGGATGAAATTCTAGAGGACATATGCCTCCTTGGAACCAAGTGGACAACCAACACAGAGGGTGTCCCAAACCAACTCAAGAGAGGAGATCTCAAACCAGTTGCTAGAGGCTGGCTAGACTTCATTGGGTGTTCTATACTGCCCACTAGCAACCGCTCTAAAGTCACCATCAAAAGAGAAATAATGATCCATTGCATTATATTGGGAAAAGAAGTGACAGTTCATCAGTTGATCTCTTGTGAACTTTACACAATTACAAACAAGAACTCCAAAGATGCCAAATTGGCTTATCCAAGCTTAATCTCTATGCTATGTAAAGATGCTGGGGTAAAGATGGGAGTAAATGAGTATATCTCAGTTGGGCAACCAATCACCAAAAAGTCAATGGAAGGACAACAAGTGCAGGACGACCCCATCAAGAGGAAAGCATAAGAGTTCCTCCCAGAAATCCCTCAAATTGAATACTAGGAGTGTCTTGAAGCATCTATTTCCAAGTTGCAAGAAGCTATGAACCAACTAAAGGAAGAATAGCAAAATCAAAATAGCATGCTTTGCAAACTGCTTAGGGAACAAGAAGAGCAAGGGCGTGAACTGAAGCAACAAAAGCGTCAGAAGCTATCTCTTGAAGGGCCAAGCACCCCACAGACTAAAGGAGCATCCACCTCCCAAAATAAAGGTTGTTAAGTCCTAATCTTTGCCTTAACTCTGTGATAATTGTTCTTATTAGGAATTTACCTTAGAAGTTATATATGAGTAGTAGTAATTAGTATCTTTATATTGATTTTATCTCTAATTAAGATATAATTTATTTTTCTCATCATCATCAAACATGAATAAAATAGCAGACTTTTAGAATAAGGAGGCAATATTTTTTCGAGTTTTTAATAAGGAAAATTCTAATTATTTATATGTGGTGGCAATACTTTTTGTCTTCTGAATGAATGCCTGAACAGTGCATATTTTTTATATTGAATTTTATGAATGTTAAAATTGTTGGCTCTTGAAAGAATGATGAACAAGAAAAATGTTATTGATGATCTGAAAAATCATGAAATTGATTCTTGAAGCAAGAAAAAGCAGTGAAAAAAAAGAGAAGGAGCAGCAGAAAAAGCCAATAGCCCTTTAAACCAAAAGGCAGGGGTAAAAAGGATCCAAGGCTTTGAGCATCAATGGAAAGGAGGGCCTAAAGGAATAAAATTCTGGCCTAAGCGGCTAAATCAAGCTGTCCCTAACCATGTGCTTGTGTCATGAAGGTCCAGGTGAAGAGCTTGAGACTGAGTGGTTAAAGTCGTGATCCAAAGCAAAAGAGTGTGCCTAAGAACTCTGGACACCTCTAACTGGGGACTTTAGCAAAGCTGAGTCACAATCTGAAAAGGTTCATCCAGTTATGTGTCTGTGGCATTTATGTATCTGGTGGTAATACTGGAAAACAAAATGCTTAGGGTCACAGCCAAGACTCATAAGTAACTGTGTTCAAGAATCAACATAATAAAATAGGAGAACCAATAACACTATCTGAATTCTAAGTTTCTATGAATGCCAATCATTCTGAATTTCAAAGGATAAAGTGAGATGCCAAAACTGTTCAGAGGCAAAAAGCTACCAGTCCCGCTCATCTAATTAGAATCTGAGCTTCACTTAAAACTCATAGATATTATTGCTTCTTGATTTCTTTTTATCCTATTTTATTTATCTAGTTGCTTGGGGACAAGCAACAGTTTAAGTTTGGTGTTGTGATGAGCGGATATTTTATACGCTTTTTGGGGGTAATTTCATGTAGTTTTTAGTATGTTTTAGTTAGTTTTTAGTATATTTTTATTAGTTTTTAGGCAAAATTCATATTTATGGACTTTACTATGAGTTTGTATGTTTTTCTGTGATTTCAAGTATTTTCTGGCTGAAATTGAGGGAGCTGAGCAAAAATCTGATTCAGGCTGAAAAAGGACTGCTGATGTTGTTGGATTCTAACCTCCCTAAACTCGGAATGGATTTTTTGGAGCTACAGAAGTCCAATTGGCGCGCTCTCAATTGGGTTAGAAAGTAGACATCCAGAGCTTTCCAGAAATATATAATAGTCCATACTTTGCTCGAAGATAAACGACATAAACTGGCGTTTAACGCCAATTCCATGTTCCATTCTGGCGTTAAACGCCAGAAACAGGTTACCAGTTAGAGTTAAACGCCCAAAACAGGTTACAACCTGTTGTTTGACTCTAGAAACAGCCCAGGCACGTGATAAGCTTAAGTCTCAGCCCCTGCACACACCAAGTGGGCCCCAGAAGTGGATTTCTACACTATCTATCTTAGTTTACTCATTTTCTGTAAACCTAGGTTACTAGTTTAGTATTTAAACAACTTTTAGAGATTTATTTTGCACCTCATGACATTTTTAGATCTGAACTTTGTACTTTTTGACGGCATGAGTCTCTAAACTCCATTGTTGGGGGTGAGGAGCTCTGCAGCGTCTCGATGAATTAATGCAACTATTTCTGTTTTCTATTCAACACGCTTGTTTCTATCTAAGATGTTCATTCGTACTTAAATATGATGAATGTGATGATCCATGACACTCATCACTATTCTCAATCTATGAACGCGTGCCTGACAAGCACCTCCGTTCTACCTTCGATTGAATGAGTATCTCTTGGATTCCTTAAACAGAATCTTCGTGGTATAAGCTACAATCCATTGGCAGCATTCTTGAGAATCCGAAAAGTCTAAACCTTGTCTGTGGTATTCCGAGTAGGATTCAGGGATTGAATGACTGTGACGAGCTTCAAACTCACAAGGGTTGGGCGTAGTGACAGACGCAAAAGGATCAATGGATCCTATTCCAGCATGAGTGAGAACCGACAGATGATTTGCTGTGCGGTGACAGCGTACCTGGACCATTTTCACTGAAAGGACGGATGGTAGCCATTGACAACGGTGATCCACCAACATACAGCTTGCCATATGAGGAACCTTGCGTACGTGAAGAAGAAGACAGGGGGAAAGCAGAGATTCAGAAGACAAAGCATTTCCAAAACTCCAACATATTCTCCATTATTGCATAATAAGTATTATTTAATCTATGCTCTCTTGTTCATTTACAAGTCAACTGATAATCATAATTGATATCCTGACTAAGAGTTACAAGATAACTATAACTTGCTTCAAGCCAATAATCTCTGTGGGATCGACCCTTACTCACGTAAGGTATTACTTGGACGACCCAGTGCACTTGTTGGTTAGTGGTACAAATTGTGAAAAGTGTGATTTACAATTTCGTGCACCACCTACAAAAAGAAAGATACTAAGTAGGATGAAAATAAAATATATTCAATTCTTAAAGTATTATAAAATTCTATAGCTGTAACTCAAGAAAAATCTCAAAATGTATCAAAAGTGTCTCAAACGGTAATGTTATCACATGTATACATTACGATGGATTCCACTCTTTGCATGAGTTTTAGGTGTCCAGACTCAAACCAAACTTTAAATCTGGAAAAATTAAACCAACTCTATCTAATTTTTATCCCAAACTCGCAAACCACATTAAAAAGAAACAAGTGCAGCATGTGCACACATTATCCATCAAAACAGGGAACATTAAACCAATAATATAAATATTAGTAGCATCCACCCATTGAACGGAAAAGAACAGTTCTATAGCAAATTTAAAAAAGCTAACATATTAGAAATGAAACATTTTCATTTTCATTTATAAATATCATCTTTGTCAACATGTTCAGTTTCTTGCAGCAATTTCATATGATTAAATTCACACCGAATTTTGAATAAATAAAAATTAAGTTAAATCAGAACTCATCTTTAAAAAAAAACAATCTTATGGTAAAAGCAACATCCATGATCATTCAGTAAGAACCATCCATTCACAACAAAAAGCAACATCTAATAAATTATAATTGAATCATATGCATACTCAACAAAAATAGACATCTAATTCACATGATTACATCCAACAATTGAAATCAGAGAAAAATCCATTTATCAACCCACCGAAAATCAAAATATCTTCACACAAGAACCAGTATACATTCTTCTAAAACAAAAAATAGAACAGAAGCATCTTCTATTACTTAAACCCTAGCAATAAACTGATCAATTGGAGAACATCTTGGTGAATTCAGCAAAATTAAAGATAAATTGACAACAACTACAGTTCCTGAACCCTAGCACAGATTAGCAACATCCAATTCCAATAAAACCCTAACATGTACTGACTTATCAGCATTGAATGAGGTGGTTCATGTGCAGCAGCATGAGACGGAGATGGAAGACAGAGGCATCCTCGTGATAGTGCCGGCTTTCACGACATCGCGATGAATGCTAAAGGCGATGGATGTTGGTGCTGCATCTACTGGTGAAGACGAGTCCGTGACGGCGTATTCGACTAGCATCTGATGCAGAGGCGGCAATAAGTAGAGTCACAATCGATGGGGATGGCTTCCTTACATGCAACGGCAGCGACTTCTTCGCTAAAGTATTGAACAGCACTTTTGGGGTTAGTGATGGGAGAGAAGACGATTAGGGAGCGAAATGTAGAATGCGCCGCCATGGAAAAGAAGCTCGATGATGATATGGAGTTGGAGAGAAGAGAGCCGCGGTTGAAGACGACTTTGCGTGGTGAGTGAAACAGTGATTTTTTTTTTTTTTAGTTATTCACAGTAATTAGGGTAAAAGCTAGGTATTTGGGTAGATGATTTTTTGGTCATTTGGTCTTTGGGGTCCAGCCCATTTGAATTGGCTGATAGTTGGGAGATACTGAATTAGTTCCTTAGTGGAATTGTTAAATATTTTATTTCATCCATTGTAGCAGGGTCTATATTCTGCACCAAGATCAGCTCTTATCTCCCATTATAGATTTAATTGCACTCTCTCTCTGTAGATACTTGTTCTACTAAAAAAATAACAATAAATGTCTACACATATAAAAAGAATCTCTCTTTTATAAGATAGAATTCACCAAAAACTTAAAATTCATCAAAACATGCATAAGAAAAAGGAGGCAGACATTTTTTTTTTCAAATTCAGAATAATTAATCTAACCAGGTTTCTTATAGTCTCTACATGTGTATAGAGAGAGGAAAAATAGAATTTCATATCTCTAATTTATTGATGTTAACTTCTCTTTCCCTACATTTTAATAAGTGTGTTGTGCATAATTTGATTTTTTTTTAAATAAAAACTTTATTTGTTTACATGCGAATTTTTCATTTTGATCGTTCTTTATCGATTATCAACAAGGAAAAAAATTGTATTTGTGTATAAATATCTATTATCCATTAATATATAAAAGATTATATATTTGTATATTATTATATTTTTTCATATATATTCTTTATTTCAATATATATATTTTTTGAATAGCTGATTGGATAATAAATTTTTAGTATGTACGTAGTAAGATTGATTAAAAAAAAACACATCGAAATTTCATGCACTATTCCCTATTAAATAAAAAAATCCAACTTTATTAGTATGTACGTAGTAAGATTGATTAAAAAAAAAAACACATCGAAATTTCATGCACTATTCCCTCTTAAATAAAAAAATCCAACTTTATTTCTAATATGATTATTTTAACCGAAGTCACATTATTTTAAGGGTGTGGAAGACAAACCGTACCGAGAGAAACATTGTGTAACGAATTAGAATTATATATAAATCTGCTTGGAGAAAACCATGCAAGTAGCTATATAGCTTCAATTTGATGATCATATGGGTATATAATAGGGAAAAGAAAATAGTCATCCCATCAATAATAATGCTTGAGAGTGCATATATATTTCGCCAATGGCAATAACATGAAAAGACTACTTAAAAGAGTTGAGAAAGCATTCAGAGGAATTACCCCCACGGCCCCACCTCAAAACCCTTATTAGCAACAGACAATGCTAGCTTCAAGATTATTATGAGTGCGCTGTCCCCTTTTGATATAAAAACATGGCCTATCTATCTCTAAAGTCTACTGCTTTCCTTCAAATTCAACCGCCGCAGATAACAAACACTACAAAAAGGGCCTCTAGCCTAACTATGAACAATACATTATATGGGAGAAAAAAAGTAGCCTTATCTTTGTCATGAATCAATTTCATAAACTTTGTATATAGTTATGAACTATGAATGATCAAGATTATCTAAAGTGAGAAAATTGATAAAGTGATAAAGTAAAAAGTTAATTATTTTTAAATTAAAATAGTGAAATATATATTTTATGAAAGTTGTAAAATCAATAGTAATTAATCTCTCACTTTATCATTTTACTAATTTTTTCACTTTAAAAAATCTAAATTCAGTTATGAAATCCTTATTAGAATTATATTTTCATTTTGAATTAATTAGGTATTTTAACAAGATTTCAAATAGAAATCCTAATATCATTTTACCAATCATCACCTCACTAAAATTTAAATTATTTCTAACAAATATTTAAAAAATTATAAATACTATTATGAAAATTTTACAATTGTCTTCATATGAAGATATTTCTTTTTAATTATTAGATGATGAATTATAAAATTTAATTTTGATATGTTACAAAAATAATTTTTTTATTAAAGTGTGGCTAAATAAACAAAATACACTTTTAACGTAAGAATATTTATAAGATGTTTTTAAGATCTTCATTTGAATAAATGCCTATATTATTTCTCAACACCCTACCACCAGGACCATCATTTAAAGCCACTTCTCTCATCTGTTGATAGAAATAGCAATTACTTTTAGAAGCATGAACCAGTTGTTCAAGTCTCATCATTCATCAACCAAATAAAAGTCACATGTGTACGTGGCAAAGGGAGAAATTGAGAAACAAAAATTGAAAAATTGAGACAAAATTAAATCTCTGTATTTATATTTGGTGCAACATATAAATGGAGGTGATAGTTCATAGTCATACTTCACACGGTCACACCCATTCTGGCATCCCAGGCCAGCATCAACTTTTTCTTTCTCTCCAGTATAATTTAGGTGCACAGTTTTTAATTTATTGGTTAAAATTGTAAAAAATTCATCATAATAGGTTTAATTTTAAGTTGGTGTAATTCACCAAAATGGTGGCTGAAGTGATGTATAAGAATATGGACTAATTAATTCTTCGCAGCTTGCGAAATGCAAGAGGACAAAAGAAATTCTCTCTTTTCAACTTTTGAAACATTTAGACTCATTAAAATTAACCAGTATATCCCATTTTGAAAAGAATTCACATTTTTGGAAATCATATACAAAATTTTCACTCTAAAATTGTATTATTATTAGTTACTCTATAAAAATATATATTTTATATTTATAGAAAAAGTTTAATTATACTATTATAAAAAAATTAATTATTTTAATTATTTAAACAATTAATTATTTAGTTACAAGATATATTTGAATATATATACAAATCGCTATTGATTTAGACTCTCCATTATATTGACTATTGAGTCCAAATGATGTGGAATGCATTGAAATAACAGGTCCTCGTCGAAGCAATATAATTATGCAAGCACCCAAAGTTCATCCTACTTAGACCGTGTTTAGAAATACATTGGGCATAGTTACAATTGATTCTACTCTAGTGGGATGGGAAAATGCTATTGTATTTTGATAATGTAATGTTTGTTGTTTACTCTTAAAATCAGTTATCAAGAATGGATTACGGGAAAAGTGAAAATTTGTTACTATCAATCATAGTCACTTCTAGAGGAACTATTTCAAAATCAACCATGTAGAACAAATGTTAAGCTTTTTGAAACGTGTAATAGGTACGTGGAATGAGCATGGTTAAAGAAGCTTACAAGTTCCATGGATCTTTTGGTATTGGCTCGCGTTCTGAAATTTCTCTAATCCTAGGGATATACAATTTTATTTTAGTTGGTTGATTGCATTACATGGTTGATTCTGTTATTTGATCTTGTGTTCATCAGACACTTTTGGACATGTGATATGTCATTGGAATGTAGTGTTTTGCTATAGACTTGTATTGTTATTCAACATTCCCTTCCATTATAAATGCAGCATCTTAGCATACAAGACATATCAGCAAACTGGATAACACATGTACTTCAATCATCTTAGTGTGTGACCAATGAGAATCAATGCTCACTCACATGAGTCAGAGTCATGACCTAGTCATGTTTAAGGTTTCAGAACATTCATTAAGAATGTTATACCATATATTAGACAAGAGAATCATATAAATGGGCTGTAATCAATACATGATCATGTTGACTAAATTTTCACTCACTGTCACAATCCATTTCCTATCTTGGGTCCAAATTTCATGCTAAATGCATATGCAATTTAGTAAGCACCTATGTTGAGTATAAATTGCAAATAGGTTTTTTCATCAAATTTCATTTTATTGGTATAGAATAAGTGCCTTGGAATCCAAAGCAATAATCACATTGGCACCTCTTTGCTGACCTACTTTCATAAGTGACTTAACCAAACTAGCTTACAACCTTACTTCAATTTGCAGCAAAACAACCATATGTCCCACATCACATAGGCTAACACAAGCTTCGTTATCTCATCATGCAACGCTGGCAGATGGCTTCAATTTCTTAGGCGGTGGGTTTCCTCCAGAGATAAGCACATACAAATAAAAACAGAGCATTGCAGAACTGAAATAAAAAATTGCACACATGCATAAATGATCTAAACAAAAGAGCCATAATTTTGCAAGTAGCAATGAAGAAGCTAAAAGGAAAATTAGCAGTTTCGAAGACAAAAGTGGAAATTAATAGATAAGAAGCCACAGATTGAGGTACCTTAAAATAGCACTGAAGCCAGTTGGAAATATTTTCTTTGGCTACATTAAGAAAAGAGAAAATAAGTTTACCATTGAAAAATGAGGCACAAGATAAGAGTTGACTTTCTCAAAATTGAATTTACTACCAATGAGTAGCTCTGAAAGTTCTTCCAGATAAGGATCCCTGCCAATGCTGCAAAATAAGGAAGCAACATGTCAAGAGATGAACTAACACTTATCTAGTTGACAATTGGACATCATCAAGCTGCACGATTCTTAAGTTTCTTTTCTTTTATTTCCAAGAGCAATGAATAATGATATCTTGATAAAGGCAAAGTCCTATACCTGCTTGTGCTAGAATAAATGGTAAACTTGATTTTCCTTTCCTCCAGACCTTCAAGCTGAGGGTGCTAAAAAATAGTAAAGCACCGCCAAAGATCACACCACTGGTGAGTGTTGCAGTACTCCGTGAAAACAGGAATCCAATAATCCCTCCAGTTAGAACAAATCCACCTAAACAAAAGAAAAGTTAAACATATTACATATTTGCTTAAGGAGGCCTAATAGTGAAACAGGGCATACATTTACTTAATTTGCATTGAAACAATAAACCACATATTTCATGTAATAGATGTCACACAACAAAAGTTCATCAACAAAATTTAATAGATGGTACCCACTGATAACTAGTTGGGTTAAAGAGAAATTAAGCAAAAGTTTGTATCCACCATCACAAAAGCAAACATAGTTTAACAATAAAGTTACTAAACAAGTGAAATATCAAACAATGAAACTTACCAAAGGGAATGCCTAAACAAAAATCGTGAATTTTCGCAGTCCCTTTCTGTTGACTGATGCCCTCTGTTGCTGTCTCTCCGGAGCTTATCTTTTCAGTATCATGGTTTTCTTTTGCATCAGTTGCATAACTTAGTGTAGTTTTGGTATCAGAACCGGCAATATCTGTGCCATGCCTCTCCAGACACATAACAACTGATAACTATATGACATATGCTTGCTGTTTTAGTATCGATACCAAACAATTTATATTTTCATTTAGCAAAAAGGACAATACTTATGCAACGCAAGCATGTTTATAAGTTATAACTTACTTTAAAAGTCTAGCACCATCCCCCACAATCTCAAAGGACAGAAGTGGCATATTCAATTAAAGCATATAGATTCACTATGATTTCCACTAAGTTCAGCGAAACAATAGCTATATGCAAAGATCAGAGCTCGAATATAATCGAACAAATTGTAAGGCAGGAGTTCCGTTAGGAAGGAACATCTTCAACACTAAATATAGTGATGAACTAATCCATAAACCCTCCAAACGTGAAAAGGTGAATTCTCCATTTAATCAGACAAAAAAGGCAATTATCCTGTGATTGCTACTTAAGGAGAATCGATTAAAATATCATATATTCTTGACGCAAGAATTCAGCTAGGCAAGCTATGATTTCGGGAAGCCTTTCTTTAGATCTGAGTAATTTGATTTGAATCTATGGACATTACTGACAAAGAACAAAATGCACAAAATCTAAAGACATTTGCATGCAATCCGAGCAAAATTCAGAAACTCAGCTAGTTAGCTATCTATCTCCTTTAAAATAAAAAAAACCTAAGAATTTGAAATTGATAGATGTTGAATAGAGTTAGAGAAGGTGTTGAAGAGTAGAGAGAGAGTGTGTGAGACCTTGGAGCGAACGGAAGGAGATGGAAGGTGGAAACGTCGAAGCAGTGTGCGGTGAGAGTGAAGGGAGGCGGAGCAAGAGAGCTGAGGGTGAATGTGAGAGACAGTAGCAGCCATAGCCGTAGCTGATGTCATCTGATCCCGGCCACCGCAACAGTTGATTGGAATTGAAATTGGGAAAATCACACACAAGGTTCTGAAAACCGAAGTGACGAACCGGTAATCAAACCGTTCAAGCTATTAGTTCATCGGTTTACTAGTTCAACCAATTCAAGCGTGGTTCAACCAGTATAACTGTTTTATAATAAAATAATAATTAAAATATAAATAAATACATTAAAACATAATTTAATCTAACATAAATCTTAAAATATCATCCAAATCAAAAAGTATTATATCAACCAAAATGTTACAATCTCATCCAAATACAAATTCAAAAGTGAAATAACAAAAGAAATAACCAAATATAAAATGCCAACAATCAAAAGGACAAGAACAGGAACAAGAATTCTACCACACTGTATATAACTATATATTCTTTATATAGAACCAGCATCTTAGAGAAGTTCATTTAAGCCAAACGCAGGCTTATATATATTCAGAATAAGAAAGAAAGCCTTCAAATCAGAAGAATTTGTATTACAATAACAACAAGAACAATTAAATACAGCAACCCAACATTCGCTTATAGACAACATAGTGAACAATTAAAAATTTAAAACAAGTTAAAAGTGATGGAAGAATATTATATTGTATTAGCTAGGTAAACATCATAAGAATATATAACAACTGATTGGCAGCAAAGAGCGAGTGCACTGATTGGAGCTGAGAAGACTCAGCACTTAGTGAATGCTTGTAGGGGTGTTCATGGGTCAGATGATATCCGCGGATCTGCGGCATTTATCTAATTCAAGATATCTAATTCTTTTAGACATATAAACAATAACAGCAGCATCACACAACAACTGAACAAGTAATATTACAGAGAACTAAATTATAAAATCCTATACTGTTTTGGATTTCATACTTCTGAGTTTTATATACTCTTCTAGTGGTACTAGCACTGACTTAGAAACTGCCAAAAACAGTTAGTTTATATCCACAACCAATCCACAATTATTCACAATTCACAGTTCAATTAGTTTAGAAACTGCCAAAAACAATTATTCACAATTCACAGTTCAAATGATCTTCGCAACATTCAAATGATCTTCATAAAAAAATTACCTGCAGTCCTGAACAATGAAGCCTGATTCGCTGAAAGGAGGATGGCGAACCGACCAGAACGGAGGACGGCGATGTGGCAGGAACTCAGTACGACAAGGCGGCAAGCAGGAGGACGTCAAGGCGGCGAGAACAGAGGACCACGGACTGACTATGGGAACTGAAAGGAGGACGGAGATGTGGCAGGAACTGAGTACGAATGATGGCGAGAATGCGAGGCGGCGAGGCGGCGAAAACGTCTGAACCACGAAGAGGGAGCGATGAACGCGAGGAACAGCAGCGAGAGGAAGAACGCGACGAAGAGGGATGAACGCAAGGAAGACGGGCTATCTCCACCGAGCAGTATCCGGTGGTAGTCAAGGAAGAAGGAGGGGCCGAGTGGTGTCTCTGATCTCTGGGGGTGGGTGATGGGGAAGGGTAGAGTGCAGCACCTACAAGAGGCTGAAATGTGAAATGAGGATTTTTTAGGCTCAAGTAACATTTTAGAGAAGAGTGGTTTAGGGGGGTGAATGCTCAAAATAGTTTCTAAAGGGTTAACCACCGAAAATACCTCTCAATTATTTAAACGCTTAATAAAATATATTCGAATTTTATTATTGATAAAAATATCTTTAAATAATTTAAAAAATAAAATATATTTTTTGTTTTTAAAATTGAATAAAAATTTTAAAAATATTTTTAAGTATTATTTTGTTTTAATTTTATGCTAAAATTTTTTTATTTGTATTAAATATATTTTTAATGATTAATTTTTTAAAAAATTTAAGATCAATTCAACAACAATTTCATAAAAATAATCCTCAACACAAGTAAATTAAGTATAATTTTCATACATTATTATTAGATTGATTTTAAATTTTTTGAAAATTTAGTCGTTGATTGTATATTTGATGCAAATCAAAAACTTTTGGAACAAAATTGAAATAAAATAAAACTTAAGAGTATTTTTAAAATTTTTGTCAAATTTAAGGACAAAAAGTATATTTTATCCTAATTTAAAAACACAACAAAAATACCTAACAGTAAATATATATTTTCAAAAAATATCTTAGAAATTGAATTTTGATGTAATTTTTTACAAGCATAATTATAAAAATAAAATATTATTATACTTAAAATTTAGTGATTTTTCGTTAAATATATTTTTTGTATGTGTCTAATTGTATAAAGGCAGGCGCGGATCGATGAATACATCATTATTGTATACTCTTTCATATGTATGGCGCAATCCAATCCTTGATTTTTTTTAAAAAGTAATTCTTGACCTTGATAGTAATATATGTTAATCCTAGATGTAAAAATAGTAAAAAAAAATACTAGGTATAAATTGTATGCTCGCCCATGAAATATGCAATCTAACATAAACAATATATATAGATATCGCAATTGGGGAGAGATTTCGATCAAAAGTATTGTGTGAAATCTTCGATTTTTTCTTTTCTCTTTCTCTATCCCTATCTCGTAGGTATAGCGTTTGAATCTTTTGCTAACAACCAATAACACTTTTAAAAATTACAAAATAATATATACTTAACAAAAAATAACCAAATTTTAAGAATAATAATATCTCATTTTTCTAATTATGTTTGCAAAAAATGGTATCAAAATTCAATCTCTAGTATATTTTTTGAGAAATACATATTTAATGTTAGTTTTTTTGCAAGATTATCTAACATTAAATATGTATTTCTCAAAAAAATACATTAGAGATTGAATTTTAATACAATTCTTTGCAAGCATGATTAAAAAATGAGATATTATTATCCTTAAAATTTGGTAATTTTTTGTTAAGTATATATTTTTCTTATAATTTTTTTTGTTAACAACTAATAATACTTTTAAAAAATCACAAAATAAATATACTTAGAAAAAAATTACAAAATTTTAAAAATAATAATATCTCATTTTTTTAATTATTCTTGCAAAAAAATATATCAAAATTCAATCTCTAAGATATTTTTTGAAAATTTATATTTACTGTTGGACATTATTGTCGCGTTTTTAAATTATTTAAAGGCATTTTTGTCGATAGTAAAATTTGGATGCATTTTTGTCAGTGTTTGAATAATTTGAGGACATTTTTGGTGGTTAAACCAAAAATTTGATTCTCAATTCAATTTAGCTTTTAAATTTTTAATTGATTCAAATTGAGTTAAATTTTATTTTGATTTTTGAAAATGGTAAGTTATACTGATTTAGTCTCTAACTTTTTAATTGCTACAATTTAGTTTTGAAATTTAAAAAAGTGCATTAGTGACATAGCTCAAGTCTTGCTACACTAGACATATTAAAACGACGTTGTACTTATTTTGGCGCTAAAGAAGGCACTAAACGATATTATTTTAGGGTTTGAACAATACTAAAATATTACCCCTCCCTTTTGAACAATATTAATTATTAAACATCTCAAACGACGTCGATTAGTGCCTTCATTAGTGCCAAAATGCGTATTGTATCGTTTTAATATGTCCAACGTGCCAAGGCTTGAGCCATGTCACTAACGGCGTTGAGTTCCAGCGACGAAAAATACACGAGAGACTATATTGGTGTATTTTTTTAATTTGGGGATGAAATTGTAACAATTGAAAAGTTAGGGACTAAATTAGTGCAACTCGCCAATTTCAAGGACCAAAGTGGGGCTTAACTCGACCCAAATTGTACCTTAAACTAAACCTTTAATGCATGACTCAAGTTGGTCCCTCCGTCCATTTCCGTTACCGGAGAGATGACATGACACAATTAAACGATGTCGTTTTGCTGTTTACGCCTAAACGACGTTGTTTTACTCTTCTCCCTCTTCTTCTTCCTCCTTTTCATTGTCACCACTCTCAATCATACCTTCCCAACCCCACCACCCTCACCACCACCACCCTCCTCCTCCTCCTCCTCCTCATCTCTCCCTCCTCTTCTTCTTCCTCCTCTTCAATTTGATCAGTAAATCCTTTCTCTTCCTCTTCCTTCCTTTCTCCCCTTCTTCTAATCAATGCAATGACAAATGAAACAAATTGATTCTGTGACATCAAGCAACAATGGCTTCAGCAATAAATTTTAACCCACTTTCACTTTAACTCACTGCTGCTGCTACTTGTTAGGGTGGTAGAACATGCATGTGAGGTTGATGATGATGACGACAGGGCTTTTAAATACTCATTCATTGTCAAGTTAATTTACTATGATAAGGACGGGAATTTTTTGGATGGTCTAGGCTTTTTTTTGTAGTATTCTCTGGCTAAGGAGATCGAGGAAACGGAAGATGGAGAAAAGGATGGCGGAGTGATGGTGGAATGGTGGATGAGCGGGAGGCAAGTAGGAGGAGGAGGATGGTGGTGGTTGATAAACCCCATTTCTAGGGCTTATCTTGTATTGATTTTAGGAGATTTTATCACCTTTTACCCACATTTATTCAATAAAATAGCATGGTTTTATAACTTCTCCCTTAATTGTGCTTAAGAGTGAAAACATGCTTTTTAGGACTTAAAATAGCTAAATCTAATTCTCCTTGATTCCATTAGATGCCTTGATATATTTTTTAAGTGATTTAAGGTTTAGGAGGCAAAGATTGGATCAAGGGAATGAAGAAAGAAGCATGAAAAGTTGGAGAACTCATGAAGAAATGAAAGAACCGGAAAGCTGTCAAGCCGACCTCTTCTCACTTAAACGACCATAACTTGAGCTACAAAGGTCCAAATGATGCGGTTCCAGTTGGGTTGGAAAGCTAACATTCGGGGCTTCGAAACAATATGAGATTTGCCATAGTTGCTACACGTATGGTGGCGCGCACGCGCATAGTCGCGCACGCGCCGTTGCTGCCACCTGGTTCACTTAAAGCAAAACGTGGCCAGCAAATTCTAAAGCCTTGTGGGCCCAATCCAACTCATTTCTAATGCTATTTAACCCAAGAAATGAAGAGGAAAACATAGGTTAGTTACCATTAGTTTAGTTTAGCATAGTTTAATTTTAGAGTTAGTTAGTTTCTAGAGAGAGAAGCTCTCACTTCTCTCTAGAATTAGGATTAGGATTAGGTTTAGTTCTTAGATCTAGATTTTAATCTTTGCTTTCTTTTACTTCTACCTTTCAATTCCTTGTAGTTACATTCATTCTTCTACTCTTTTGTTGTAATTCCCTTTATGTTGTTCTTATATTTTGTTGTAGATCTAGTATTGTTCCTTCTACATTCTTCCAATTCAATAAGAGGTAATTCATAATAAATGTGTCTTCTTTGCTCTTCTATTGTTGATCTCTTGTTTTTGTAGTTATAGATTCCTTTAATTCTTGCATTTAATAATGTTTACTTCTATTGCACTTTATGTGTTTGTTGAAATGTCTCTTTTAGTTTTAGTGTAGATTTTGTTCCTATTGGCCTAGGTAGAGTAATTAGTGACACTTGAGTTATCTAATTCCTTTGTTGATTGATAATTGGAGAGATTGCTAATTGGTTTGGAGTGCACTAAAGCTAGTCTTTCCTTGGGAGTTGGCTAGAACTTGTGGCTCAAGTCAATTCATCCACTTGACTTTCCTTTATTTAGTAAGGGTTAACTAAGTGGTAGCAATGAACAATTCTCATCATAATTGAGAAGGATAACTAGGATAGGACTTCTAATTTTCATACCTTGCCAAGAGCCTTGTATAGTTGTTAGTTTATTTTCATCGCCATTTACTTTCATGCCTCTTATCAAAACCCCAAAACAACTCAACCCAATAACAAGACACTTTATTGTAATTCCTAGGAAGAACGACCCGAGGTTTAAATACTTCGGTTATTAATTTTAGGGGTTTGTACTAGTGACAAACAATCTTTTGTATGAAAGGATTTTTGATTGGTTTGGAAACTATACTTGCAACGAGAATTTATTTGTGAAATTCTATACCGTCAAAAATCTAATCATCAAAATGGCGCCGTTGCCGGGGAGTTGCAATGGTGTTATGTTATTGGTTATTGTATATATGTGAATATTGTGAATATGTTTGCTTTTTGCTTCTTTGTTAGTTTTTAGTTTGTTCTCTTTATTTGTTACTATTTTTTTGTTTTTGCCCTCTCTTACTATCATGAATTCTCACTTTGGCTATGAGTGTAGTTACAATTATGTTGTAGGTGATGAGAACTATAATGAGAATGTGTATCAAGGATGGGATAACCAAAGGTGGGAGGAGCCATATGCATATGATCAATCTTCATGGCAACAACCTCCACCAATGCACTATGAAGAAGAGCCATTCTATGATGCATACCAATCCAATGGTTATGGTGAATCTCCTTGTGATTTTCAAGAACCACCACCATATGCCTACGAGTCATATCCTCAACATGACCCTCAACCACATTCACAAGCCTCTTTTCACCAAATACCTCCATATGACTCTAACCCTTATACACCATACCAACCACCTTTTGAACCATATGAGCCATACATGGAACCACAATTCCAAGATTACTACTCCCAAGAACCACCTCAATACACACCACCACCTTACCAAGAAGAACCACCTTCCTATAATGAACCCTTTCTCCAATATGATGAACCCTCCCATCCACCCCAACCTCTAATGGATGAAACCCTCGGTGTTCTTCTTCAAGGACAAGAGAAGATGACAAGGGATGTGCAACAATTCATGACCGCCTTAGATGAGGTGGTAAACCGGCTAGCATCCCAACTTTTGGACACTCAAGGAACTCCCATGGCTACATGTGGAAAATCTAAAGAGGAACATAGCATGAAGGAGAGATTGGAAACTCTAGTGGAAAATGAGGAATGCCACTTTGTATTAGAGCAATTGGAGGAACCTATGACCATTGAAGAAAAGGAAGAAGTGGTTGAAGACTTAGGAGATGCGGAACCTCCATGGGAAGCTAAAATCAAAGAAAATCCCTCCAAGAAGAGTAAATTTGATGTTGAGGAGGAATGTGCACAACCTCCAAGGCATATTCTATATGAAGACTTGGAGAGAATAAAGCAAGAATTGAGTTTCCTTGGTGATGAAGATCAAGCATCAAACCTTCTTGGTGGTGAATCCTTTGAATTTGAAGAACCTTCTCCCAATGAATTTGAGAGTGATGTGGAGGTAGATT
The DNA here is from genome assembly GCF_003086295.3 of Arachis hypogaea. Lineage (NCBI taxonomy): Eukaryota > Viridiplantae > Streptophyta > Magnoliopsida > Fabales > Fabaceae > Arachis > Arachis hypogaea. The sequence continues at coordinate 22,167,597 of NC_092044.1, read as the reverse complement.
TCTCTCAACCTCCCATTTATGACTTGAGTGATGGAGAGGAGTTAGATGAAGTTGATGAACAAAGGATCGAGAATGAAGAAGTTTATGAAGAGGTGGTGATTGACAAGGAAGCAAACAAGGGAGTGGAGCTTACTAGCACATTGGAAATACCTCTCCCCAAGCCACCACCATCCACTCTCTCATTCAAGTGGGTAAATTCCTTATACTCAAGCTTTATTATTCCCCTTGAATATGGTTTGCTTGAAACGGATGGTCAACTTAGATATATTTGTGGCTTTAAGAGTAAAAAGGAGATGGTTAGTGGTTGGAAGCATCATCCTAGGTTCATTATGGTCATATGTCCAAAGCTTGATAGCAAAGGTTGGTGTATAACTAGAGTACATGGGTCTAGAAGGATGTTTGGTCACTTTGTTGAGAATTCATCTTGCTCACCACCCACATGGATTAATGATAATCAACTTGGAGATGGGTGTGAAGACAAAATATGGGATCCGGGAACACATGAGGATCAACATTGGGAGCCCATGGTTTGTGAAGAACTCCATCAAAGCTTGGAGATATTAATCTTGAATGATGGAGCTTATTGGAAGTCCAAGCATTGGTGGAAGTTCCAAGATGAGTACAAGCACAAGCCACCTTGAGAGAAGCTCCCCATAAGTCCAACTTAAGGACAATAAACAAAAGTGCTAGGTGGGAGACACCCTACCATGGTAAAATCTTTTCATTTTCTCTTTTGTAAATATTTGGTAGAATTAGTCTAATTTCATGTTTTGTTTAGTTAGTTGAGCATATTTGGTAGTTTAATATGTTAAATAAGGTTTTATGGTGTTTTGGTAGCTGTTTGGAGGTTTGGAATGCTTGGATTGGTGTAAAAACATAGCAAAAATTTTTTTGAAAAACAGAGCACCATCCACGCGTACGCGCACTGCGTGCGTACGCGTACATCAAGCATTTTGGACCATCCACGCGCGCCCGCCATGCGTGCGTACGCGTGGATTGAGAAGTTCCACCCTCCCGCATTTTCCAGAGAGTTGTGCCTGCGCGGCGCCAACGTTGGGCCTGAGGCACAAACCTATTTGTGCGCTCGCGCACATGACGCGTACGCACCACTCTCGAAATAAGCCATCGACGCGCGCGCGCCATGCGTGCATGCGCGTGGATGCCCTTCCTTCAATCCACTTCTTTTCCTCTCCTCTTTCCATTTCTTTCCTCCTCCTTTCTTCTTTCCCTCTCCTACCCTTAATCCAACACTCCCAAACACCATCGATAACCATTTATTTTAGTTAGTTATTAGTTAGTTAGTTAGTTATTAGCTAGTTAGTTAGTTAATTAGTTAGTTAGTTAGTTGATTATTTAGTCTTAGTTTTGTTTTCATTTTATTTTCTCTCTTTTCATCATAAGTGTTGGATTATTGACTTTGTTTACTATACATTGCTGCCCCTTATTGCCTAAATACTATTTTAGCATGAATGTTTTTAGATAATCTTTGTTGGATTCTATTATTGAGGTTATATTTTGCTACTTGGTTTTGAGTTTTTCATGCTTACCTTTTAAGAATACCAAGTGATGAGAATTGCCTTCGAGCTTGTAACTCTTTTTGAATTGCATGATTTGGCCACCATGTGATTTGAGCACTATTTTGTGATTAGGCAACTTCTTGATGGATGTTATGCATTTACCCTAATGCATTGTATTTCATGATCATATGCATCCATATGTTTTAGCTTGAATGTTTTCATGCTTCTCTAATGCTTGTTTTACCTTACAAGTTTACTTAAAGCATCTCAAGCACACTAGGATAAGTGAAGTGCATGCTTCTTTTGTGACATAACTTTTATGCTAATGTGTGTTCTAAACCGTGCAATTTAGAATTCACACACCTAATATTTCTTAATGTCACACTAATTCACTCATTCAATTCTAGTGATTTACCTCATTCCAACAATTATGCTTCCTTGCTTTTGTTTTCCCATCTTATGGTGTTATATTTTTGTTTTTCACAAATGATGCACCACAAGCAATAACGGAGGCAAGACTAAGAACACGCAGCAATCTGGAGATTCGCCGTACCCCCTTGCTCATCTTTGAGTGCACCGAGGACGGTGCAAACTTTTAAGTGTGGGGAGGTCGTCCGATCGATCGGCGATTTTGGGTGACAAATTTCTAATCTCAACATTTTTTTAGCATTTCATTCTAGGATTTTAGGATTTTTACTTACATTTTCCTATTTTTGCATGCATATACACAATAAGCATAGTCAAAATAATGAAATTTTTCCAGGATTTCTATCTATAGGGCACCAATTGATTTGAGTGAAAATTTTTCATAGAACTTGCTTGAATTATATATCTTGTGGAACATGGTTTTTGAGCTAAGAACACAAGCAAGTGAGTTTTGAGTCTAATTGTGTGGTTACATCTTATAACCACCTATTTTTCCTTCTTGTGTGCATTATTCTCTTTCTATGATTGTAATCTTTGATTTGTTTGAATCTATATGTCCATTATTCCTTGTATTCATGCATTTATATGATTGAGGCCATCATTTCATTGAGCTCACTTACCCAAAAAGCCTTACCTTTTATATTCCTTTGTTAGCCAAATTTGAGCCTACGATTAACCCACTTGTTCTTAATTTTAGCACATTACAAGCCTAAAGCGAAAAACAATACAAGTCCTTAATTTGGATCTTTGATTAGCTTAGGCTAGTGTGTGTGAGTATCATTCAAGTGTGGGAATCTTGGGACATTGGGGGAATAAAAGGGTAGTTTTGTATTTTTGTTGTAAATATTGGGAATGGGGTACATGCTCGTGTATTGATCAAATGTATAGACCTTATGCATTGATGCTCTTGTATAAAAAAAATGAATGAGAAAAACAAAAGAAAAAGAAAAGAAAAGAAAAATAATATGGAAAAGAAAAAAAGAAAAAAATAGAAAAAAGAAAGAAATAAAAAGGGGACAAAATGCCCCAAAGCAAAGTGTAGCTCAATAAAATCAATGCATAAGTGTTGTGAAATGAAAAGGAAATGCATGAGTATGTGAAAAAGTGAAGAATGGGTAGTTGGTTAGAACTTAATCGTATAGGATGTCATAGGTTAGGTGGGAAGTCTAAGTTTATCAAAGATTCAAATCTCAAGCTCACTTAACCAAATATGCATCCTACCTTGACCCTAACCCCATTACAACCTAAGGAAAAGACCTCATGATAGATGTATGCATGCATGAGATATATGTTGATTGTTAGAAGAATAACAAATCTTGGAAAGCATGATTAGAGGAGAATTGAGTGAATCAACCCTAAACACTTGAGCGAATAGAGTGCAAACACTTCCGGTGAGGGTTCGATGCTCAATTACATGTTTTCACCTACAATCATCACTCTTCATGCAAGTTTGTAAAAATATTTAATAGCTCAATTCAATTGTGGATTAGACTTGCTAGTCCTTAGCCCTTGTGCATATATGCTTCTTGGGAATTGATTTATTTTGACCAAGCAATTGCATTCATTTAGATAATTGCATATAGGTAGATTGCATTTAGTTAGTTCCATTGAATAAATGCCATGCCCCTTACTTCATTCTTGGTTTAAGCATGAGGACATGCTTGGTTTAAGTGTGGGGAGGTTGATAAACCCCATTTGTAGGGATTATCTTGTATTGATTTTAGGGGATTTTATCACCTTTTACCCAGATTTATTCAATGAAATAGCATGGTTTTATAACTTCTCCCTTAATTGTGCTTAAGAGTGAAAACATGCTTTTTAGGACTTAAAATAGCTAAATCTAATTCTCCTTGATTCCATTAGATGCCTTGATATGTTTGTTAAGTGATTTAAGGTTTATGAGGCAAAGATTGGATCAAGGAAATGAAGAAAGAAGCATGAAAAGTTGGAGAACTCATGAAGAAATGAAAGAACCGGAAAGCTGTCAAGCCGACCTCTTCGCACTTAAACGACCATAACTTGAGCTACAAAGGTCCAAATGATGCGGTTCCAGTTGGGTTGAAAAGCTAACATCCGGGGCTTCGAAACGATCTGAGATTTGTCATAGTTGCTGCACGTATGGTGGCGTGCACGCGCATAGTACGCGCACGCGCCGTTGCTGCCACCTGGTTCACTTAAAGCAAAACGTGGCCAGCGAATTCTAAAGCCTTGTGGGCCCAATCCAACTCATTTCTGATGCTATTTAACCCAAGAAATGAAGAGGGAAACATAAGTTAGTTACCATTAGTTTAGTTTAGCATAGTTTAATTTTAGAGTTAGTTTCTAGAGAGAGAAGCTCTCACTTCTCTCTAGAATTAGGATTAGGATTAGGTTTAGTTCTTAGATCTAGATTTTAATCTTTGCTTTCTTCTACTTCTACCTTTCAATTCCTTGTAGTTACATTCATTCTTCTACTCTTTCGTTGTAATTCCCTTTATGTTGTTTTTATATTTTGTTGTAGATCTAGTATTGTTCCTTCTACATTCTTCCAATTCAATAAGAGGTAATTCATAATAAATGTGTCTTCTTTGCTCTTCTATTGTTGATCTCTTGTTTTTGTAGTTATAGATTCCTTTAATTCTTGCATTTAATAATGTTTACTTCTATTGCACTTTATGTGTTTGTTGAAATGTCTCTTTTAGTTTTAGTGTAGATTTTGTTCCTATTGGCCTAGGTAGAGTAATTAGTGACACTTGAGTTATCTAATTCCTTTGTTGATTGATAATTGAAGAGATTGCTAATTGGTTTGGAGTGCACTAAAGGTAGTCTTTCCTTGGGAGTTGGCTAGAACTTGTGGCTCAAGTCAATTCATCCACTTGACTTTTCTTTATTTAGTAAGGGTTAACTAAGTGGTAGCAATGAACAATTCTCATCATAATTGAGAAGGATAACTAGGATAGGACTTCTAATTTTCATACCTTGCCAAGAGCCTTGTATGGTTGTTAGTTTATTTTCATCGCCATTTACTTTCATGCCTCTTATCAAAACCCCAAAATAACTCAACCCAATAACAAGACACTTTATTGTAATTCCTAGGAAGAACGACCCGAGGTTTAAATACTTCAGTTATTAATTTTAGGGGTTTGTACTAGTGACAAACAATCTTTTGTATGAAAGGATTTTTGATTGGTTTGGAAATTATACTTGCAACGAGAATTCATTTGTGAAATTCTATACCGTCAAAAATATAATCATCAGTGGTAGTAGTGAGAATGATAGAGTTGGAAAGGTATGATTGAAGGTGATAGCAATAGGATGGTGGGAGGTTCAGGCATTGAGGAGGAGGAAGAAAAAAGGGGGAGTAAAACAACGTCGTTTAGGCGCAAACAGCAAAATAATGTCATTTAATCGTGCCACGTCATCTATTCGATGACAAAAATGGATGAAGGGGCCAACTTGAGTCACACCTTAAATTTAAAGTTTCAGGGTACAATTTAGGTCAATTGAAAATTGAAGAGCTAAATTAAGTCGGAAGTCAAATTTTAAGGCCATTTTAAGTATTAACTCGTGGTTTATTACTATGTAATGACATTTTCAATATTAAAACCTATAAATCTTTAACTTTAGTTAAAAATATTTAAATAAAACAGGTTTAAGTTTGATGTTTAAATTATTTTACATAATTCTTTAATTAAAAGATATAAATACTGAATTTTTGGATTTTTTAAATAAATAAAATAAATAATTTGTAACAATTTTATGAAAATATACCTTATCTCTTATCTTGTTTACAGTGTAAACAAAATAAGCTTGCACGTATCTTGTTTACACTATAAGCGAGATAAGGCACGAGACGGCATGGCCGTATCACGTTAATACACGTGTTGTGTAAGGGTCTTATCTCTTTTACAGTGTAAACGAGATACATACAATTTTATTTTGTTTACAGTGTCCTTTGGAGTTGTTTTCCATCCATTTCTTCAAATTTTTCCGAACTTCTACCCTCTTCTAACCATATTATCATGGTTCTAAAAATCGGACCGGTCCGGCTAATCGAACCAGTCAAACTGGAAATCGCCCATAAAAAGGTTCGATCCACTACTACTAACCGTTGGAGAGAAACCCGTTCAAAAATTGCTGAATCGAACGAGAACCAGCCGATTGAACCGGATTAGTAACCGGCCGGTTCTAAGAAAATGACGCTGTTTTGTGATTTAAAAAAAAAAGCCAAAGCCAAATCCTGAAACACCCATTTCACCGAATCAAGAATCATTCGTGCACCCCCATTGGTCCCTTCTTAAGCAAAGCAAAGAGAACCCTAGCCCTAGGATCTTTGCCAGTGTCGTCCCCAGGTTCTCTGCGCCTCCACTTCTTCCTTTTTCCCCTGTCTAGAACCCAGGTAGCTCGGCTCACCATCCCCATCTTCCTTGGCTTCTCTGTTCGTGGCTTGGAGCAGCTCGCTGTTGGGTTGCCGCTTGCCGTCAGCTCACCTCTCAACGTCGTCTCGCCAGTTGCCATCCGTGTCTCTGTCGAAGGTTAGTGATGGATCTATTTAATTTTGGTTCAGGTTACTAATGAGTGATGAGTGATGGCTCTATTTAATTTTTCTTCTGGTTACTGATGGGTCTGTTTAATTTTGCTTTGCATCCGCTTCTTCCTTTTAATTTTGCTCTATTTACTGATGAGTAATGGCTCTATTTAATTTCTGAATGCTTGGTTCTTCTTGTTCTTTTTAATTTCTGGAATTTTTGTTCAAATTTTTGTGTCATGTTTTGTAATGTTTTATAATGTTGCTGTTTTGTAATTGCTGGTTGCTAGGTGCAGATTTAGTGTACTATTTTGGAATGTTTATGTACTAATGTTTGTTGCTATTTTGTCATTGCTGGTTACTGGTTGGAGGTTTAGTGTGATTATTGGTTAATATTTTGTAATATTTGATTGTTGAGTTCATATATGGTCTTGTTGCTGAATGTTGTTTGTGCTAAATGCTAAATGTTTGTTGTTGAATACTGCTACTGTTTTTAATAAGACATGGATAGTGTAGTATTTTCTATTTCTTTCCCTTACTTCTGAAGTTCATTGTTTTAGAAGGTTCAGTGTTGGCTTCAACTTTCAAATGGAAATTGGGAGCTGGTGAAGATAATAACATCTTCTGGAACTGAGTCTGTTGTTTCACTGCCTGATGGAAAAGTAAGATATGATCTAGAATTACCATAGTACACAGTGATGTTTGTTCCATCTAGCTTGACTCAGTGAGACAACTGGAAAATGTTCTTTTAATTTAACCTTGTTAATCATATCTTGTACAATTTAGACAAAAGCAGGGCCTATTTTGGTTGCCATAAATTCCTTCAAGAAAGTTTCTCTGTATTGTAATGATTATATTAAAGCCTACAAGCGTAAGAATTAAAAGGGCCTGTTTTGTTTTACTTTTTTACTTAGCTACATTAAGACAATATTCTCTATCTTTAACTTGTGCACTGCAATTCAATCCAACTATTTTTAATGGAAGTATAATTATGTTAATTGTCAACATATTTGCCACAAGTTTTTTAGTATTTTGATGATTAATTACATTTAGTTGGTGATATTTTATATAGCATTTTAAATTTGAAAGATACTTTATGATGTTTATTTATAATGTATTTATTATTTTATTAAGGAACGGTTTTTTTAGTTGAACCACAGTTAGATCAGTTAGACCAGTAAACCAGTGAATCAGTGACTAAAGCGGTTCGATGATCGGTCTGATTTTCAGAACCTTGCATATTATCGACTTACTAGGTGAGCATGGCGCGTGTAAATGCACATGATCTGAACATCAACCTCCTAAACACGACATGGCACATCGCAGGGGTAGCTGACTTCGAGGTTAGTGTTGTTGTCTTTGTATTTATATTAGAGCATGTATGAGAGAAGTCATAATTATAGTACTTTTATAGAATTAGTGTACAAGACATGTTAGTTGGATGAATATATTGTTAGGAAGGGTTGATAGGGTTTGCTTTTAGTAATTTAAGTTTATTTATTAATTTCATGTTTATTAATTTTGTTATTAACTAAGGCTTAATTTGGTAAAATTTTTACTGTTCAAAAGTAGCTTATAAAAGTTAACTTTTAAAAGATGGCTTTTTAAAAGTTGTAGCATTTATGTTTGGTAAATCAAATAAAAAATAGCTTTTAATAAACACAAGCAACATCAATTGCATTTGGTAAAATAGCTTTTAAAATTTAAAAATACTATAATAGACATAAATGTAAGCATTAAATTTGAAAATTAGTTAACATATGAGGTTATATTAGACTTTTAAACTTTGAAAAGCTCTATCTTAGGTGCTTTCAAAAGTACCTCGATCTTTTAAAAGCTGCAAGCACAAGCACAAGCAGATAGTCTTTTTGATTTACCAAATACAAAATAAGGAGTTTGAGCTTTTAAAAAGTACAAGCACCTCTTCAAAAAGCTTTACCAAATCAAGCCTAAGTTGATGTTTATTAATTTACTAAGTAAATATTTCTACTCATTTGTTGAATTTGTTTCTACTTATTTATTAATTTAGTTATTAATTCAATAGACGTATGGTATTTTGGTTATTAATTATTTAGTACAATTTTTTTATTTAAATTAATTATACATGTTCACTAATAAAGTTATTAATTAATTAAGTAAATATTTTTATTTAAGTTAATTTATTAAATAAATATTTCTACTCATTTGTTAAATTTATTTTTACTTATTTATTAATTAAGTTTATTAATTAATTAGTTGTGTAGTATCTTGGTTATTGTTGATAAATCTCTACCATTGGGAAGGAAAGAAAATCTCCTCATGATCGTTACCTGTAAACAAGTTCGGAAACTTCTGTCTTATGTCCCCTCCATTCCCATGAGTAGTCCCTTGAGCTGTAGCTACCCCATGCCACTTTTACCAGTCATATCCTCTTATTCCTTAGTTGCTTTACGCTTTTGTCTACAATTTCCAGGGTTGGTAGATCAAAAGCTATGTCATCCTTCAGCGCTACATCCTCTTGTCGCAACACATGGGTTGGATCGTGCTAGTATTTTCAGAGTTGAGACATGTGGAATATGTTTTGTAGTCTTGATAGATTTAGAGGTAGGTGATAAACCCCATTTGTAGGGTTTATCTTGTATTGCTTTTAGGAGATTTTATGACCTTTTACCCACATTTATTCAATGAATTAGCATAATTTTGTGGTTGTCTCCTTCTTTGTGCTTAGATGTGAAAACATGCTTTTTAGGCCTTTAACTTGATGATTTTAATCTCCCTTTGATTCTACTAGATGCCTTGATGTGTTTGTTAGTGATTTCAGATTGAGAAGGCTAGGAATGGATCAAAGGAGTGAAGAGGAAAGCATGCAAAGTGGAGAAATCATGAAAAGTCAAAGAAGTTGAACTCGCCCATGGACGCGCGCGCGCACCTGGCGCTTACGCGCACCTTGCGAATTACCCCATGGACGCGTACGCGAGCTGCGCGCGTACGCGTCGATGCTGGAATATGATTTTTTAATGAAAACGTGGCCAGCGAATTCAAAACGGTTGTGGGGCCCAATCCCAACCAACTTTGGCACCACAGATGCTATTTAAAGCCAAGGATTGAAGAGCAAAGGGATTCCATTCATTCACACTCATTAGGATTAGTTTAGAGTTAGTTTTAGAGAGAGAAGCTCTCACTTCTCTCTAGGATTAGGATTAGGATTAGGTTTAGTTCTTAGATCTAGATTTAGATTCATCTTCTTCTACTTCTATCTTTTAATTCCTTGTTGTTACATTCACTCTTCTTCTATTCTTTTGTTGTAATTTTCTTTATGTTGTTTCTATGCTTTGTTGTAGATCTACTATTGTTTCTTCCATTTTCTTTCAATTCAATTCAAGGTAATTCATAATAATTGTGTTTCTTTTGATTGTTGTTGTTAATTCCTTTCAATAATTGTTGTTAGATTCTATTCTTGTTGTCAATTTGCTTTGCTTTTCTTTTGTACCTTCCAAGTGTTTGATGAAATGCTTGGTTGGGTTTTAGTGTAGGTTTTGTTCCTCTTGGCCTTGGTTGAGTAATTAGTGACTCTTGAGTTATCTAATTCCTTTGTTGATTGATAATTAGAAGTTGCTAATTGATTTGAATGCCTCTAAAGCTAGTCTTTCCTTTAGGAGTTGATTAGGACTTGAGGAATCAAATTGATTCATCCACTTGACTTTCCTCCATGGTTAGAGGTTACCTAAGTGGGAGTAATGGACAATTTGTTATCACAATTGAGGAGGATAACTAGGATATGACTTCTAGTTCTCATATCTTGCCAAGAGCTTTGTTAGTTGTCAATTTATTTTCTTTGCCTTTTATAATTCTTGTCTAAAATCTTAAAAACCCCAAATATAACTCACAACCAATAACAAGACACTTCATTACAATTCCTAGAGAGAATGACCCGAGGTTCAATACTTCGGTTTATAAATTTTAGGGGTTTATTTTAATGACAAACAACCTTTTGTATGAAAGGATTATTAATTAGTTTAGAAACTATACTTGCAACGAGAATTCATTTGTGAAATTCTATACCATCAAAAATCCAATCATCAAAATGGCGCCGTTGCCTAGGAAGTGGAGATTGCAATGAAGAGATGTATCAAGGATGGGATAATCAAAGGTGGGAGGAGCCATATGCATATGATCAATCTTCATGGCAACAACCTCCACCAATGCACTATGAAGAAGAGCCATTCTATGATGCATACCAATCAAATGGCTATGGTGAATCTCCTTGTGATTTTCAAGAACCACCACCATATGCCTATGAATCATATCCTCAACATAGCCCTCAACCATACTCACAAGCCTCTTTTCACCAAATACCTTCATATGACCATAATCCATATCCACCATACCAATCACCTTTTGAGCCATATGAGCCACACATAGAACCGCCACCATTCCAACCTCAATACTTCCAAGAACCACCTTCAATAAATAAAAAATTTCAACCACAAAATGAATTCTACCTTCCACCACAATCTTACATGGAAGAATGCTCATGTCCATCGATCCAAGAGCCATATGATCCCTATCATGATATCCAAGCGGTACAAGAGTCAAGGAATCGTCTCAAGAAAGCATTGAATCAATTTCAAGCAACCATGGAGCATGTTGTACAACAAGTGGAAAAAGTGGAGAATATTGAATCACCACACCCTAATTATGATGAACCACCTTCCTATTATGAACCCTTCCCCCAAAATGATGAACCCTTCCATCCACCCCAACCTCCAATAGATGACATCCTTGATGTCCTTGTGCAAGGACAAGAGGAGATGACAAGGGATGTGCAACAATTCATGACCGCCTTGGACGAGGTGGTAAACCGGCTAGCATCCCAACTTTTGGACACTCAAGGAACTCTCATGGCTACATGTGGAGAATCAAAAGAAGAGCATAGCATGAAGGAGGGATTGGAAACTCCAGTGGAAAAGGAGGAATGCTACTTTGTGTTAGAACAATTGGAGGAACCTATGGCTATTGAACAAAAGGAAGAAGTGGTTGAAGACTTAGGAGATGCTGAACCTCCATGGGAACCTAGAGTTATAGAAAACCCCTCCAAGAAGATTGAAATTGATGTTGATGAGGGATGTGCACAACCTCCAAGACATATCCCATATGAAGACTTGGAAGGAATAGAGCAAGAATTGAGTTCCCTTGGTGATGAAGATCAAGCATCAAATCCTAGTGGTGGTGAATCCTTTGAACTTGAAAAATCTTCTCCCGATGAAGAAGAGAGCGATGTGGAGGTAGATTTCTCTCAACCTCTCATTTATGATTTGAGTGATGGAGAAGAGTTAGATGGAATTGACGAACAAAGGATTGAATTTGAAAAATCTTGTGAAGAGGTGGAAGTCCTTAGAAAAAGAAGAACGAAAGTTGAGTGCACTTTGTCAAGATCTTTGGAAGCTTTTTTGCCCAGGTTGTCATCTATTCCTTCACTTGAGTGGGTAAAACTCATTACTATTAGCTTTATTGTCCTACTTGAGTATGATTTGCTTGAAACGGATGGTCAACTTAGGATGATTTGTGGGATAAAGCATAAGAGAAAAATGTTTAGTGGATGGCGTTGTAAATCAAGGCTCATTTTGGTTGATACCTCAAAGCTTAGATGCAAGGGTTGGGCTAGTTCTCACTTGAATGGGTCTAAAAGGAGAATTTGGTATTACCTTGAGAATTCATCTTGCTTACCATCCGGATGGACTAATAATGATGATCAACCTCAAGACGGGTGTGAAAATAAAGTGTAGGATCCCGGATTAGAAAAAGAGGATCAACTTTGGGAGCCCCAAGCTTATGAAGAACTCCATCAACACTTGGATCAATCCATAAGAAATCTTGGGACACAATGGAGAACCAAGCATTGGTGGAAGTTCCAAGATGAATACAAGCACAAGCCACCTTGAGAGGAGCTCCCCATAAGTCCAACTTAAGGATAATAAACAAAAGTGCTAGGTGGGAGACACCCCCACCATGGTAATATCATTTCATTTTTTTTTCTTTTGTAAATATTGGTAGAATTAGTTTAATTTCGTGTTTTGATTAGTTTGTTGTGTATAGTTGATAGTTTAGTATGTCAAATAAGGTTCTAAGGTGTTTTGGTAGCTGTTTGGAGGTTTAGAATTCTTAGATTGGTGCAAAAACATAGAAAAAATTTGAAAAACAGAGCACCATCCATGCGTACGCGCGCATTAAGCATTTTCGCCAACCCATGTGGAGGTGCCATGCACGCGTACACGTGGATTGAGAAGTTCCATCTTCCAGCCAAAACCCGAGAGTGAGGCCTGCACTGTGCGAACATTGGGCCTAAGGCACAAACCAATCCACGCGTGCGCGCACCTGGCGCGTACACGTCCTTGATGTCACCTACCCTCCTGGTACATTTTCCAGAGAGTTATGCCCATGCCGTGCCTTTGGCACAACCCCACTCGCGCACACACGTACATGACGTGTACGCGCCACTCTCGAAATAAGCTACCGACACGGACACGCCATGTACGCGTACGCGCGGATGTCCTTTCTTCAACATATCTCTTCTCTTCCCCTCTTTCCATTTCTTTCCTTCTCTTTTCTTCCTCCCTTCTTCTACCCTTCATCCAACACTTTCAAACACCATTGATAACCATTTATTTCAGTTAGTTAGTTAGTTAGTTAGTTAGTTAGTTATTTGATTAGTTAGTTTTTGTTAGTTTTCATTTCATTTTCTCTTCTTCATTATAAGTGTTGGATTGTTATTCTTGTTTACCATTAATTGCTGCTGAGTATTAAAAAGGGATGTTTTCTTAACATCATTATGTTTATAAACTTTGTTAGATTCTATGATTGAGGTTATATTTTGCTACTTGGTTTTGAGTTCTTCATGCTTACCTTTTAAGAATGCCAAGTGATGAAAATTGCCTTCGAGCTTGTAACTCTTCTTGAATTACATGATTTGGCCACCATGTGATTTGAGCCTTATTCTGTGATTAGGCAACCTCTTGATGGATGATGTTGTGCATTCACCTTAATGCATTGTGCTTCTTGTTCATATGCATCCATATGATTATAGCTTGAATGCTTTCATGCTTCTTTAATGCTTGTTTTACCGTACAAGTTCACTTAAAGCATCTCAAGCACACTAGGATAAGTGAAGTGTATGCTTCTTTTGTGACATAATTTTTATGCTAGTGTATGTTCTAAACTGCGTAATTTAGAATTCACACACTTATTTGTCATTAATGTCACACTAATTCACTCACTCAATTCTAGTGATTTACCTCATTCCAACATTGTATGCTTCCTTACTTTTGTTTTCTCATCTTATGGTGTTGTTTTCTACCTTTCATGATGGATGCACCACAACAATAACGGAAGCAAGACTAAGAATACATAGCATCGGTTGACCTACCAGCTGAAGGTAGCAATCCGGAGAGTCGCCGTACCCCCTTGCTCATCTTTGAGTGCACCGAGGACGGTGCAAACTTTTAAGTGTGGGGAGGTCGTCCGACCGATCGGCGATTTTGGGTGACAAACTTCTAATCTCAACACTTTTGCATTTCATTTTAGGTTTTTTTTTGGATTTTTACTTGTATTTTTTTATTTTGCATATATATACATAATAAGCTTAGTCAAAATAATGAAATTTTTCAAGAATTCTATCTATAGGGCATCTTAATTGATTTGAGTGAAAACTTTTCATAGAACTTGCTTGAATTATATATATTGTGGATCATGTTTTGAGCTAAGAACACAAGCAAGTGAGATTTGAGCCTAATGGTGTGGTTACATCCTATAACCACTTATTTTCCTTTCTTGTGTGCATTATTCTCTTTTTATGATTGTAATCTTTGATTTGTTTGATTCTTTATGTCCATTATTTTGTGTATTCATGCATTTATATGATTGAGGCCATCATCCAATTAGCTCACTTACCCAAAAAGCCTTACCTTTTATACTCCTTTGTTAGCCAACTTTGAGCCTACGATTAACCCACTTTGTTCTTAAATTAGCACATTACAAGCCTTAAAGCGAAAAACAATAAATGTCCTTATTTGGATCTTCGAATAGCTTAGGCTAGTGTGTGTATCATTCAAGTGTGGGAATCTTGGGACATTGGCGGAATAAAAGTCTAGTTTTGTATTTTTATTAAAATCATTGGGAATTGGGCACATGTTCATGTATTGATAAAATGTATAGACCTTATGCATTGATGTTCTTGTATATAATTTGAAAGAAAAAATGAGAAAAAGGAAAGAAAAAAAGAAAATAATATGGAAAAGAAAAGAAAAAAATAGAAAAAGAAAGAAAAAGAAGAAAAAGAAAGGAATAAAAAGGGGACAAAATGCCCCAAAACAAAGTATAGCTCAATAAAATCAATGCATAAGTGTTGTGAAATGAAAAAGGGATACATGAGTACGTGAAAAAGTAAAAAATGGGTAGCTAGGTTAGAACTTAATTATATAGGATGTCATAGGTTAGGTGGGAAGTCTAAGCTTATCAAAGATTCAAATCTCAAGCTCACTTAACCAAATATACATCCTACCTTGACCCTGACCCCATTACAACCTAAAGAAAAGACCTCATGATAATTGTATGCATGCATGAAATAAATGTTGATTGTTAGAAGAAGAACAAATATTCGAAAGCATGATTAGGAGAGAATTGAGTGAATCGACCCTAAACACTTGAGCGAATAGAGTGCAAACACTACCGGTGAGGGTTCGACTGCTCAATTACATGTTTCCACTTACACTCATCAACTTTTCATGCAAGTTTGTAAAAATATTTAATAACTCAATTCAATTATGGATTAGACTTGCTAGTCCTTAGCCCTCGTGCATATATGCTTCTTGGGAATTGATTTATTTTGACCAAGAAATTGCATTCATTTAGATAGTTGCATTTAGATAGGTTACATATAGTTTAGTTCCATTGAATAAATGCCATACCCTTACCTCATTCTTAGTTTAAGCATGAGGACATGCTTGGTTTAAGTGCGGGGAGGTTGATAAACCCCATTTGTAGGGTTTATCTTGTATTGATTTTAGGGGATTTTATGACCTTTTACCCACATTTATTCAATGAATTAGCATGATTTTGTGATTGTCTCCTTATTTGTGCTTGGATGTGAAAACATGCTTTTTAGGCCTTTAACTTGATGATTTTAATCTCCCTTTGATTCCACTAGATGCCTTGATGTGTTTGTTAGTGATTTCAGATTGAGAAGACTAGGAATGGATCAAAGGAGTGAAGAGGAAAGCATGAAAAGTGGAGAAATCATGAAAAGTCAAAGAAGTTGAACTCGCCCATGGACGTGCGCGCACCTGGCGCTTACGCGGACCTTGCGAATTACCCATGGACGCGTACGCAAGCTGCGCGCGTGATGAGAGGATTTTTGCGTGGTCTAGAATTCAGAATAAACTCCCGTTGCAAGTATAGCTTCTAAACCAACAAAAGTCATTTCATACAAACGTTTTGGTTGTCACAAGTAACAAACCCCTAAATAAATTGATAACCGAAGTATTTAAATTAAACCGAAGTAACAAACCCCTAAATAAATTAAACCTCGGGTCGTCTTCTCAAGGAATTACAGGGAGGTATGTTCTTATTATTGGTTATAAGTTTGTAAATTGGGGTTTTGGAGTTTGGGCAATGGGCACAAGCATATTTAAATGACAAGTAAAATAAATTAACAATAATAAAATCTCTTGACAAGGTATAAGAACTGGAAGTCCTATCCTAGTTATCCTTATCAATTGTGATGAGAATTGGATTTTTCTCCCACTTTGTTAACCTCTAACTATGAAGGTAAGTTAAGTGGATGAATTAATTCGAATCCTCAAATCCCAGTCTTTCCTTGGGAAAAGTTAGAGTTATTGGATCTCGAATCAATTCTTGAATTAATGAAATGAAAAAATCCAATTTTCAATCAACAATGAGTTTGATAACTCAAGAGTCACCAATTACTTAACCAAAGCCAAAAGGGAAATTATCTAAATTAAATAAAAAGCATTCATAAATAAAACAATCATAAACTGAGATACCTCAAATAACATTAATTAAGAAAATCAATCTAAACATGGAACATTGAAAATAAATAAATACAAAGAACATTGAACCTGGGATTGAGAGTCACTCCTAAAACTAAGAGAAGTCCTAAATCCTAATCCTAAGAGAGAGGAGAGAACCTCTCTCACTAAAAACTACATCTAAAATTGTGAAAAGTGAATTATGAGAGCATGATGAGCCTCTGCAAGTTCCCTGACTTTAATCTGTGTTTCTGGGCCGAAAACTGGGTTGAAATGCGGCCCAAAATCTCTGCCAGCGACTTTTGTAATTCTGCAGATTGCGCACATCACGCGATCGCGTCATCCATGCGGACGCGTCATTCACATTTTTCCTTGCTACGCGTTCACGTTGTCCACGCTTCCGCGTCATTCGTGCAGCTTCCAATCCGCGCGGTCGCGTCAGGCACGCAATCGCGTCACTCTGATTTCTTTTATTTCACACGGTCGTGTGAGCCATGCGACCGCGTGACTTCTCGCTGGTCATCTCCTTAATTCCTTGTGTTCCTTCCATTTTTGCATGCTTCCTCTTTATTCTCTAAGCCATTCCTGCCCTATGAAGCTTGAAACACTTAACACACAGATCAAGGCATCGAATGGTAATAGGAGAGGATTAATATTTGCTAAATTAAGACCAAAGAAGCATGTTTTCAATCATAGAACTAAACTAGGAAGGAATTGTAAAATCATGCAAATCATATGAATAAGTGGGTGAAAAGCTTGATAAAACCACTCAATTAAATACAATATAAACCATAAAATAGTGGTTTATCAACCTCCCCACATTTAATCATTAGCATGTCCTCATGCTAAACTCAAGGAGATCAAACAAATGAACAGGAAAAGACAAGACTCATGCAATGTAACCTATGAATGTGAATGCAACTACATGCTAAAATGATTCTATCACTTGATGAAAAAGTAAATAAATCTTTCAAGAATAAATATGAACTGGACTTCACTAATTCAAATCACAAAATACAATACAAATAACTTGCAAGAAGAAGATAGCTCATGAAAGCAGGGAACATAGAATTGAGCGCTGAACCTTTACTGGTAGTGTATATCACTCTAACTCTCAAGTGTCTAGGGTCAATTCTCTCAATTCTCTACTAATCTTGCTTTCTATAGCTTGCTCTTCATCTAACAATCAACAAAAATTCAATGCACCAATACACAAATCAAGAGGTCTTTCAAGGGTTGTAATGGGGTTAGGGTCAAGGTAGGATTGTATTTGGCCAAGTGCACTAAAATCTGAATCCTTAATTAACATAAACTTTCCACCTAACTCAAGACAATTCATTTAATTAAAATACAAAATCCAACTTCCCATTAACTGTGTTTACTACATATTTATGCATTCCAAGTTTTGAGTGCAGCTCATATGCATTGATTTCACTATTTATTTTGGGGCATTTTGTCCCCTTTTATTAATTGCTCTTTTCTTTTTTTTCTTTTTCACTTTTTTTTTCAATGCATATGATTAAAGTATTGAATGCAATAATATGTGCTCAACCATTATTTTGCACATTTTCACTAAAATATACAACACCCAATTATTCAAACCAAATATTTTCAAACCTAACTTCCCCACACTTAAATCATGAGCACTTTTACTAGTCTAGGCTAACCAAGGATTCAAATTAAGGACATTATTATTTTTCGCTTAGAGTTAGTAATGAGCTAAAGTAAAGAACAAATGGGTATATTAGGCTCAAATTGGTTTGCAAAGGATAATGAAAGGGTAAGGCCATATGGGTATGTAACCTTAGTGAAACAAGGGCCTCAATCATATCAGTGCATGCATACATCAAACAATGGAAATATAGAATTAAGCAAGACAAGATCACAATTTTAGAGAGAAAAACACACACCAAACATAAAATATTGGTTGATAAAATGCAACCAATCAAATAGGCTCAAAATCTCACTGGTTTTGTGTGTTCGAGCTCCAAACTATGTTCCAAAATTAGATTTCTTCAAACAAGTTTTTCAAAAAGTTTTATTCAAATTAGTGAAATATTATAAAAATTTCTTGAAAAAGAAAATATTACTTTAACCAAGTGGTAAAATATGCACAAAAAGAAACAAACATGCAATCAAACATGCAAATGCAACAATGAAAAACAAAAATTGGTGTTGAGAAAGGACTAACTAACCTGTAGAGATTAGTATCGACCTCCCCACACTTAAAGGTTGCACCGTCCTCGGTGCATGCTGAGATGTACAGGTGGGCGGGGGTTGTTCCAACTGATGCTTATCTCCAAAGATTGTGCAGATGGACTTGTCTTGTCTCCCCATGTAAACGTCTTTTGGTTTCCCTCCGGGTGGCCATCCTGAAAGAAAAAGGGAAGAAAAGTAACCCAGAAATAAGGATAAGAAAATAAATGAAGTATGGATGGGTTAATGCCAAATGATAAGGGTCTCATTTTCATGGAAGCTTCAACATGTACGTGAGAAAATAATAGAAGTCATGGCATGCCAATGGTACAAAATGTACAACAATGGGAAAGAGAGTGGGTAATGAAAGACAATGTAAGCTCATGTCAATGTAAAAGAAATACAGGTATCATAAAAGATTGACATTGACAGAAAAATAGCATCACCCAACATTGTAAAACAAGTCACTAAAAATTATACCAGAAAAGATGCAACAGTTAAATAAGAAAATCAACACCAAAGGAAAAATAAAAAAATTAGAAAAGAAAAATAGGCACTAAATTAAAATGCAATGAATGAAATATGCAAATAAATAAAATGAAAGATATGAAGAATGAGAAGGGAAAGAAGTGAATAAGAGAGGAGGGAGGAAAAAATTAGGATTGGGGGAAGAAATGATAAGATATTTGGCAAATTAGGATTGAGCTGTGCGGCGCAAGCGACGCGGACGCGTGGGGCACGCGACTTGCGCTTTAAGTCAATCGACGCGGTCGCATGACACATGTTATGCTTCTGGCGCGAGTGCAGCCTCGCGCCTGCACAACTCTCTGTTCGAATTATCTTATTTGCCAAATTTGGGGTGACACGATCGCATGGGGCATGCGATCGCGTGAGTGGGCTTTAAAAGAATATGACGCGGTTGCGTGGGTCACGCAGCCGCGTGGGTAGAATTTTGTGTTCAGCACCAATCCAGCACCACTCTAGCACAATAATTGGTTGTGCACCCTTTTACGTCGAAATCCAGTGCACGCGGCCGCGTGGGGCACACAGTCGCATGGGAGGCCATTATTCCCATATGATGCGGTTGCGTCAGCGACGCAGTTGCGTGGGACGATTTGTGCCACTGGCACGCCTCCAGCCATGCTCCAGCGTGACTCTCTGTTCGTTTTTATTTTCTCCCATCTCCTTGCGACGCGGACGCGTCGCTGATGCGGTCGCGTCCTGTGGCATTTTTTTTTGGATGAAAAATGCAGAATGCAATGCTAATATGAATGTTATACAAAACTCCAGGTTCAATATAATAAGATAAAAGAAGACTCGGAAACAAATAAAACTAGATAAAAATGAAAAAGAAACGATCATACCATGGTGGGTTGTCTCACACCTAGCACTTTTAGTTAAAGTCCTTAAGTTGGACATTTGGTGAGCTCCCTATTATGGTGGTTTATGCTTGTACTGATATAGGAATCCCCACCAATGTTTGTACTTTCAGTAGCCTCCGGGGTCCCAAACTAAGCATGTAAAGCCCTTTAGAAGCTTCAAATAGATTCTTAGGATCCCGGGGTGACAAATGTCAGAACAGATTCCAGGATCCCGAACCTTACTTTTACACCCGTTTTTGTCTCGATCTGCATTTTTCCAGCCGGGTGAAAGGTGATCTGAATTCTCACTGCAGCGACCAAACAGCTTCCTAGACCCATTCAGTTGAGGTTCACACCAACCTTTGCATTTAAACTTAAAGCTTCCAACCATAATGAACCTTGCAGGACAATTCTTACCACTGGCCATCTTCCGCTTACTCTTAATGTCACAAAGAGCTCTAAGTTGACCATCCGTCTCCAGTAGCCCATATTCAAGTGGAATTAGAAAGCTAAGGGATATGAATTTTACCCACTTGAATGTTGTGAAGGATGATGGCAACTTAGGGGGAGGTATTTTTAATGAAATTGCAAGCTCCACTCCCTTGTGCTCTTCTCTGATAATTACCACCTCTTTGCAAGTTTCTTCAATTTCAACCTCTTCCTCTTGGTAACTTTCTTCCAATTCAATCTCCTCTTCATTGCTCTCCAAGGGCATGGGAGGTTGTGCTTCTTCTTCTTGAATCTCCATCTCTTGATCAACCTCTTCCAAGTCGTCAACTGTGATATGCTTTGGAGGTTGTACACCCTCCTCAGCATCAATTTCAAACGTCTTGGAAGGGGGTTCTATGACTGGACTTTCCCATGGAGGTTCTGCATCTCCTAAATCTTTAACCACTTCTTCCTCTGCAACTATTATAGCTTCCTCCACGTGTTCCAGTACAAAGTCATGCTCCTTATTATCCACTAGAGTCTCTAGTGTCTCTTTCATGCTACGTTCTTCATTAGATTGTCCACATGAAGCCATGGGGGTTCCTTGAGTGTCCGAACGTTGGGAAGCTAATTGATTTATCGCTTGATTCAATTGATGAAGGGTTGCATAAAATTTTTTCATTGTTTTCTTGAGACAATCCCTTGATTCTTGTTCCGCTTGGGTATCATAAGTAGGACCATAAGACTCTTGGATTGATGGATATGGAGATGGCAAATATTGAGGTGGTGGTTCTTGGGAGTAATTGGGTTGGAATCGGGGTGGTTCTATATATGGTTCATATGGCTCATAAGGTGGTTGGTATGGTGGTTGAGGGTTAGGGTCATATGGAAGTGAATGGTGAAAAGGGACTTGTGAGTATGGTGGTCCAAAGCTATATTGAGGAGGGGGTTCATAGGCGTATGGTGGTGGTTGTTGATAGTCAAAAGAGTGCTCACCATAGCCATTGCCTTGATATGCATCACAGAATGATTGTTGATAGTCCATTGGAGGTGGTTGTTACCATGAGGGTTGATCAAATCCTTGTGGCTCCTCCCATCTTTGATTGTTCCAACCTTGATGCCTATTCTCATTGTAATTTCCTCTTCCTGCAACATAATTGTAACCAGACTCATAGCCAAAGGGGTGAGAGTTCATAGTAGTGAGATAAAATAAAAATAAAAATTAATAAAAAAGAAAATATTTTGAAAAAGATATGATTTTTGAAAAAAATATGATAAGATTTTTTAAATTTAAAACTAAGATAAGATAAGATAAAAAATTTTAAAATAAAAAACTGAATTTTTTTTTTGAAAAGTATTTACAATAACCAATAATAAGGCACACGTTTGCAATTCCCCGGCAGCGGTGCCATTTTGATGAGAGGATTTTTGCGTGGTCTAGAATTCAGGATAAACTCCCGTTGCAAGTATAGCTTCTAAACCAACAAAAATCCTTTCATACAAACGTTTTGGTTGTCACAAGTAACAAACCCCTAAATAAATTGATAACCGAAATACTTAAACCTCGGGTCGTCTTCTCAAGGAATTGCAGGGAGGTATGTTCTTATTATTGGTTATAAGTTTGTAAATTGGGGTTTTGGAGTTTGGGCAATGGGCACAAGCATATTTAAATGACAAGTAAAATAAATTAACAATAATAAAATCTCTTGACAATGTATAAGAACTGGAAGTCCTATCCTAGTTATCCTTATCAATTGTGATGAGAATTGGATTTTTCTCCCACTTTGTTAACCTCTAACTATGAAGGTAAGTTAAGTGGATGAATTAATTCGAATCCTCAAATCCCAGTCTTTCCTTGGGAAAAGTTAGAGTTATTAGATCTCGAATCAATTCTTGAATTAATGAAATGAAGAAATCCAATTTTCAATCAACAATGAGTTTGATAACTTAAGAGTCACCAATTACTTAACCAAAGCCAAAAGGGAAATTATCTAAATTAAATAAAAAGCATTTATAAATAAAACAATCATAAACTGAGATACCTCAAATAACATTAATTAAGAAAATCAATCTAAACATGGAACATTGAAAATAAATAAATACAAAGAACATTGAACCTGGGATTGAGAGTCACTCCTAAAACTAAGAGAAGTCCTAAATCCTAATCCTAAGAGAGAGGAGAGAACCTCTCTCACTAAAAACTACATCTAAAATTGTGAAAAGTGAATAATGAGAGCATGATGAGCCTCTGCAAGTTCCCTGACTTTAATATGTGTTTTTGGGCTAAAAACTGGGTTGAAATGCGGCCCAGAATCTCTGCCAGCAACTTTTGTAATTCTGCAGATTGCGCACATTACGCGATCGTGTCATCCATGCGAACGCGTCATTCGCGTTTTCCCCTACCACGCGCTCGCGTCGTCCACGCTTTTGCGTCATTCGTGCAGCTTCCAATCCGCGCGGTCGCGTCAGGCACGCGATCGCGTCACTCTGATTTCTTCCATTTCACGCGGTCGCGTGAGCCAGGCGACCGCGTGACTTCTCGCTGGTCATCTCCTTAATTCTTTGTGTTCCTTCTATTTTTGCATCCTTCCTCTTTATTCTCTAAGCCATTCCTACCCTATAAAGCCTGAAACACTTAACACACAGATCAAGGCATCGAATGGTAATAGGAGAGGATTAAGATTAGCTAAATTAAGACCAAAGAAGCATGTTTTCAATCATAGAACTAAACTTGGAAGGAATTGTAAAATCATGCAAATCATATGAATAAGTGGGTGAAAAGCTTGATAAAACCACTCAATTAAATACAATATAAACAATAAAATAGTGGTTTATCAGCGTGTACGTGTTGTTGCTGGAATATGATTTTTTAATGAAAACGTGGCCAGCGAATTCAGAAGGGTTGTGGGGCCCAATTCCAACCAACTTTGGCGCCACAGATGCTATTTAAAGCTAAGGATTGAAGAGCAAAGGGATTCCATTCATTCACACTCATTAGGATTAGTTTAGAGTTAGTTTTAGAGAGAGAAGCTCTCACTTCTCTCTAGGATTAGGATTAGGATTAGGTTTAATTCTTAGATCTAGATTTAGATTCATCTTCTTCTACTTCTATCTTTCAATTCCTTGTTGTTACATTCACTCTTCTTCTATTCTTTTGTTGTAATTTCCTTTATGTTGTTTCTATGCTTTGTTGTAGATCTACTATTGTTCCTTCCATTTTCTTTCAATTCAATTCAAGGTAATTCATAATAATTGTGTTTCTTTTGATTGTTGTTGTTAATTCCTTTCAATAACTGTTGTTAGATTCTATTCTTGTTGTCAATTTGCTTTGCTTTTCTTTTGTACCTTCCAAGTATTCGATGAAATGCTTGGTTGGGTTTTAGTGTAGGTTTTGTTCCTCTTGGCTTGGTTGAGTAATTAGTGACTCTTGAGTTATCTAATTCCTTTGTTGATTGATAATTAGAAGTTGCTAATTGATTTGAATGCCTCTAAAGCTAGTCTTTCCTTTAGGAGTTGATTAGGACTTGAAGAATCAAATTGATTCATCCACTTGACTTTCCTCCATGGTTAGAGGTTAACTAAGTGGGAGTAATGGACAATTTGTTATCATAATTGAGGAGGATAACTAGGATAGGACTTTTAGTTCTCATATCTTGCCAAGAGCTTTGTTAGTTGTCAGTTTATTTTCTTTGCCTTTTATAATTCTTGTATAAAATCTTAAAAACCCCAAATATAACTCACAACCAATAACAAGACACTTCATTACAATTCCTAGGGAGAATGACCCGAGGTTCAATACTTCGGTTTATAAACTTTAGGGGTTTGTTTTAGTGACAAACAACTTTTTGTATGAAAGGATTATTGATTGGTTTAGAAACTATACTTGCAACGAGAATTCATTTGTGAAATTCTATACCATCAAAAATCCAATCATCAGTAGGACGATCTGGTGTGCCAACTTCACTATGCATCGAAGAATTTGAAATGGACCCAGGTACCGTGGACTTAATTTTCTCACTTTAGGAGTCCTTCCTAACCCTGTAGTGTGGGTGATTTTTTGGAACATGTGATCACCCTCCTGAAACTTGAGGGGCTTCCTTCGTTTATCTGCATAGCTCTATTGTCGACTTTGGATGGTACATATTCTTTCCCTTATTGAAGGATCATATCGATATATTGTCTTTGAGATCCCCTTGCCTTACCAAAGGATCGTCCCCTCAGTTCAATTTACAAACAAGGTTATTTAAGCATACACAAAAAGAGAATCATGCAAGAAGATATATACATATAATGTTAAAAAGGAGCATAATGATACCATATTAATGATTACGATACTATAGTTATATGGCACAGGATAGGCATGTACTCTCTAATTAAAGAGATAATAATAACATAATTTGCATAAGTTAAAGGACCGTCTAGTATCATATTTTTAATGTACATAATGAAAATAGGGCATATCAAATAATCGAATAAAGTTTGTCGAAAGGCATGTATTCTTGACTTGAATGACTTGTAAGGTAGTAACAATTATAGAAATAACATTCATCATGAAAACACAAAAATATGCATGTACTCTTGATCAAAAAGTCTTAAACAATGATGGATTTGCATATAGAAGAGACTTTGATGATGAACATGATGTATGCATGCGTGTAAGGAGAAAGAAAAAGGGGGAATAATGTCATAAAACACATAATCATGATAATAGGATAAGAGCATCATATTGGTAAATAATAAAATAGAACATAATGCATGCCGAGCATAAAAGTAACAAAATATAATTTTTTACTTTTTTTTCTAACGTCTCTTGAGTGACTATGGGGTTGACTCTTGTATTTGCATACAAAATATTTTCTGTAAAAGAAGAAAAAAAGATTAGTATTTGAGAGGAGTGATCTTCTACGTATCGGTATACCCCTATTTATATACTTTTAGTGGTAGGTATGATTGGGATATTTTAAATTCAAAAGAATGGCGGTTGTTAGATTTTTATCTGTAATTTAAAATTCTAAGCCTATCTCCTAACTGGTTTTTAAATTTCAAATTGAATTTTCTAGAAAGGGTGAAAGGGAGGAGGTGCGGTTATTACACCTAATTTCAATGTATTGGACAAGGAAACAAATATTAAAAATTTCTTTGGAATAAAAAGTTCATATTCTAGAACATGAGTACTCAAAACTACCACTTCATAAAAAATGAGTCACTAACCTTAGCTTGAATGGAAGATGACTGAATGAACACTTTTTTTCTTCTCTCTTTCTCTTTTTCAGCGTTGAGAAAACTTCTCTCTCTCTCTTCTTCTCTTTTTTTCTTTTCTTTTTAACACTCAGATATTAGTAATTAATGTTCAACGATTGGTTTATAGGAGTGGATGGTTATCTCAAAAGAACACAGGAGCTTACAGGCAAACTAGCTGGAATCTTCTGCAGCGCGCACCACCAAAGACCTCAGCGTACGAAGCGAAGACTCTTACCTAGAAATAATGTTGTTTCTTTAGCAAATTTGAATGTGGCCAATACATTTCACTACATCTTTTACACGTTAAGACTAAAGAGAGAAAAAATATGCTGACTCATTTGAAAATCTCACAATATTCCGATGCACACCCTTTTATATTCATAAAATATACATTTTTCTCTCATCACTTATTAATTATTTTAATATCAAAAGTGGCAAATATAGTATAAATAGTATGTATAATTTTCCTCCCTTATAACATATTATGACTTTAAAATGTTGATTTAGGTTATTAAATAGCACGTCCTACAAAATGATTTAATTTATCCCCTTATGGAGAGTTCACTGGTGGCATTAGTTTTGGTGACTAAGGGTGGCGTGTAGTGTTATTAGAATCAGACTGATCTGTCCGATCGGACTAAAAATCTGGGAAACTGGTAACAATGTTGGTCCGGGTGAACTAGCTGACCGGAGAAGGAAGAGAACCGGCTGGGTTTGACAAAAATCGGCGAACAGGTGGGTTCAAAAAAACCCGGACCGATTTGAACTCTAATTTTCTTTTTGTTTTTTCTTTAAGTGAAATAGCATCATTTTGATTATTTTAAAAAAAAAACCTCTGAAAGCCTAAAAGAAACCCTAACTCAAAACCTCCTAGTTTCCACACCCAAACCCGTTCCCTTTTTCCAAACTCCAAACTGCTGAGACCTGAGAGAGACCCTAGCTCACAGTCTCGCTCTCGGGCCACCCGGCCATAGCCAGCGCCACCTCCACCAAACGGTGCGACATCATCGGCTACTGCAACTCAGAGTCGTCGTCTTGGTGGCCCCTGAGTATCTCGACTCGTCGCCTCCTGTCCTTTGCTGCTGTGTGTCCATCATCGTCTTCCTTTTGCCGGTTGGTCGTCCAGTCGTCCTTATAGTCGTCGTCGGCGCCTTGCTTCTTCTCCTGTCTCCCTCTTCCTTGACAGTGGTGCATCAGCCATAAGGTATTTATATTTTTTTTGAAGTTTTCAGTATTTTAAATTTTCAATAATTTAATACTTTAGTTAGAATTAATTAATTAATGATGTTGATTATCTATGTTGATTATATTTGGTTGATTATAAGTTAATAACTTGTTGATTTTTGTTAGATTGTTTAGTTTTTTATTTTATGTTGGTTGTGTAATATATTGTTGATTATAGTGTAATATATTCTTGTTATATGTAATATATTGTTGTTATATTTGGATGTTGTTGTATATTATTCTTAGTACTTAGTAGATTGTTGTTGTATATTATTCTTGTAGATTAGTCATTGGATATAATTTATGGATTTTGTTATTTTTATTGTGTTAAATTGAGATACTAATATAATAGTACTAATAAATTTTATATTTATTTTTGTATTACTTATTTTTAGAATTTGAGACTTAATGTTTATTAAAATGTTATTGAAGATATGTATTTTAAATTTTAATTTTTAAGTTTTTGACTATTTTATATGTTTTATTTATGTGTGGGACTGGTTAATCAGTTGAGTCATTGACCCACCAGTTGAACCAGTGACCCAATAACCTGATCGGTTCGATCACCAATTCGGTTCTGACAACTATGGTGACATGAGTTTGACCTACAAGTAAAACACTGACACATGGCAAGAAAATTAAATCTAACACCAAAATAATTCTCTCTCTCTTATAATTTCTTATGATTACTTTTATCAAAATAATTTTTTTAATTATATTTATAACTATTATTTTATTAATATTTTTATTTTTAAAGAATAATTTCTTATAATTATTTTTATGATTATTATTTACTAAAATAATTTTTTTATAATTATTTTTAATTTGTAATTATTCTTTATTATTATTATTTTTAATAATTTCTAAAAATAACACCAAAATTAATTTTTTTAACTATTATTATTATGTTGATTTTTAAAAAATAATTTCTTATAATTATTTTTATTATTATTTTGACCAAAATTATTTATTTTTTAATTATTTTTTCTTTTGTAATTTCAAAAAACTAACAGCAAAATTATTCTCTCTTGTAATTTCTTATGATTATTTTTATCAAAATAATTTTTTATAATTAATTTTATAAAATAATTTCAAGAAACTAACACCAAAATATTCTCTCTCACGCTTTCTCTTATAATTTTTTTTAATTATTTTTATCAAAATAATTTCTTATACTTTTCACTTGTCTAATCTTGACAAAGATTGAGATTTCACAAATTTATCTCTTTGATTTATCATTTTGATAAAATGATTAATATATTTTATTTAATGCTCCAACAAATTTATTTTTGGCCACTTTAGCCACCCAACTCTTATGTCACCACAGACATTTCCACACACACACATATATATATATATATATATATATATATATATATATATATATAATTATTTGATAAAAATAATCATAAAAAATTAAGAGAGAAAATTATTTTGGTGTTAATTTTTCGAAAATAAAAAAATAATTATAAAAAATTTATTTTGGTAATAATAATAAAAATAAATTAAAAATAATTTTGGTGTTATTTTTAGAAATTATTAAAAATAATAATAATAAATAATTAAAAAATTAAAATAAATACAAAAAATCATTTTAGTAAAAATAATAAAAAATAAAATATTATAAATATAATTAAAAAATTTATTTTGATAAAACTAATTATAAAAAACTATAAATTAAAAGAGAGAGATTTAATTTTTTTATTATATATCATATTTTATTTGTAGGTCAAATTTATGTCACCTTTAATCACTAAAATTAATACCACAAATAAACATCCCTAATCTATATATAACATGTAACATTAATAAGTCATGTTAGCACGCTGTGATATTACTAGTATATATGAATATTCCAAGTGATCATCTCAATGGATAACATGCATATTAATTAAAGCAAGTAATCTACTACAGTTTGTATTGCAGAAGAACCTATTTAACTCTCAACCAATTTAAGGGAAACAAACATCAACAAATGACAAGAATATTTGAGATAAACTCACCCTCATTAACCAGGTTTATGCCTATAAGAGAAAGGTGAATAGCTTCTGCCTAACCTCAAAAACATAAAAGGCATATAAGTTAAAAAATGAAAAGGTTCAAAATTCGTTTTAGACTTTTGGTCTCCAAAATAAATACATAAAAACAAATCAAATGTGGGGTAGTTGAAGTCATATAATGGAAATAATAAAAAGCAACAAAATAAATTGGGACATAGTCCCCTTATTAAACACACAAGAAATTTGTACCAAATTACTACTAGTATATGAATTTGAGAAAGTAGAAAAAACAATGATTTGAATGAACAATATGAAGAATGAAAAAAACATACTTACTGAACTAAATACATTAGTACAATAATATACAAGTTGTGAAAATAAAAAAGATACTTACTGCATTAAAATTTTATTTTAAAAAGTACTACCAAATTCTAATTTTATTAATAATTAATTTAACTTTTGATAAGTCTTTTTTTATATTTCATATTTTTTGCAAGCCAGACATCAATAATTTTAAAATAATCAACAGCGTAATTATTATTGCACATTGAGACAAGTAAATAATGGAATTTTTTTATTTAAATAAATTAAATAAATATTTTATTTATTGAAATAAATATTTTATTTATTTAAAAATTATTACGAAAATATATTATCTAGTCTTATTTCGTTTATAGTGTGAATGAGATAAGTTTGTACGTACCTCATTTACACTGTAAATATATACATATTTACACGCACTTACTTATCTTATTTACAATGTAAACGAGATACGTATAAGCTTATCTCCATTACACTGTAAAAGAAATAAAACTAGTTCACGCTTATATATAGAATTAATTATATGTGATCATTCAAGTTTTTTTAATAGTTGTTAATAAATATTTTAGACATGTTTGTATATTCAAGATTATATCAATATATCCATTTGAGTTGAAGGTGGACAAACTTAAGAATATGAGTTTAGATGTTTTTTATTCATATATTTGTTTTTTTATTGAACCTAATTTTTTTCTTATACAATGAATATAAAAAATTATTTTTTGTTATATAATATGTCATAAAAAAAACTTCTTAATGTTAGTAATTAATGGTTGACATATATTAATTAAATTTGATTAATGGTTGACATTATGTTATATGCATATACACAATGTATTTTGGATTGAGCATTTTCCGTGCGATTAATATTTTTTTGTACCATACTGAGCATTTTCCGTGCATGGCATGGACCATTCACTAGTTAATTATAATATCTCATTTAAACATTAATTTTAAAAACTTTAAATATCTTTTAAGGATTAAATAAAAAAAAGACTAAAATAACTATTTAAGAATAATTTTAAAAGATCAAAATATCTTTTTTTGTTAATTTCAAAAGACTAAAATTAGGCTCAAATTAAGTCGAACTAAATCAAATTAAGTCAGGCCACTCTAAAGTTTAGCTCAAAAAAATTGAATTTGACTCGTTAACAATAGAATCTATCTTTAAAATTCAAGCTCGACTCATCAAAAATTTATCAATCCGCTAAAACTCTATATTACTGGGTAATTTGCACATTTACATTCTTTGATTACATCTCGAATCCAGTGGCACCAATATAATTTTGCCTAGTTTTCGAAACTATAATGCATATTGATAGGACATGTTTTTCAAACAAATTTTGGTTGGATCCGAGATATGATATGTTCGTTGCATTAAACATCTCTAATATGATGCATTCGAGACATATTTGTCATCTACGACCCACTAAGATCAACTTAGCATGTCCTATAAAATTTGTTACGACTTCGATAGCAGAAATTTTATTTTTATTTTTCAATTTAATGTAATTTTATTTAAATAATTGAAAATTATAAAATTTTTAATTTAAAATTTGGATAGTTATAATTTAAATTAATGATTTGATTAAATCCAATAAAAATAAACACACTCATATAATATGCATGTTTATATTGTTAATTATGTCTGTTCGATTTTGGAAAAAACTAACCATTTAAATTTTTAAAATTACAAATTTTAAAATTTTGAAGTTAAGAGAATATAATTTAAAAAAATTTTAATTCATGTTATTACAACTTTCTTTTTAAAAGAATCTTATACTACTTTTTATAATAAAAATTAAAAGAATAGTCTGCCATAATCTTATACTACTTTTCATAATAAAAAGTAAAAGAGTAGTATTCTAATTTGCCGAGTTTAGGGCTCTTAAACCTTAATGCATGATTTTGTTCAATCCAAGATTCAAAGTTTACGTATAAAACCGATATTCTAACGAACCTTGAAGAAAAAAGATTTAAAGAAGGAAAGAAAAAAAAGAGAAAAGATAAAATGATAATAGATAGGGAGGGAGAGAGTGGAGGGAGAGAGAGGAGAGAGTGGGAGACATAGGGTCATACGGATCAGTTAAAAGTCAAAACCAATTTTTGATAGTGTGATCAAAAAAGGTATTTCTCTATTTAATAATGTCAATCTCTAGTTCTTCACTTTCCTTAATGGTATGCATTGCAAATGAATATGAATCTTTACTTCCTTCAAATGGTATACATGAAATGAAGGTGGCTTTTGCTTTTCCATGCTAAACTTTTAAAACTTAATAAATTAGTCAAATTTTGATTTATTCATTTATTAAAATTCATAGAGGATTTTTTATAATAAAATAAAAAGCTTTTTTTTTTTTAAATCTCACTTTATTTATGAGGATACAATTTTTTTTTAGCCTGAGGCAAGTTTGTCACCTTTCTTGGCGAACCTCATAAATTTCACAAAGTTCGGCATATCTATTAGCGAACTTCATAACAAAAAGTGAAGTTACTAGTACCCTCAGCGAATTTCAAATGCCAGATCTAATTATGTTATTTTGCTTAAGCTTCACAGCTACTTTTTTTTTAGTGTTGGAAGTACCATCTCTACTACACCATTAATTTCAGCATGTATGTGTCACACACAATTGAACAAATAATAACTTAAACATATAATTTTATTTTTTTATGGAATTTTAAGAGTATGTATTTTTTAACACATTAATATGAAAATACAAAATTGTAATGCCATTTCTAAATATGGATTATTTTTGTGTACTTTTCAAACAGAAACAATGATAATGCCATTGCTAATGTCGCCGACGATGTTGATGAAGTCATGCTTATTGTTTAAAGAAGTCATGCTTGTTTGCATTGTGTAAACTCCAATAAATTAGTAGATAATTAGTCAATAAATTAGTTTTTAATAAGTAAGATTAGAAATGTGAAAATTATATCAAATTAGGATAGAGCTCATCGAAATGAGAATTTTGACACTAATTTCAAAGAAATCGATCCAAAATTAGACCGAACAGACCGAACCGATTGAACCGAACTCAAACCGGATTGTGGGCCCAACCGGTCCTGCAATTAAAAAGAGCCACGGGCTCTTCTTTCTCTTCGTTTCCCTCAACGAAGCAGCAAGCCTCCCAGGGAAGAGAAGAAGAGAAATACGTTTATGGTGAATTCAATTTCCCGTAACTTCTCCGTCCGAGCTCCGATCGTCGCACCGTTTGCGGCAACGCGTTCACCACGTCGAGCTCTACGTTTTTATCGGAACAATTTCATAGGTAACTTGTTATTTCACACTCAGCCTTCTCTTCTCCTAATTTTTAAATTTTGAGTGGGAATGTTGAATTTCTTTGATTTCTGATGTTTTAGGATCCAATTAGCTTGAGAAAACGTTCACTCTTGCTCATGTGAAGCTTGGGTAAGGTGAGGATACAATAATTCTATTTTAATTTCATTGAATTTGAGTTTTGAGTATTAAATTGGATAAATATATGTTATAAATGTGTATTAGATTGAAAATAAATAATTGGAGTTTGAAATTGTGAATATTGGAACTTAGAGGAAGCTGAGCTTAGAGTTTGTTGAATTTTGAGGGGCTGCCTTGGTTTTGAATAAATTGCTTTGGTTGTTACGTGGAAATCGGTCAAGATATGGTTTAGGTTTCTTGCATTTAATATATAATGTTCTGTGAAAATTTAGGCTAGATGACCATAGAATAAGTTGGATTGCATATGTATATTTAATACTTAGTATCCTGTTGATGAACATGGTTGGTTTGGTGCTTATTGATTAACTGGTGATTTGATGAATTATTGATTTGATGTATAACTATTGTGGAGGTTGTTGTGATAATGAGCTATTTTGTATTAAAAGCCTAGGATTTGTGAACTATGATTCTTAGTTGAATTTTGGTTGTTGGATTTGAATATTGTATGAGTATAATTGCTGATCTGAGGTAGATTTATTGTGGTGATTGTTATGATGATGAGGAAGGGTATGTTGAATTGAAAAGAATGCAGGTTTGGACCCGAAAAGGGTGGCAAAGTCCGAGTTTTAGAGGAGATACTGCCGAAATTTTATAAAAATTAGAGATTTTGTTTAGATGATTGTTTAAAAAGATTTAGATTCAAAGGTTATATGGTTTGATTTTGAGTTATTAAGAAAATGAGTATGTTTTAAGTTTGATTTATTTAGAAAAGAATGAATTATGTTTTGAATTAGAACTATTGATGGACGGAATGGGAGGTGTGATAATGAAGGATAAGGATTGAATATGATTGATGTATGATGATGAATGAGATGCGATTAAGAATGATGTGGATGTTAATGAATTATAATTGAATTATTTATATGGCTTATGAATTTGAATGATCTGAGATACGAGATTCCCTGGATAAAGTGTCGTGGCTTGCCACCACGTGTACCAGGTTGAAAGCTCCATACTCTGTTGACCCTACGACGTAAGGGTGACCGGCACTATAAATTCCCGGGAATGTAACCCCATTGAGCAATATTGATTATTTGAGAAAAAGTTATACATAGACTCTTGGGAATGCACGTCGGGGGATAGTCTAAGGTTTTCTGATTTGTCGGGTTGGCTGAATAACTGACAAATGAGTCTCATTAGCCATAGGACAGGCATGCATCATATGCATATTACTTGAATTACTTTCTTGTGCTTTAGCTGGGTGTGCCTAAATGTACTTATTATGTTAAATGTATATTTGTTATTTGCAGTATTTGTAACCTTCTTGTGCTTGCCTTTATCTATTTATTTGTCTGTGAAATGCATGATGGAGTTGGAGGTATGAAGGAATGGCAGTATGGGACTTAGATTTAATGTTAAGTTAAGTTAGGTTTGGTTTAAATATTCTTAGAAAATCACCTTTTTATGCCTTCTGTTTAATACTTTAAGCTCTATAATCTGAGTGTCGGCATTCTAGGATTGCCTCTGGCATTTCCAGGACTTTATATATTATGTGTGTCAGTGTGTGGCACCTTTACCATACTGAGAACATCCGGTTCTTATTCCATACTATGTTGTTGTTTTTCAGATGCAGGTCGAGAGGCATCTCGTTAGGCGTCTGGACCGCTGAAGCGAAGTGGTTACTGGGTTATTTTGTTGTACAGTGATGTATATATATGTACTTAGCTTTCTCTCTGCATAACTTATTTTTTTATCCCCTTAGAGGTGTATGGAGAGGTAGGATTTTGTTTATGTACATCTGGGTTTTGGATATGTATATATATGTATATATATGTGTATATATTCTCCGGCCAGATTTGACTTCACAGGTTGAGTCAGGAGCTTGTTACTTTGTATCTTTAACTCTCTGTTCCTGTTTTGGGTTACTTTACACTTGATAGCTGTAGCTTTCTTAGCACACAAGTTAACTCGTTTTTTGAGCGTTGCGTTTTTATTTTCATGATTTTTGTTTCCTCTATTCTTCAAGGCTCCTAGCATATTATAATTCTTCTGCTATTATATGTACACATTTTATTTTAGAGGTCGTAATACCACACCACCTCTGTTTTACGACTTAAGCGTAAAGCTCTGTATGGTAGGATGTTACACATTGTCCCGTAACTTTCCTTCCCATCCAAACCAAACTAAGTTTTCTCATAATTTTGATCATAATATGTTCTTAAATTGGAGACAGAATGCCTAGAAGTTTGCCAAAGAGTACTACCAACTCCACGTTTTTCGTAGAGTTGGCCGAAAGATAAAGCGAATCTTGGCCAATATGAAGGAGTTCGTCGAGGGTTATGGCGAACTTGCCCCCAACACAAAAAAAAACAAATTGAATTCTGAAAATTAAAGTGGTCTCATTTTTTTTTTCTAAAATTAAAATTTTTTTATTTTATTTTAAAATAAATGTCGTTCATAAATAACTGAATAGAAATAATTAAAAATTAAACTAGATACTACTTTACTACTAAAATTTATTTGATAATTTGTTTTAATCCTTTAACAATTAAACATAGGCATTATTTGTATTAAAAAAACAAAAATCACATTAATGAAAAAAGGTTAACTCAATTAGGCAATTGATTTTAATAAAAAATATATAATAATTAGTATTTTTAACTAAATATATAGAATATTAAATTAATGTTAAAAATGATATTTTAGTAATATAATTTATGAAAAAAAATATTTGAAGGAATATTAAGATTATAACTTAATTCAAGAACACGATTTCGATTTTAATTAAGCGTAAACTATTGATTTTAATTAAAATTAGGATATTATTTAATCTCACATACATTATTTTGTTTATAATTAATTATAATTTAGCGATTTGATTAAAATATTTTTACACTATTTAACTCAAGGCTTTAATAACTCAAGTGAAAGGTCTTGAGATTTTAGAGAGAGAACAATGAACTTCTAATGGGTATTTTATAGTTTTATTCTTCATGATTAATAAAAATAATAAAAAAAGTAAATATAGTGTTAGTTGTGATTAACCATAATATTCAAGCTATGATATTGATGGTTTAATAAATCATATGGGATTAAGAAAGGGAGAAAAATAAATTTTTATTGTTAAAAAAAATGAAAAATTACTTGAAAAACATCTGTTGAGTTATTACATTTTATATACTATATACTTTATATGTACTCTCACTAAAAAATTACAACAAACAAGTCTCCATCTACTATTAATAAAAAATAATCTAAGTAACGAATTTTACTTACATTCTTCAAGAGCTTACTATGCACGTTATAATCTTTTTTCATCATCTTTCTTGTAGAATTTGGCAATTCACGCAAAATTAATACTTAATCAGCAACTAATTAACTAGATTACTTTTACATAATATTTATAATTAGATTATTTTAATTTATTTATACTTCTTATAATACACATCTTTTGTGTGACCTTACTACAATGAAAACATGTCAATGTAGCTGTACGACATCTATTACCTAGATTTTTTTTAGAATGAAAAAAATAGGGGTTTGGTTGATATTGAATCGAACTTATGGTATTTATGTCGGCCATTTTGAGAAATCCATGAATTATAGAGTAATAAAGATTCAGATCTTCAACCTTCCAACTCGTTGATCGGAATAACTATGTTTACCAAAAAAGAATCTTGCTAAATAGCCTATCATCAAACTCTATTGAATGAGTTTGAAAGAAGAGGTAAGAATGAGGGAAAGGAAATGTCAAAAGAAAAATTAGGTAAAGAAAGAAAATAAAAAAAAAATTGGCAACGATTGAATTTCAATTCACAACTTTTTCAATTTCATTTACAGCTTGTTTGTTCTCCACGCTTATTGCACTATGACAAAATTCTCATGTCCTAAGCTATTCAAGATAGTTTAATGAAGCAGAAGTGATTAAGAGAAGGAGAAAAATAAGTTCTTCTCATTATTGAAGAGAATGAAAAATCTCTTGAAGAATATCTGTTGAGTTATTACACTTTATATACTATATACTCTTTTTGTATTCTTACTACAAAAATTATAACAAATAAGTCTACATCTACTATTGATAAAAACAATCTAGGTAACAAATTTTACTTACATTCTTTAAGAGCTTGATATACACGTTTTCATCTTTTTTCATCATCTCTTTCGTAAATTTAAAAAATTTACGCAAAATTAATATTTAATCAGAAGCTAATTAACTAGATTACTTTTACATAATATTATTATCGAAATATGTGATTAGATTATTTTAATTTATTTTTATATCGACAAATGTATAAAAAATAATATTATAATATTAAGGGTGAATAAGTTGTTTGGCTTTTTTAAGTAATTTTTGAAAGATATTTTTCAAAAGCTATAACAATTTGATAGAATAAAATATTTTTTAAATAAGTATAAGTTGCAACAATAATATCTAATAAAATTATTTTTAAAAATTAAAATGACTTTACTAAATATAAACGTAATAAAGTGTAAGAATACAAACTAAATTTAAAAAGATCTCATAGATATTTTTAAAAATTAAAATGACTTTACTATAGGTATACTATTCCAAGACCTAGCTTACACAAAAACTTCTAATTAAATTGAGACTCATTTATAGATAGTAAAAGTCTTACTGTTCATAAAAGTATTATCAAAAGAGAAAAAAAAAATATAAATATATAGATGTTACCTCATGACATGTCATAGGTGGCCGTTGGATAAGGCTCCGGCTCTCCTCCTTCTTTAACTACACTCTCCTCAGATGAACTAGAAGCTAAGTCATCTACTTCTATAAAATTGTCGTCAGCCATGACTTGAACAAACTCTTCTCCAAGTGGTTCAAATTACTCTACCAAAGGATTCACAGGATTCACAAGCTGAGCATCTGGATAAGGATCCTATGAGAGAAATAGTGCATATTCCTTATTTAAACCTTGAGTAATAGCATCAACATGATCGTCTAGAGAGAGGGTATAGCCAATTAAAGAAAGTGCATCCACAATCTTCCGAATCTTTAAAAGATAATCTTGTGCCAGTAAACCTCCTTTCTTTATTGATTCAGTTGGACTCTTAGTTGAGTGATCTTAATTTTTGAAACCTTTGCAAAATGAGCATGAATCTTTTTCCAAATTTCATAGGCAAATTTGCAGGCCAGTATTTTATTCTTGGATGTAGAATCCATGGAAGTTAGAAGCCATGTCATTAAGTAATGATCATGTGCTTTCCATTCCTTGTACTTAGCTGATTCAGTCCCAGCTTCTCTTTCAGTATCCATAGAAAACTGTGGAGGAATCTTGCTTTGGTGAATATGTTCTTCAAGACTGTTTCCCTCAATGGTATGAAGAACTAATTTTTTCAAAAGTTCGAAAAGTGTTCTTTTCGAGTTTATCCAATATTGAGAAGGAAAGAAAATTCTTGTTGGTAATGGTGGTAGTAGGAAGAGGAATTATCTCCGCCATAGATCTTATGCAGCTCTAGATACCATGTAAATGAGGATGACTTCCTTGAACAAAAGAGAGAAAAATAAAAAAAATAAGAGAATTGATAAGTGCAGTGTTATATTAAATTGTTGGAATTTCATTCTGTTCTCTCAGAGTAGTACAAGTTATATATAACGTCTTAACCCAATCTATCTATAACTAACTACTTCTAAGTATTCAAAGTAAAACTACTTGATAACAAAATCTGTTATTCTAATAGATTCTTGATTCTCTTTTACTCTATCAAGATCGAATCAGAGGTGTTATTGGATACGTCAAATATTTGAGATGAAGTCATATGCACTTGAGAAGATCCTACTGATAATAATGCTTCAGATATGATGACTAAGAGTTTATTTGCAGTAAAGTTTGATTCTTCTTAAAAAAATGGACTTAATGAAAAAGCCTATCCCACATGAATCGGTGAAGGGAGGTTTGTTGATGAAAGAAAGAAAGTAAAAGGAATGGCACAAGCCCTGTGTGGAATAAAAGAAAAGAGAGAGATTGATTAATTCAATCCTTGAAGAAAAGAAAAAGAAATAGAGAGAGGAGAGTGATAGGCAAAATTGTGACTCATACTTTTCACAACTCGAACAATTCCTAGCAATGGCTCTAAAAACTTGGTGCACAATACTATGGTTCACACACATTCTTCACAACTTCGCATAACTAACCAGCAAGTACACTGGGTCGTCCAAGTAATAAACCTTACGTGAGTAATGGTTGATCCCACGGAGATTGTTGGTATGAAGCAAGCTATGGTCATCTTGTAAATCTCAGTCAGGCGGATTCTAATGGTTATAATGGTTTTCGAATATAAAGATAAATAAAGCATAAAATAAAGATAGAGATACTTATGTAATTCATTGGTGGGAATTTCAGATAAGCGCATGAAGATACTGTGTTCCTTCTGAATCTCTACTTTCCTACTGCTTTCATCCAATCATTCTTACTCCTTTCCATGACAAGCTGCATGTTGGGGGATCACTGTTGTCAATGGCTACCGTCCGTTCTCTCAGTGAAAATGGTCCAGGTGCGCTGTCACCGTACGGCTAATCATCTGTCGGTTCTCGATCATGTAAGAATAGGATTTACTATCCTTTTGCGTTGTCACCATGCCCTACAGTCGTGAGTTTAAAGCTCGTCATAGTCATTCAATCCCTGAATCCTACTCAGAATACCACAGACAAGGTTTAGACTTTTCAGATTCTCAAGAATGCTACCAATGGATTTTAGCTTATACCACGAAGATTCTGATTAAGGAATCCAAGAGATATTCATTCAAGCTTATTTGCATGTAGAACGAAAGTGGTTGTCAGGCACACGTTCATAAGTGAGAATAGTGATAAGCGTCACATAATCATCACATTCATCAGGTTCTTGGGTGTGAATGGATATCTTAGAATAAGAATAAGCGTGAATTGAATAGAAGAATAATAGTACTTTGCATTAATACTCGAGGTACAGCAAAGCTCCACACCTTAATCTAT
Organism: Arachis hypogaea; assembly: GCF_003086295.3. Lineage (NCBI taxonomy): Eukaryota > Viridiplantae > Streptophyta > Magnoliopsida > Fabales > Fabaceae > Arachis > Arachis hypogaea. The sequence goes on along the minus strand of NC_092044.1, from coordinate 22,127,959 downwards.
AGTGTGTAGAAATTCCACCGTTGAAAATACATAAACGATAAAGGTGTTCATTGATTCCGGCCCCAGAGAGGGAACCAAGATGACCAAGACTCCTAATACAATAGTAAAAAGTTCTACTTATACTAAACTAGTTACTAGGGTTTACAGAAATAAGTCTAAGTGCAGAAATCCACTTCTGGGGCCCACTTTGGTGTGTGCTTAGGCTGAGCTTTAGCTTTACACGTGCATAGGCTTCTCTTGGGGTTAAACGCCAAGTTGTAATGTGTTTTTGGCGTTTAACTCTGGTTTGTGATGTGTTTCTGGCGTTTTACTCCAGAATGCAGCATGAAACTGGCGTTGAACACCAGTTTGCATCATCTAAACTCGAATAAAGTATGGACTATTATATATTTCTGAAAAGCCCTGGATGTCTACTTTCCAACGCAATTGAGAGCGCACCATTTGGAGTTTTGTATCTCTAAAAAATCTATTTCGAGTGAAGGGAGGTCAGAATCCAACAGCATCTGTAGTCCTTTTTCAGCCTCCTATCAGATTTTTGCTCAGGTCCCTCAATTTCAGCCAGAAAATACCTGAAATCACAGAAAAATACACAAGCTCATAGTAAAGTCCAGAAATGTGAATTTTGCATAAAAACTAATAAAAACATCCCTAAAAGTAGCTAGATCCTACTAAAAACTACCTAAAAATAATGCCAAAAAGCGTATAAATTATCCGCGCATCAGAGAACTTCGTCGACAAGAATAGAAGAAGAAAAAGAGAAAAAAGCAGTTCTAATATGTTCCTATTAAACTCATAAACTTACTCCATTTCTTATGAAATTTTAGTACATTGTTCTTAGTGTAGACACGAACATTAGAATATAACTTGCTAGTTGTATTGCTTTTCTTTTTGTCTGATTTGAGATACCCACTTTGTAAAGGGTTTATATTGATTCCATCAGTTTTGATGATGTATTGTTGAGTTAAGAAATTAACTAACATATATGATGATGACAAAAATTATATTATTAGGCTAATTACCCAATTAGTTTTAATTGTTTTTGTTGAGTGTTGCAGGCCAAAAATCCATATTGCAATAGCCCAGAAAAATAGACAAAGAAATTCAAAAATGAGCTGAAAGGTAAGTGAATTCAATCCAAACCCAAGTCATCCCTCACAAGCTGAATTCTCCAATGAGTAAAGCAAAAAGGGAATCAACGGCCTAAAGTGAAAAAACCCAATCCAAGTCCGATAGCAAGCAATTCCCTCCCATGTGCTTTCACCAAAAGCAACGTACACTTTTTCCCTCTTGGTTAGAAATCAGAGAAGTGAGAGAGAGCTTTTTCCCTAAACTATTCACCAAAGAAGCAAGAAAGAGAAGATTAAGCAAATGGTAGAAGTCTAATCACCCACATCAATCTGTATCAAGAAGAGATCAAAGGCTAAAGATGATTTTATTTCTTTCTACATGCATCTCATTTTTTTCTCTTCATCTTCAACTCTCTGCCACTCCATATTAGGATACATGGGAAAGATGTTGTCTGTTCTTCACTGCTGTGCATCTACGATCACATGTATGTCTTGGGGACCAAGTAGCATATCAATGGTTCAGATCTGAATTAATATTGGAAGACTTTTGGTGTTTTGCTGTCCTGAGGCCTTCGATCAACAAAAGAGGTCAGAACCAAAGTCCCTAATTTGAGTAAAAATGGAAGAAAGTGAACGGCTGAGTTAGTGAAGCACAAAGCTCAAGGTTTGACCTAGGAAAGAGCAACATGCAAGGAGATACAAAAAAAGTTGGTTCACCATTTAGAAGCCAAGGAGAGATAACCCAGTGTATTGAGGTTTTGTTCTGTGAAAAAGCTCTCTAAAGAAGTTCATCTAACTGGACAGTGTTTCTTAGTCAAAGGAGCATTCTGCCAGAATGAAGAACTAAATCAGAAGCTAGCAAATCTGGTTTATCACATAGCAAAAAGACTGTTGAAAAGTCAATCTCCTTCATATTTTACAGATTGTATTTTACTTTTCAATGTTTATCTTTCTGTAATTTCTTGAATGAAAAGGCATATTGAGAGAACTCAAGTAAAAGCCAATGAGTGAAAGAGGCTGAGTGATACACTTGAGTAAAAAGCCTAGAGTTATTTTATATTTCTTTAGGATGATTTTGTGTCTTGTATCTTGTACCTGCGAGATACCCCTTTCTTAGTTGGGTGAGCACTAAGAATTAATAGTTAGGTATTAGCATAACCAAGTCAAGTTAGGTTAGAACTTGAGAGTGAAAGAATTGTGTCAATCCTTTGGAATTAGTGTATGTAATACTTTAACTATAGCGGAAATTCCACCACTGTTGTGGTGGAGACTGGACGTAGGTTGCATAGCACAAGGCAACTGAACCAGGATACATGATGGTGTTAGCTTTTCTCTTCTCTGCCCTGTCCTGTTTTCTGACATTCATTAGACAAAATAAAATTGTCTTATAAATTCTCCGCTGCTAAGTTCAATAGATTCAGACTGCAAGTTTGTTTTAAAAGGGTCCGTTCAGTAACTCAAAAGAAGGTCATAGATTCAACCCCTTTTTTAAGTCTTCTACAACCTTCATGTATTTTTTTATTGTTGAGATGCCATAGTGCTATTAAAAAGACTGATTGTATACCCATTATTTTGATAGTGGAAGATTTTATTAGATTAGATTCCGTAGGTTTTTTGTCCCTTTTTAGGGGATTTTCTCACGATAAAAATTTTGGCGTATGATCTTTTAATTTCTGCCATTAAACTTGTTATTTGGAGTATTTTTTGTGTTGTCCATTTAATTACACAGGTCACAAAAAGTTATTTTGGTACTTCCACTATTAGACAGATTCTTATTTGAACCTTAATTTTTTCCAACAATAAAATATCACCTAATGATGATGATGATCATATATAATGTATATTTTTAGTTTATTATATATGCCTGATGGGAGCATGTTTTGGTGAAGCTTTTTAGATCTCTACCAGTGAGAGGAGGCCCGTGGAGAGACATATATCAGTTGTGAATAAAAGACCAACAGGCCCGACAGAAGATGATTAATGGCCTATTTATGGAGGTAGGGGATAGTAGATCCACTAGATTTTGGAAAAATACTTGGCTCCAATTGAAAAAGCTAAAAGGCTCCTTTCCGAGACTCTTCTTAATTTCAAACAAAAAAGGATCAGTAATTGGGGATTGTGACTTTTGGAATGGGATAGAGTGAGTTTGGAACTTCCAATGGAGGAGGGAACTCCGCCAGTGCGAGGTTGACACATTGGATCAGATGCTTCATGTCTTACAGTCTGTTAGATTAATAGCAGATGTGCAAGATAGAGTGATGTAAAAATTTGACAAGGAATAGGTTTATTCATCTAACTCCTTTGTTCAAGTTTTGTAGGAACAGACTATGGCTGATGACGTCCTAAGCTACAAATTCACAAAAAAAAATTTGGAAAGGTTTGGTCCCGCCTAAAGTAGAGTTGTTTACCTGGTTTGTATTAGTAGGCCGGGTAATTACAAAGGAGCGACTAAGTAGGCTCGGGATCATTGAAGGGAATGATAACATGTGCGTCTTGTGTAAGAAAGATGTTGAAACTCTGCTACACTTATTTGCTACTTGCGAGTACTCCTGTCAGGTGTGGTGCGCATGAATCAAGGAGTTTGGACGAGAGTAGACTATACCAGGTACCTTAAAAGACTACTTTGAGAGCTAACGAACTATACCATTGACAACAGAGATGCGTAAGTGTTGGAAAATTAGATTCTTCTCAATTATATGGAATGTATGGTTACATAGAAATGATGCTATATTCGAAAATAAGACAACAGACATGGCTGATTGTGTTGTTAAATCATTCTATTCTGTTAAGGACTGGTGTAGTTCTTAACTTATGTTGTTGATGACTATGTCAAAAATGACATAAGAGTTATTTGGTCTTATTGTTATTTTCATGGTTCTGTAAGTTGTTTGCTCCACTTCATGTGTTGAACTTTCTTTAAAGCTATTTTGTACTTTTGCTGAGTTCACTCCAAGAAAGAACGAGTCACGAGTATACAATTAAATTGTTCTAATAAACCAATAATGCGTGATAAAAGCATTCCAGACCTGCAATATTTATTAATTGGTCTAAGTTTGATCTGCAAGTTATTTATGCTATTTTATATTACTAAAAAGAGATGATGTTAAATTTGGTTTAACTTTAAGCTTGGTAGAAATCCTGAAATTTAAAAATAAAGAATACAAAATTCTAAACAAAAAACACACTTAAATTTACAATAAATTTTTATAATAATAATAAATAATTAAAGGTACAAAATACATAAGGAAAATAATAAAAATAAATTACATAGTTGTTTTAGCTTTTTTTTTAACAAAAAGAAAAATGCCACTTCTAGACTCTAGTAACTTCTGCAAATTGGATGTTTAGGTCAATAATCATTATTATCTGATAAAGTTGATTAATACTTTATAGCTTATCAGTGGGGAGACAGTAGCAGCCATAGCCGTAGCTGACGTCAACAGTTGATTGGAATTGAAATACGTGAATCTCACACACACACAAAAGTAAGATATATGGATCTTTAAACTTAGAGTTGTATATTGATGCAGGGGAGAGACTAAAGAACCTGCAAGTTTAGGGAGATAGCTCTTTGCTAATTCTCTTGCATGAGAATGCAAAAATGAAAAAAATGATCAACACTTGTGTTAGTAGTTAGTCTAGGAAGATTAGGTTGAAAAGTGAGTGAAGAAAGGAAGCTTGCTGATGATAATGTCGTAACTGGAACTTCTTATAGATGGATATATCAATTGTTCTTGGATGCTATTTGCATTGTCAATAGGTTCTTATATATTTATTAGTTATTTATCAAAGACCTTACACCGAAACAATGGTCCTTTAACTTCAGATAACACAATTTTATTTCTCATTGATATGATCAATGGCGTTCCCTAGACTTTTGGGGCTCATTTTTTTCATTATGGATTTGTTATTGGTGTTGTCCAATGAAATGGATGCATGACCAATATTTTCTCTATTATGGAACTTACTCAAAACGTAGGTAACGTTTAGCTTTGTTTTTATTATTTTTTTTGTTTGGGAGAAAAAGACAAACGCAGCATGCATTTTGTTTTTTCAAAACTTTTTATTTTTTTTAAATTCCCTTTAAAGCCAATTGTAGGCTACATTTTGATGTGGTTTGTGTCAGCTTTTTTCATAAACACATGTTGCGTTTTATGGGATGTTAGCCTTTTTTGTTGAGAAACTAAAAACGCATGTTGCGTTTTGTTTAAAAAAATATTTTAAATAAGAGTACGGCCTATAAATATGAAACAACACTCTCATTTACTTTGCCTTACTCCATTTCTACTCATTGCATTCTTCTTTCTTACACATATGTCGTAGTTCTGAGTTTTTTTTGGCAGTCAGGTGTGTCAAAAAATCGGATTAGGTGAGTTTGCAATTATGGAAAATATTGCAAATTTGTGAATATATTATAACGGTGAGGTCATACCAAACACACATGAGGGAGTAACTTTTGTTTGTGAATGTCCGTTGTCATTTGCTATTCCATGTACCATGAGTTTTGTAGAGTTGCAAAATGGACTTTGTAATAACATTCAAAGCCACATTTCAGAAAGGGTGAGCAACATTTTATACAGGAATCCTGTATAAGTATTTGGTGGGCTGAAGAGGAATTCGAAGCTAACTATGAAGTTGATGACGAAAATGATGACAGAGACTTGGCAGGCAATCCAGCGGTGCAAATTGAAGCAAATGCGATTGTAAGCCAGCACCTGTTTGGTGTTCCGTCTTTTATGCAGACTCTAGATCTCGAAGCCATGCATGCCCCAGAATTTCCTGAGTATGTGAATACGGGTATGTTATGATTATTAACTCAAGTTTTCTATAGTTCTTATTTTATTTGCCTTGTCTCACTGATGGTGGTGCACATATCGTAGGTGAAGGCAACGCTGCGGCAGAAGATGGCGAGTTTAGGGTCAGAATGGAATTTGGTTTGAGAGAGTCGGTGATATCTGCAATCAAAAGCTACACCATCTCTGGAGGAATTGATTACACTGTGTATGAGTCTGAGCCGTAGACATTCTATGCGAAATGCAAGGGGTATGGTGCAGGGTGCGACTGGCTTATCCGAGCTAGCTTGATTCGAAAAAAAAGCTTGTTGGGAGATCAGGAGATACAATGGTAGGCACACGTGCACCGTGGGCACAATTTCACAAGATCATGCCAAGTTGGACTCGGATACAATTGTAGATGCCATTAGGCCGTTGGTCGAAGTAGACCCATCGATAAAGGTGAAGTCTGTTATTGCAGAAGTCCAAGGCAGGTTCAACTACACTGTGAGTTACCGAAAGGCTTGGTTGGAAAAGCAGAAAGCTGTCGCAAAAAATTTCGATGATTGGGAAGTTTCTTACCAAACTCTACCAGTATGGTTGAAATCAATGACAGTGAAGATGCCAAGGTCTCGTGTTCAAATTAAAACACTCTCTGTTTACCATGAGAGTGAGGAGATTCAAGGTGTAAGAGTTCTGCACCGCGTTTTTTGGAGTTTCTATCCGTGTATTGTAACATTCAGACACTGCAAGCCACTGGTGCAGGTTGATGGCACGCACCTGTACGGAAAATATAAAGGTGCACTTCTGGTAGCGATTGCACAAGATGGGAATCAAAACATTGTGTCTATTGTATTTGTGATTGTCAAGGGCAAGACAGCAGACGCATGAGAGTTTTTCCTAACCAATTTACGGAGATATGTCACCACCAAGGGTGTGGCACATGTACTGCATTGATAAATCCCATTTTAGGGTTTATCTTGCATGGATTTTTGGGAATTTATCAATGATCTTCGACACTTATTTATATAAAAATGCATGATTTTGTGTTCCTTTCCTAACTTTGCCTCAGAAATGGAAACATGCTTCTTTTACACTAATTTAGACACATTTTAATCTCCCTCTATTACCACTCGATACCGTGATCCGCTTCTTAAGTGATTTCAGAGCTTATAGGGCAAGGGTGGCCTAGAAAGAGGGAAGGAAGCATGCATAAAGGGAAGGAGCATGGAAAAATGGAGCTTTAGAGTTTGAGCAACGGCGCGTATGCGTACCTTGCGCGTACGCGCGGATGCGCGCTACAAGATCGGCGCAAGGAAGCCAAATGCCTGAGCCGGCGCGTTTACACAGCTGAGCCAAATCCTCATGGACGCGCACGCATGCTTGACGCCTGTGCGTGGATAGTGATGCAGTACGCGTACGCGTCGACGTCCGCACATGATTTTAAAGAGAAAACGTGACTAGAGATTTTAGGGGGTTTCAAACCCTGTTTTAGAGCAGAACTTTGGCTGGAACAAGCTTAAGAAGACCAAGGCTTGAGAGATCAAGGGGCATTCACTCATTATACACTCATTCTAGATATTTTTGGAAGTTAGTTACATTTCTAGAGAGAGAAGCTCTAACTTCTCTCTAGGGTTTGCTCTCTACTTCAATTTCTCTTAAGTTCCTTTGGTGAGATCCATTGTTACTCCATTTTCCACTTTAATTCAAGTTGTAATTCTACTTCTCTCTTCTCAATTAGTGTTCTTTTGCTTCAATTGCTTTGAATCTTAGATCTTATGACTTTGTAGTTTGATTTTGATAAATGAATTGATGAATTGCATTTAGTTGTTTGATTGTTAATGATTGATTGAAATAGACATCTTGAGTTCACTTCCTTTTTTTCTCAATTTTCTAATGTTTCTTACTATTGCTCACCAATTGTTTGAGGAAATGCCAATCCTAGTTATGGAGTAAATTCTTCTTACTTGGCTTAGGAGTTGAGTTGTTGGAGATACTTGACTAGTCAACATCAATTGTTAATCCTCAATTGAGATTTGCTAATTGACTTGTGTGTCACTCAATTTAGACTCCCTTGAGGTTAGGCTAGGACTTGTGATTCAAGTTAATTATCTTCACTAAATCTTCCTCCATGCTTAGGAGTTGACTAAGTGAAGCAACGATTGATTGTTGATACAATTGATGGGGGTTATAGTGATGGAACCTCCAATGCTCACCCTTGGCCAAGGCTTCTACCATAATTGATTGTTGTTCATTTTGTTAGCTCAATTTCTTACACCAACTCTCAAAACCACAAAGAACTTCCTAATCAAAGATGTACATTCTAAGGCAATTCCTAGGGAAGACGACTCGGGACTCATACTTTCGGTTATAGATTGTAGAATTGTTTGGTGTGAATTTTGTGTGTCGATTTGACTATACTCACGATCGGCTTTATTGATGCTTCTATATCGACATAACAAAGTTCTAACATCATGCATCAGGCACATCGGGTCCAACTTCTTAAGGAGGTTCAAGGCTCCATATTTGCATAAACTTGTGGTGAACACAGGTATTTCAACTCGCTGTTATGGTTCTATTCATAGTAAATTTGTGGCATCTGCTTATGATTAAATAGTTTGTTCTACAGGCTATTCTAGGATGGAGCAAGAGTACAACAAAACTACCAAAGGCTTAAAGAGCGGGCTGAGGCATATACTTAATGGTGCGATGAGATCGGTGTTGAGAGATGGGTGTTGGCATTCGATGGTGGTCATCGTTGGGGACATATGACGACAAACTTGGTAGAGTGCATAAATTCTGTCCTAAAGGGTGCACGCAACCTTCCTGTGACTGCCCTTGTCCGGTCAACTTTCTATCGGCTGAATGAGTTGTTTACTTGGAAGAGTACTGAGGCTCATGAGCGTCTCCGTAACGGATTCACGTATTCAGAATTTGCAATGAAGAGAGTTGAAGAAAGCTTCCAACGTGCAGGAAACGTTGTGGTCAACCGGTTCGACAGGCGCAACGAGCTGTTTGAGGTTCGTGAAATGCAAGATGGTACCATTTACACTGTTAACCTTGCGCAATGACACTGCGACTGTGGCCATTTCCAGGTCAAGCGACTCCCATGTCGCCACGTACTTGCATGTTGTGCTAACCAGCGTCTTGATTGGCAAGTGTACGTGCATAACGTGTATAAGGTATCTGAAATTCGGAAGGTGTACAGAGGCGAATTTGTTCCTATGGGTGACCCATCTACATGGGATAGATACAAAGGAGCGAAGGTGATTGCCAACTGGATATTGAGGCGCGCGACGAAAGAAATACCGAAGTCAACCCGCTACTTAAATGAGATGGATTCGCGGGATATGCATGGTCCTTGCAAGTGCACTATATGTGGACGCGAGGGACATAGCCGCAGCCGAAGTCCTCAGTGCGCAGGTCCAAGCTCCGCTAGAGGTCATTAGTTATTAAGCTTTTCAATGTAACTTTGTTATGACGTACTTCACAATTATATGTTACTTTTTATGTAACCTCGTCATTTATTTTAACCTAGTTAACAATTTATAATAAATGAAGTATTTAACCTCGTTATGTAACTTTTTAATAAATAAACATTTCATTCCAAAAGTACAACATGATAATCTCAAACAGAGTTATACGAGAACAAGGCTAAATATGTCATAATAATAATACTGAACATAATCATCTAAATACTCGATACCACACTGAATACAAATCTGAATACAACATAGAATACAAGATCAACTGCAACAAACTACTACCTCAGTGCCTTCTTTGAATACAAGGAAGGGGTGTATTTGTTCGGAGGCATAGTCTGTGTCCGTAAGTTATATGGATGACCCTGAGACACACCGGCATCCAGCCCACTGCTCGCACCAAAATCTGTCATGCTCGCACCACCGGTGTCATACAAATCGGAACCACTCATCCCCGGACCATTCGCTCCACCAAGATCATACCAGTGCTGCAAGTCGTATCCCAAATCATCCTCTTCCTGCTGCGGATACTCATTCAAATCAAACAACTAAGAGCGTGGTGGTGCGGAAGGACTGAGCGGATCTACATGACCTGTCGACTGATCAAAGTCGAAGTCACTGGCATGACCTGAAGTGGCGTGACGACCCGCAGACTGCTACGATGTAGCAGGCTCTTCCTGTGGTGCCGTCGGAAATAAATAATCTGAATCTCTCAAGACCTAGTGTCAGATCCACCCAACGGGCTAAAGTGACCCTCGGCTGAAATTACTAGATGTAGTATGTAGGGCTCAGGTGCCTAAGTTGGCTGTTGATGAGCGGATAATTTGTACGCTTTTTGGCATTGTTTTTAGTATGTTTTTGGTATGATCTAGTTAGTTTTTAGTATATTTTTATTAGTTTTTAGTTAAAATTCACTTTTCTGGACTTTACTATGAGTTTGTGTGTTTTTCTGTGATTTCAGGTATTTTCTCGCTGAAATTGAGGGACCTGAGCAAAAATCTGATTCAGAGACCAAAAAGGACTGCAGATGCTGTTGGATTCTGACCTCCCCGCACTCGAAGCGGATTTTCTGGAGCTACAGAAGCCCAATTGGCGCGCTCTCAATGGCGTGGGAAAGTAGACATCCTGGGCTTTCCAGCAATATATGATAGTCCATACTTTGCCCAAGATTTGATGGCCCAAACCGGCGTTCAAAGTCACCCTCAGAAATTCCAGCGTTAAACGCCGGAACTGGCACCAAATTGGGAGTTAAACGCCCAAACTGGCATAAAAGCTGGCGTTTAACTCCAAGAAGAGTCTCTACACGAAAATGCTTCATTGCTCAGCCCAAGCACACACCAAGTGGGCCCGGAAGTGGATTTTTATGTCATTTACTCATCTCTGCACACCCTAGGCTACTAGTTCTCTATATATAGGACCTTTTACTATTGTATTTTCATCTTTGGACATCTAGTTCTTAGATCAGATCTTGGTTCTTCTGGTTCCCTCTCTGGGGCCGAAACCAATGATCACTCTTGTTCTTATGTATTTTAAACGGTGGAGCTTCTACACACCATAGATTAAGGTGTGGAGCTCTGCTGTACCTCGAGTATTAATGCAATTACTATTGTTCTTCCATTCAATTCCGCTTGTTCTTGTTCTAAGATATCACTTGTTCTTCAACTTGATGAATGTGATGATCCGTGACACTCATCACCATTCTCACCTATGAACGTGTGACTGACAACCACCTCCGTTCTACCTTTGATTGGGTGAATATCTCTTGGATTCTTGATTGCACGATGCATGGTTGATCGCCTGACAACCGAGTGCTCGCCTGACAACCGAGCCAACCATTCCGTGAGATCAGAGTCTTTGTGGTATAGGCTAGAACTGATGGCGGCATTCAAGAGAATCCGGAAGGTCTAACCTTGTCTGTGGTATTCTGAGTAGGATTCAATGATTGAATGACTGTGACGTGCTTCAAACTCCTAGCAGGCGGGGCGTTAGTGACAGACGCAAAAGAATCGCTGGATTCTATTCCGGCCTGACCGAAAACCGACAGATGATTAGCCATGCTGTGACAGAGCATAGGACCATTTTCACTGAGAGGATGGGAGGTAGCCACTGACAACGGTGAAACCCTACATAAGCTTGCCATGGAAAGGAGTAAGAAGGATTGGATGAAGACAGTAGGAAAGCAGAGAGACGGAAGGGAAGGCATCTTCATGCGCTTATCTGAAGTTCCTACCAATGAATTACATAAGTACCTCTATCTTTATCTTTATGCTTTATTCGTTTATCACCATACCCATTTGAGTTTGCCTGACTGAGATTTACAAGGTGACCATAGCTTGCTTCATACCAACAATCTCTGTGGGATCGACCCTTACTCGCGTAAGGTTTATTACTTGGACGACCCAGTACACTTGCTGGTTAGTTGTGCGAAGTTGTGTTTATGCCATGGTATTGAACACCAAGTTTTTGGATTCATTACCGGGAATTATTTGAGTTGTGAAAAGTATTGATCACAATTTCGTGCACCAAGTTTTTGGCGCCGTTGCCGGGGATTGTTGAGTTTGGACAACTGACGGTTTATCTTGTTGCTTAGATTAGGTATTTTTTTTTCTTCAGAGTTCTTAAGAATGAATTCTAGTGTTTCAAGGTGATGTTCTTATCATCACCAAAGCTGATTGATCTTCATCAATTTAGCTCTTGAATGCAGTGTTCTGCTGAAGCTTGGCTAACCATGTCTAATTCCTTTAGACTGAAGCTTTAGACTAACATTGCATGATTCCTGGGATTCTCATTAAGAATTTTGATATTTTTTTCCACTTAATTTTTGAAAAAGCACAAAAAAAGATTTACAAAATCATAAAAACAAAAAAATATTCTATGTTTCTTGTTGAGACACTAGTCTCATGTTAAGTTTGGTGTCAATTGCATGCATCCATTCATGTGTTCTTAAGGATCTTCAAATAATTCTTGATGATTTCTTACTCTGATCTTTGAATTCTCTTGACTTGAGTGTTTTATGTGTCTCATATGCATTCTCATTAGTGTCAGTAGTATACAAACTGCTAAGTTTGGTGTCTTCCATGCATAGTTATTTGATTCTTGTTGCATTTTGATTTTTCCTTATTATTAAAAAAATCCAAAAATATTTTTTATTTGTGTCTTCTCAAGTCAATACTACAGAGAAATTAAAGATTCAGAACATACAGCAGAGGAATTACACAGAAAAGCTGGGCGTTCAAAACGCCCAGTGAAGAAGGACAGACTGGCGTTTAAACGCCAGCCAGGGTACCTGGTTGGGCGTTTAACGCCCAAAAGGGTATAGTTTTGGGCATTAAACGCCAGAATGTGCACCATTCTGGGCGTTTAACGCCAGGATGGCACAAGAGGGAAGATTTTGTTTTTCAATGCAATTTTTTTTCAAGTTTTCAAAGTTTTTCAAAATCAAATCTTTTTTCAAATCAATTTTTCAATCAAATCTTTTTCAAAATCAATTTCTTTCCATTTTCAAAGATACTTACTATCAATTAATGATTTGATTCAACACTTCAAGCATGTTGCCTTTTCTGTTGAGAAAGGTTTAATGTCTGAATCATATCTTTTCTTGTTAGTCAAGTTTTTAATTTTCAAAATCAAATCTTTTTTTTTAAATGTTTTTCAAATCATATCTTCTCAATCACATCTTTTTAAAACTAATCATATTTTCTTAACCACATCTTTTTCAAAATAGTTTTCAATCAAATCTTTTTGATTTCTAATTTTAAAATCTTTTTCAAAAATCACTTGATTTCTTTTCCACTTTCATTTTCGAAAATCAAGTAGTGTTTTCAAAAATGTTTTCAAAATCTTTTACTTAATTTTCGAAAATTACTTCCCTTCTTTTCACATCCTTCTATTTATGGACTAACACTATCCCTTAATGCAAAATTCGAACTCCATCTTCTTTGATAAGTTCGAATTTTCTACTTCTGTCTTCTACTCTTCTTTTCCTCTGACACTTTAAGGAATCTCTATACTGTGACATAGAGAATTCCACATTTTCTTGTTCTCTTCTCTTTCATATGAGCAGGAGCAAAGATAAAGGCATTCTTGTTGAGGCTGATCCTGAACCTGAAAAGACCTTGAAGAGAAAGCTAAGAGAAGCCAAAGCACAACTCTCTTTAGAGGACCTGACCGAATTCTTCAAAGAAGAAGAACATATGGCAGCCGAGAACAACAACAATGCCAACAATGCAAGGAAGGTGCTGGGTGACTTTACTGCACCTACTCCCGATTTCTATGGGAGAAGCATCTCTATCCCTGCCATTGGAGCAAACAACTTTGAGCTTAAGCCTCAATTAGTTTCTCTAATGCAACAGAATTGCAAGTTCCATGGACTTCCATTGGAAGATCCTCATCAGTTCTTAGCTGAGTTCTTGCAAATCTGTGATACTGTCAAGACTAATGGGGTTGACCCTGAGGTCTACAGACTTATGCTATTCCCTTTTGCTGTAAGAGACAGAGCTAGAACATGGTTGGACTCTCAACCTAAAGAAAGCCTGGACTCTTGGGAAAAGCTAGTCAATGCCTTCTTGGCAAAGTTCTTTCCACCTCAAAAATTGAGTAAGCTTAGAGTGGAAGTCCAAACCTTCAGACAGAAGGAAGGAGAATCCCTCTATGAAGCTTGGGAAAGATACAAACAATTAATCAGAAAGTGTCCTTCTGATATGCTTTCTGAATGGAGCATCATAGGTATTTTCTATGATGGTCTCTCTAAACTATCCAAGATGTCTTTGGATAGCTCTGCAGGAGGATCTCTTCATCTGAAGAAGACGCCTACTGAAGCTCAAGAACTGATTGAAATGGTTGCAAATAACCAATTCATGTATACTTCTGAAAGAAATCCTGTGAACAATGGGACTAGTCAGAAGAAAGGAGTTCTTGAGATTGACACTCTAAATGCCATATTGGCTCAGAACAAAATATTGACCCAACAAGTCAATATGATTTCTCAAAGTCTGTCTGGAATGCAAAATGCACCAAGCAGTACTAAGGAGGCTTCATCTGAGGAAGAAGCTTATGATCCTGAGAACCCTTCAATGGAAGAGGTGAATTACATGGGAGAACCCTATGGAAACACCTATAATCCTTCATGGAGAAATCATCCAAATTTTTCATGGAAGGATCAACAGAGACCCCAACAAGGTTTCAACAACAATAATGGTGGAAGAAACAGGTTTAGCATTAGCAAGCCTTTTCCATCATCTTCTCAGCAACAGACAGAGAATTCTAAGCAGAATAACTCTGACTTAGCAACCATGGTCTCTGATCTGATCAAAACCACTCAAAGTTTCATGATTGAAACAAGATCCTCCATTAGAAATTTGGAGGCACAAGTGGGTCAGCTGAGCAAGAAAATTACTGAACTCCCTCCTAGTACTCTCCCAAGCAATACAGAAGAAAATCCAAAAGGAGAGCGCAAGGCCATCAACATGGCCGAATTTTGGGAGGAAGGAGAAGCAGTGAACGCCACTGAGGAAGGCCTCACTGGGCGTCCACTGGCCTCCAATGAGTTCCCCAATGAGGAACCTTGGGAATCTGAGGCTCAAACTGAGACCATAGAGATTCCATTGGACTTACTTCTGCCATTCATGAGCTCTGATGAGTATTCTTCCTCTGAAGAGGATGAGTATGTCACTGAAGAGCAAGTTGCTAAATACCTTGGAGCAATCATGAAGCTAAATGACAAGTTATTTGGAAATGAGACTTGGGAGGATGAATCCCCTTTGCTCACCAAAGAACTGGATGACTTGTCTAGGCAGAAACTGCCTCAAAAGAGACAGGATCCTGGGAAGTTTTCAATACCTTGTACCATAGGCACCATGACCTTCAAGAAGGCCTTGTGTGACTTAGGGTCAAGTGTAAACCTCATGCCTCTCTCTGTAATGGAGAAGTTAGGAATCTTTGAGGTGCAAGCTGTAAAAATCTCACTAGAGATGGCAGACAACTCAAGAAAACAAGCCTATGGACTTGTAGAGGATGTTTTGGTAAAAGTTGAAGACCATTACATCCCTACTGATTTCATAGTCTTAGAGACTGGGAAGAGCATGGATGAATCCATCATCCTTGGCAGACCCTTCCTAGCCACAGCAAAGGCTGTAATTGATGTTGATAGAGGAGAGTTGATCATTCAAGTGAATGAAGAATCCTTGGTGTTTAAGGCCCAAGGATATCCCTCTGTCACCATGGAGAGGAAGCATGAAGAGCTTCTCTCAAAACAGAGCCAAACAGAGCCCCCACAGTCAAACTCTAAGTTTGGTGTTGGGAGGCCACAACCAAACTCTAAGTTTGGTGTTGAACCCCCACATTCAAACTCTAAGTTTGGTGTTGGGAGGTTCCAACATGGCTCTGAGCATTCCTGAGGCTCCATGAGAGTCCTCTGTCAAGCTAATGACATTAAAGAAGCACTTGTTGGGAGGCAACCCAATGTTTTATTTTATCTATTTTCTTTTGTTATTTTATCTTTTTTTTGTAGGTTGATGATCATGAGGAGTCACAAAATCAATGAAAAACAGGAAGAAAAACAGAATGAAAAACAGGAAGAAAAACAGCACACCCTGGAGGACGCACCTACTGGCGTTTAAACGCCAGTGAGGTTAGCTGTTGGGCGTTTAACGCCCAGTCTGGCACCATTCTGGGCGTTTAACGCCAGAAAGGGGCACCAGACTGGCGTTAAACGCCAGAAAGGGGCAAGAAGCTAGCGTTAAATGCCAGAAATGGGCACCAGCCCGGCGTTTAACGCTAGAAATGGCTAAAAACGTGATTTTGTTTGCCATTTGGTGCAGGGATGACTTTTCCTTGACACCTCAGGATCTGTGGACCCCACAGGATCCCCACCTGCCCTACCACTCTCTCTCTCTTCTTCACCCATTCACCAATCACCTCAACACCTCTTCCCCAAAAACCCTTCACCTATCAAATCCCATCTTTCTCTTCACCACTCACATCCATCCTTCATAAAACCCCACCTACCTCACCATTCAAATTCAAACCACTTTCCCACCCAAACCCACCCTCAAGTGACCGAAACCTACCCTTTGCCTCTCCTATATAAACCCTCCTTCACTCCTTCATTTTCACACAACATACACACCACTCCTCCCCTTTGGCTGAACACAAAGCCATTCCCTTCTTCCTCATTTCTTCTTCTTCTACTCTCTTCTTTTTTCTTTTGCTCGAGGACGAGCAAACATTTTAAGTTTGGTGTGGTAAAAGCATTGCTTTTTGTTTTTCCATAACCATTTATGGCATCCAAGGCCGGAGAAACCTCTAGAAAGAGGAAAGGGAAGGCAAAAGCTTCTACCTCCGAGTCATGGGAGATGGAGATATTCATCTCAAGGGTGCATCAAGACCACTTCTATGAAGTTGTGGCCTTGAAGAAGGTGATCCCTGAGGTCCCTTTTTCACTCAAAAAGGGTGAATATCCGGAGATCCAACATGAGATCCGAAGAAGAGGTTGGGAAGTTCTTACCAACCCCATTCAACAAGTCGGAATCTTGATGGTTCAAGAGTTCTATGCCAATGCATGGATCACCAAGAACCATGATCAAAGTGTGAACCCGAATCCAAAGAATTATCTTACTATGGTTCGGGGGAAATACTTGGACTTTAGTCCGGAAAGTGTGAGGTTAGCGTTCAACTTGCCCATGATGCAAGGAGATGAACATCCTTACACTAGAAGGGTCAACTTTGATCAAAGGTTGGACCAAGTCCTCACAATCATATGTGAAGAGGGCGCCCAATGGAAGAGAGATTCAAGAGGGAAGCCGGTTCAATTAAGAAGGCATGACCTCAAGCCCGTGGCTAGAGGATGGTTGGAGTTCATCCAACGCTCAATCATTCCCACTAGCAACCGGTCCGAAGTTACCATAGACCGGGCTATCATGATTCATAGCATCATGATTGGAGAAGGAATAGAAGTTCATGAGGTTATAGCCCAAGAACTCTATAAGGTGGCGGACAAGTCCTCTACCTTGGCAAGGTTAGCCTTCCCTCATCTCATTTGTCACCTCTGTTATTCAGTTGGAGTTGACATAGAGGGAGACACTCCTATTGATGAGGACAAGCCCATCACTAAAAAGAGGATGGAGCACACAAGAGACCCCACTCATCATGAGATCCCTGAGATACCTCAAGGGATGCACTTTCCTCCACAAAACTATTGGGAGCAACTAAACACCTCCCTAGGAGAATTGAGTTCTAACATGGGACAACTAAGGGTGGAGCATCAAGAACACTCCATCATCCTCCATGAAATTAGAGAAGATCAAAGAATCATGAGAGAGGAGCAACAAAGACAAGGAAAAGACATTGAGGAGCTCAAGCACTCCATAGGATCTTCAAGAAGAAGAACAAGCCGCCATCACTAAGGTGGACCCGTTCTTTAATTTCCTTGTTCTTTAATTCCTGTTTTTCGAATTTTAGTGCTTATGTTTGTCTATGTTTGTGTCTTGTGATCATTAGTGTCTTAGTGTCTATGCCTTAAAGTTATGAATGTCCTATGAATCCATCACCTCTCTTAAATAAAAACGTGCTTAATTGAAAAAGAAAAAGAATTGCATGAATTTTGAATCTTATAACAGTTTAATTATTTTGATGTGGTGGCAATATTTTTGTTTTCTGAATGTATGCTTAAACAGTGCATATGTATCTTGAATTTGTGGTTCATGAATGTTGGCTCTTGAAAGAATGATGAAAAAGGAGACATGTTACTGAGGATCTGAAAAATCATTACAATGATTCTTGAAGCAAGAAAAAGCAAAAAAAAATCGAAAAAAAAAAGAGAAAAAGAAAAGAAAACGAAAAAAAGAGAAAGAAAGAAAAAGAAATAAAGTTGTGATCCAAGGCAAAAAGAGTGTGCTTAAGAACCCTGGACACCTCTAATTGGGGACTCTAGCAAAGCTGAGTCACAATCTGAAAAGGTTCACCCAATTATGTGTCTGTGGCATGTATGTATCCGGTGGTAATACTGGAAGACAGAGTGCTTTGGGCCACAGACAAGACTCAATAAGTAGCTTTGTTCAAGAATCATCATACTCTACTAAGAGAATCAATAACACTATCTGGATTCTAAGTTCCTAAAGAAGCCAATCATTCTGAATTTCAAAGGATAGAGTGAGATGCCAAAACTATTCAGAGGCAAAAAGCTAAAAGCCCCGCTCATCTAATTAATACTGATCTTCATAGATGTTTTTGGAATTCATTGCATATTCTCTTCTTTTTATCTTATTTGATCTTCAGTTGCTTGAGGACAAGCAACAATTTAAGTTTGGTGTTGTGATGAGCGGATAATTTGTACGCTTTTTGGCATTGTTTTTAGTATGTTTTTGGTATGATCTAGTTAGTTTTTAGTATATTTTTATTAGTTTTTAGTTAAAATTCACTTTTCTGGACTTTACTATGAGTTTGTGTGTTTTTCTGTGATTTCAGGTATTTTCTGGCTGAAATTGAGGGACCTGAGCAAAAATCTGATTCAGAGACCAAAAAGGACTGCAGATGCTGTTAGATTCTGACCTCCCTGCACTCGAAGCGGATTTTCTGGAGCTACAGAAGCCCAATTGGCGCGCTCTCAATGGCGTGGAAAAGTAGACATCCTGGGCTTTCCAGCAATATATGATAGTCCATACTTTGCCCAATATTTGATGGCCCAAACCGGCGTTCAAAGTCACCCTCAGAAATTCCAGCGTTAAACGCCGGAACTGGCACCAAATTGGGAGTTAAACGCCCAAACTGGCATAAAAGCTGGCGTTTAACTCCAAGAAGAGTCTCTACACGAAAATGCTTCATTGCTCAGCCCAAGCACACACCAAGTGGGCCCGGAAGTGGATTTTTATGTCATTTACTCATCTCTGCACACCCTAGGCTACTAGTTCTCTATATATAGGACCTTTTACTATTGTATTTTCATCTTTGGATATCTAGTTCTTAGATCAGATCTTGGTTCTTCTGGTTCCCTCTCTGGGGCCGAAACCAATGATCACTCTTGTTCTTATGTATTTTCAACGGTGGAGCTTCTACACACCATAGATTAAGGTGTGGAGCTCTGCTGTACCTCGAGTATTAATGCAATTACTATTGTTCTTCCATTCAATTCCGCTTGTTCTTGTTCTAAGATATCACTTGTTCTTCAACTTGATGAATGTGATGATCCGTGACACTCATCACCATTCTCACCTATGAACGTGTGACTGACAACCACCTCCGTTCTACCTTCGATTGGGTGAATATCTCTTAGATTCCTGATTGCACGATGCATGGTTGATCGCCTGACAACCGAGTGCTCGCCTGACAACCGAGCCAACCATTCCGTGAGATCAGAGTCTTTGTGGTATAGGCTAGAACTGATGGCGGCATTCAAGAGAATCCGGAAGGTCTAACCTTGTCTGTGGTATTCTGAGTAGGATTCAATGATTGAATGACTGTGACGTGCTTCAAACTCCTAGCAGGCGGGGCGTTAGTGACAGACGCAAAAGAATCGCTGGATTCTATTCCGGCCTGACCGAGAACCGACAGATGATTAGCCATGCTGTGACAGAGCATAGGAACATTTTCACTGAGAGGATGGGAGGTAGCCACTGACAACGGTGAAACCCTACATAAGCTTGCCATGGAAAGGAGTAAGAAGGATTGGATGAAGACAGTAGGAAAGCAGAGAGACGGAAGGGAAGGCATCTTCATGCGCTTATCTGAAGTTCCTACCAATGAATTACATAAGTACCTCTATCTTTATCTTTATGTTTATTTCGTTTATCACCATATCCATTTGAGTTTGCCTGACTAAGATTTACAAGATGACCATAGCTTGCTTCATACCAACAATCTCTGTGGGATCGACCCTTACTCGCGTAAGGTTTATTACTTAGACGACCCAGTACACTTGCTGGTTAGTTGTGCGAAGTTGTGTTTATGCCATGGTATTGAACACCAAGTTTTTGGATTCACTACCGGGGATTATTTGAGTTGTGAAAAGTATTGATCACAATTTCGTGCACCAGCTGTAGTTCCGGTATATATGGTGCCTGAGTTGGTTATGGTTCCGGTATATATGGTGTCTGCTGTTGATATGCAGGCCACTGCTGAGCATATGCCGGATCCGAAAACTGTTGGGCGTATGCCAGATCCTGAAACTGCTGGGCATATGCTGGATCCTGAAACTGCAGGGTCTGGTAGAAGCTGTTGCATCCCGAACTGTCGTCTAACTCGGTCTGCTGGGTACCATTCTATGCACTCAAATGACACTAGCGTCGACTGGGTAGAGCAGATAACCAAATGGGTGGCGAGGACATCAGGAACCCCCACTCCCGTATACGACCGCCATATGAACTGCACATTAGTTACAAAGAAGCCGATTATAAAAATTATTCTTCTGAATAAAAATATTGGTCGTTACTGGTTACAACTTACATCGTCAAGTCCCATGTCGTTGAGTCCTCGCCTAAAATGCGCATTTGGCCTCCGTATATATCTTATATGTCGGCGCCAATGACTCCACCTAACAAAAAACATAATAATAGAATAACAAATTAATAATAATAATAAAATTAATTACAATAATAATAATAATAACTAATAATAATAATAATAATAATAATAGTAATAATAACATTAATAATAATAATAATAATAATAATAATAATAATAATAACAATAACAATAACAATAAAAACCAATATCGTCGCGCAAGTGGAATACCAAGATTACCGAGCTGATCACGGGGTATAAGTGTCAGGAGCAGCATACACTCCCACGCCCAAACAAAAAGCAGTGTCAGTGGGCCATCTATCTCTTTACATTTGTATCATTATGCACGACACAACGATCTGTATAGGTGTGCCAGACTGGCTGCCCCCAACTATATGATGATATCCGGTGGAAATCCCGAAGTAGCAGTAGAAACTTCGAGTTTAATGAAGTGGTCAACTTATCCGTAAACACAATTGTTCCGAGCACGTAGAAAATATGCGCCCGGACGTACCGCTCAACCGACTTCTGAGTATCACACGGCTCGCTATCTCTGCACTACCAGACCCATGCAATATTAACCTTCCCCAACACGTGATCTTGCGGACCGTGCTCCCGACCAAAACACGCAATGCAGTTCTCCACCAAAAACTGGTGACTGCTGTCTGATCTACCTGTAACGGCCTCCCCATTAATCGGGAGACCAAGAATATAGGCCACATCTTCCAGCGTCACCATGACTTCACTGACCGGAAGATGGAATGTGTGAGTCTCCGACCACCAGTGTTCCACCAAGGCACTCAGTAGTCAGAATGACCTCTCATTTCGCCTACTCGCGAAACGTGTTGAAACCCAATAAACTCGAGTGCCGCTGCAACGACCTTGTTAAAGGTATCGGACAGATCGAGTTTTCTAGGCAACAAATTCCTGTTAGCCTGCAAAAAAATTGATAATTATTAAATTCTAAATAATATCGATGATTAATAATAATAATAATAATAATAATAATAATAATAATAATAATAATAATAATAATAATAATAATATCAAAACGGTAACTAAATAATATTCATTTACCATTTATTAAATAATAATAAATTATTAAAAAATAATAAATATTTATTTACCATTTATTATCACAACATAATAATAAATATTATACAGTTCTATAATAGCTAATAAACCTAATAATAATAATAATAATAATAATAATAATAAATAAATAAATAAAACAGTAACTAAACGATATTATTACCATTATTATCTTAAAAAGTAATAATAAATTTTTAAAAAATAATAAATAAATAATTATTTATTATTCATTATTCGAAAATAATAATAAATATTTATTATTCATTATTCAAAAATAATAATAATAATTATAATAATAAAACAATAACTAAACAATATTATTACTATTATTATCTTAAAAAATAATTATAAAATATTAAAAAAATATTTATTTATTTTTTATTATTAAATATTAATTATAAATATTATACAGTATTTTATAATAATAATAATAATAATAATAATAATAATAATTAAATATTATTTATTTTTCATTACAAAATCATAACGATAAACATTATTCTTGTTAAACAGTATTATTTTTTTATTAACAAAAAATATTAATAATTTTTTATTATTATTATCCTACACAGTCTTTTATTATTATACTTCTCATACTAACAATTTTTTTTTCATCAGACTTAAACATCATAATACTGGCTAATAATAACGAAAAATAATAATTATATTGTTTGTTAGAAGATAAATAAACAAAATCCAAATAAATATATTTATTTATCATAAAATTTGAAAAAAATAACTTACTTATTGTTGCACTACAAGAAAACAGAACATTTGTATCAAATTTAAAATTGTTACAAAAAAATAATATTTTTTAATAATAACTTTTTATTATTACAAAAGAATAATGTTTTGTAACAATATTACAAGTTGTTACAAAACATGATAATATTTTGTAACAGCCTATTTTATTTTGTTACAAATTATGTTAGCTTTTCTAACGATATAGTGTTTTGTTACAAAATATTGTAATATTTTGTAACAAAAAAAATAAGTTGCAAAAATTCAAAATATTTTGTAACAATTTTTTTTGTTTCAAAAACTTCAATTGTTTTGTAATAAAATAACTTTTTATTTCAAAAACTCCAGTTGTTTTGTAATAAAAAATTAATTTATCACAAAATTCAATATTGTTTGTAATAAATTAATTATTTGTCACAAAATATAAGCATATTTTATAACATTTTTTTCAAAATGTTAAACACTTTAAGAGTAAAAAAATTGTGTATATATTTTTTTCAAAATAATTCTATTTTATTTCAAAAATTAAAATTTTTTATATAATATATGTATTCATTAATTTTTAAAAATTATAAATATTATTTTATATTCTTCTAAATAATTAATATATAATTTTTATTAATAATCAGATTTTTACACTATAAATTTTTTAATAATTAGTGGAGATTTTTTTAGTGGGAATTTTTAAAAACTTACACAAAATATTTTATTTGTGACAAATTATAAAATTCTCCTGCATAATTTTAAAAATTCCTCCACTATTACACATAATTAAAATTCTCAACCCACTCCAAACAAATAGTATTTTTATACATTATTATTGTTGGAGTCAAAATTATTCTTAATTACTATATTATCCCCACTTTTATTTAAAATTACAAAACTACCCTAGACCTATTTTTACTCAAAACCTTAATCCACCCTCACTCATTTTCTAGCCGCAGCCCTTCCCCAAACCTAAACGCCCTCAGCAAACTCATCAAACTTGAAACACACACAGCAGCACCGAACTCAAGAAACAGAAAGGATAGAGAGGAGAGGGATTCACAGGAAAAAGGAGAGGGGAGAGTGAGGACGGCGCCGGCAGGCGTCACTGCCGCCGCGCCGTCGTATCGCGCAGAGAAGAGAGAGGTTCAAGCCAACGAAGGAGAAGGAAGAGAAGGCCGCGCTGTTGCCGTCCCTATGCCCCCACCGTTCGGTCTGGCCACGAGTTGTTGTTAGAACCGCGCGAGGAGGAAGCCGTCGTGAGGAGAAGCGTCGCGTCGCTGCCGCTGTCCGGGCCGTCTTCGTTGTCGCCAATTTCCTTCGTTGCTGCCGTCGTTGATGAGCTCAGTCGCCGCCGATCTGGTCTGCAGGGTGAGGGAACGCGAACAGAAGGGAAGACGGGGAGCCACCGCCGCTGCTGGCTGAACCCCCCAATGCTCCATATTGCCTCTGCCGTCTGGAACCGGCTTCGCCATAGCTGAAAGGCTGGGCTTGGAAGGTGCTTCCGTCGTCATCTCTTCTCGCAAGCAGGTCTTTTTCCCTTTCTCTTCCTCTTTGCCTCCAATTAATTATATTCATTACTCAATTTTCTTGTTTCTATAGCAAAATGTTGAAGAGGCTGCAGGGAAACTTAGGGCTAAATGAATTGAAGTTTTGGCCATTGTTTGCCATGTCTCCAACGATAAACAGAGAAAGGATTTGATTCAAAAAAATTGCACAAGTCACCCTTTTCTATTCATTTTCATCGAATGCATTATCCTTTATTAAAATTTGTTTGAATGTTGTTGAATATACTGTTGAACATTACATAAGTGTGAAAATATAGATGTGATTGTGTCAAACGCAGCTGTAAATCCTTCTCAATAGTGCCTGTTTTTGGGGTAAATAATTTGATTATGGTGTTAAGATCTGAACTTCTGATTCTAAAGTTAATTGTTTATGGCTTCAGTCCTTGAATTCATTTAATGTTATCATAGTTTCAATTGGTGTAATATGTTGTTGGAAATGACATAAATACTTTTCGAATAGTTACTTGTGTTTATAGTGATTGCATTGTGTGTGCATTTATTGTTGAATAATTTCTCATATTAAGTTGTTATTGCTGCTCTATACTTGCTGTTGGTTGCTGCTGATTTTTCTCCCTCATTGCTTGCTTGTTAAATGATTCTTAAATTCAATGAGAAAGAAAATGCTGCTGAGTTATTGTTGTTTATGTTGGAATAGATGATAGTTGCTGAACTGAGATTGGTTTTATTGATAAATCTGTTGCTGAAATCATTTAGTTTGGCTTGATTGATTTTCTGTTGAATTAATGGATAAACTGTTGTGCCCCTACTGCTTGCAAGTGTAATGGTTATTGACTTCAATGAATAGAATGCTGCCTGAATCCATTACTTTCGTTTATTTTACTATTTTGGGTGCTGTATGATGGGTCATTGATTGCTGTTCTGTTGAGTGCTGCTCTGCTTCTTGCTGGTTAGATTGGTTTTAATTGTATCCTCATGTTTTCTTGCTGGAATTTGCTTATTTACTTGCTTCTTATGAATTCATTATGATTTTTTGTGTTTTTAACTATCAAAGAATTCATTATTTATGTTTTAATTGATTGAAATTGTGAAATAGGTAAATTTACTGCTGAAATGCTGCCGGAATTTATCTTAATCTATTTTCAATATTCATCTTTGATTCAATTAATTGATTGAGTTGGTATTTAATTACTTTTGGTTTTCAACTATTGCTAAACTCAATTGATTGATTATCCGGCTAAGTGCTTCACTGTTTTGGTTGTTAGAAGCTGGAAGCTTCGGGTTTTGTTATTCACTATTTGGTTGTTGTCCTATTTGGTTGATCAATTAAACTGCATTGTGTTGTTTGAGCAAACAAGTTCTATTTGACGAATTTCTATGTCAAAATAGACACTTATTTACTACATGATTTCTGATTGCCTCAAGATATTTCTTTGCAAGTTGTGGTCATGCCTTTAACATTCTTTGCCCCTTTTTTTCATACTAAATTACTCCTATGCATTGAATAGTTCAAGTGAATTTTCAAATTGAATACGAATGTGAAATTCTTTTAAAAAAAAGGCTCTTTTGCATGCTCTCACAAGGTTTAAGATTTCTTTCTACCAATGTGGCTAATTTGATTTATTTTATTCATGCCTAACTTACCTTAAGTCACATAGGGCATGAATTTTTCAAGTCTTGTCTCAACCTTGTGACTTTTATGCTTCATTGGAATTTGGTGTTTGAATGTTCTTTGGCTTACATGTTTCTTTATGTTTCTAACTTAGTCAACACCAAATTGTTTTAATTTATGCCACTTACTTGTGATTGATATTTACTTGATTATGTGCTCTACACATACATGTGTATCACTTGTTTTGGCATTTTGAATTGTTGAGAAGTGAATACAAACTTACTTATTTTGAAAATTTAGAAACTTTTTGAACTTAAGAAACTTTTGACTATACACCTAACTTTTTGTTTCGGTTTTTTTATTTACAGGAGTGCTGAAATGGTGACCACATGCTACCTTGAGGGCTCAAGAATATTTTGATTCATAGAGACACTAATCTATGTTAGAACTTTTAACTTTTGGTTGAACTTGTGCAAGACATATAACTTGTAGAACTAATCAATGTACTCACTAATGTTATTTTGTTTTAAAACAATGTTAGATAAAATAAGGCATGTTTGAATTATGTATGTGTTTACATATTATATAAATGTAGACTTTCTTAGTAAAATAGTTAATATATTAGTTAATTAAAAAAATAATTTAGTAAACTATGCATGTAATTTGTAATAAAAAAAGTTGTTACAAAATAATTAATTTGCTTTCGTAACTAAAGAAAAAAAATGTTACAAAATTATGTTACATTTTGTAACAAAATTTTTTGATAGGAAAAAAATTGACTGTCACGAAAAATACCTTCAAGATCAAAATTTGTTACCACTTTTATAACGGCTTCTGATTTTTTGTATCAGAAAAAATTGTTACAAAATATGGTATTGAATTGTAACAGTTCCATCTTTCGTTACAAAATTTTTTTGTAACGGGACTTACTGCAATGAACCCTTTTTTTGTTACAAAAAACTTTTGTTTCAAAATTTTGACGTTTTGTAACAATATTTTTTGTTACAAATGCGCATTTTTCTTGTAGTGGTCATTGAGGATGATCCAACTACTCAATAATGTGATCTTCAAGTCTAGTAAAATCTTGAAGCATTTTTTATGTAATAACCAAATGAAGCTCCACTTTTCACTCTTCTTCTTCCTCCCACGACCTTCCTCACACAACAATACTCTTCACTCTTCAGTAACTCTCTCACATAACACTTACTCTTCAGTAACTCTCCCCTCTGCGTTTTGCATTTTAAACACCCCCGCAACAGCCTTTTTCAACACGTGGCGCGTATGCAGCTAGGAACGCTGCAAAACGCAACCAACGTTTGGCTGTGCAGGGCTGACAAACGCAACCTGCGTTTTGCTTAGTCCTATGCTGGTCAAACACTGCCCCTCTCAACATGCAGGTCACGTTTCGCACCATGGTTTCGTTGCCCAGTCCAATCACAGCCTGTGTTTTGCAGGTTCGCATATTTTTTTTATTGCCACTGCAAAACGTTACCTGCATTTTGTAAATCTCTAAATAACCCAGGTCTACATTGATAAAAAGCTCACCATGTATCCATATTCAAAGTTATCACTATCATTCTCTCCATAACAAAATTAATTTCCGGACTTTTGGATCTCTTTCTCCAGTTCTCATTGTTCTTTTAGCTCCTCGCAATAATTTTTAATTATATTTAGCTAACGACAAAAGTCTAAGTAGCCAACTATAAGATAAGCTAACTCAAACTTATCCGTTGTATTTTTTGTTTTGAAATTTTAAAAATTAGGATGGTAGACAGTTTGTTTTTTCTTTTTTATAACAGACCTCCTATTTTTTAACTAGTTAGCTCTAAACCTCCTAATTGGTTAATCATATTCTCTTCTCCAATAACCACGCACAATGCTCTTCACTTTATCCTTCTCTTCTCAACTTTTCAATCTAAATTCCGTTCTCCATTACTAATTACTTTTCATCAATTTCTCGCAAAATCCTGTTCTCCATCACTCTTCCTTCCTAGCACTTAGTATGATTTTCGATTTCTCACTACACATCAAGGTGGAATTATAACAAGGCGCATGAAAATAAAATATGTTTAAATTATATTGATTAGTAAGTACAAATTATGGTAAATGTAAATGCAAATTAAATTGATTTTTGAATATAAGTACAAATTATGGTAAATGTAAATGCAAATTAAATTGATTTTTGAATATATATATATATATATAAATTGTATTGATTCACAAGTATAAAATCTACCATATATAGATGCATATTGTATTGGTTCAAGTAACAAAAAAAAAAATTAAAACTCTATATTCTGCAGTCAGAAATTATTACAAAGTAACCCTATAGCTAAAAGTAATTTTAGTGGGCATTCTAATTCTTGAGTTGTAACAAGTCTCTATAGCCTTTGGGCATATGAAAAAGGCAGGGTTAACAAAAGAAGAAGAATAAGAAAAAATGAGAGAAGATTGAGAAATAGAACGTTCATTAGTTAGTTTGCATTTCTTCTACTATCTTATTCTTTCTCTTCAACACTTTGATTTTCACCTTCTTGAACATATCTGTTGCATTGGACAAGCTTTAGATATGAAAAGAAATGCGAGTTATATTAAATAAGAGTAGTGTTGCATAATAAACAAAATTTATTATTGTTGATCAATACTTAATCAACTCTAAATACTAAAATTTAAATTCTAAATTTTAAACTTAATTTTTAAATTCTAATACTATAAAAAATCTAAAATATTGGCTAATATTAATACAAAAAAATTTAAAATATTGGCTAATATTAATATTGACTTTCAATAGACATTTGTCTATTCATTCGATACAATATCAGCAATACAACCAGAAATGAAATGAGAACTATTTAAATCTCTTTTTCTCTCCATTATCATTTTGTAATAGCAACATGTAAAATTATTGTAGGCAAAACCCATGTTAAAATGTACTAAATAATCAGCAAGAGAATTCACAGATACAATAGAAAGTTTCTAAGAAATCTAAGCAACGTGGCCATGTCATGGGCCCCGGATGAAGTTTCAAACATTTATTGCGACAAATGTTAAAATCGTCGCAGTTAGTAGTAACCTCCCATTGATCTCTACAAATCGTTACGCCTTCAGCCACTTGATGAAGTGTTATCGAGATAGCTGCATGCAAAGAGTTAAAGAACACATTTAATAATCTTGATGTAGAATAATATTGATAGGTTTAGGAATAATAGAGATATATCAACCTGAAACCAGAAGGAAAATTGAAAAAAGATTTGTCTTGGTTATTAACTTGTTAGTCATGATGATCTATCGATCGAACACTTGATAATTATTCTTAATAATCTCAATAGTTTTTGTGTATCAATTTTGGGAGATGGAGTCATGGAGAGTTACGTTGTATATATATATAGGTGGAAATTCATTACACTACATCTCAAAGAATTCTAAATTAATTGATTTTTTTATTATTCTAATGCATATTCTTTTTAGTATATGTGTAAAGTTTAATTAAATAGTTTTAAACCGAACTCAAATCCTTAAAAGATTGGACTATTTGAGTCATCAATTGCCTGCTTGTATAAGATAGTAACTATGTTTTATTTTTGAGAAAATTTTACTCAATTCTCTAAAAGATGCTAAAATGATAATTTTTTCTCTTTTATTTATAAAATGTATATTTCTCTTCTTTATAATTTTTAAAAATTCTTTTTTTAATTCATTTTAAATTTTTTATGTTAACTAAGATTAATTTTATCTATTTTTTTTAAAAAATTATTTTTTACAAAATACTTTTTAGTAAAAATTTTATTTTTTTGTGATTAAATTTATTTACCAAAATACCCTTTAATAAATTATTTTTTTACTGATTAAATTGTATTTTTACCAAAATATTCATTTAAAAATTTTTTAATAATACCTTTTTTTTTAAAGTACCTTTCAATAATTTTTTAATTATTAAATTGTGATTTTACCAAAGTTTTTGTTAATAATTATTTTTGTATTTTACTATTAATTTTTTGATATCAATGTATATTATTTTAATATTAAATTAAAAAAATCTGTTAATATGTATAACAATTAATATTAATAAATAATTTTTTTTATAAAACTATTAAAAATTATTAACTTTATCAAAATTTAAAAATAAGTCGAGATGGATAAATTCAAATTTAAAAAATAACATCTCATTCATTCACATCTTTACAAAGCAAGTTCCTTAATAATTAAAAAAATTATTGTAGGATGTCTTAGAAAAAAAAATTTAATCATTAAATTTTTTTAAAAAAATATTATGAAAAAAATACAATTTAATCGTTAGAAAAATAATTTGTTAAAGGGTATTTTGATAAACTAAATTTAATCACAAAAAAGTAAAATTTTTACTAAGGTGTTTTTATAAAAAATAATTTATTTTTTTTAAATTGATAAAATTAACGTTAATTAACACAAAAAATTTAAAATAGATTAAAAAAAAGGTTTTTTAAAAATTATAAGAGAGGAGAGTGTATATTTTACAAATAAAAGAAAAAAAATGTTATTTTAACATCTTTAAAAAAAAGAGTAAAATTTAATTTTTTATTTTTTATTATATATTATGTATATACATGCATAAATGTATTATTTAAAAGGGAGCAATTTGTGACTCAAATTAAATGCATTCAAGGATACATGTTCACTACTTAAAAAATTACATTATTATTTTATGTTTAGTCTCATGTATGCATGTAAGTCTAATAGCTAGTTAATCAAAAGTAACCACCCGCCTCACGTTAGTTGAATATCTACAAATTTGAATAAAAAGACAAAAATACATTTTTCTTTAATTAGAACACATTTTCCTTTTTCATAATCATTATTATTTTTACTAATAACTTATTTTTGAACTAATATAATAAATATAAACTAACTAATAAATTATTTAAAATTTAAAATAAACAATTAACTTAATAAAAACAAAACTAAAAAGAGACACTTAAATGACATTGTCTAATTATACTTATATATACTTATAAATTATTAAGACATGCAATTTGCGAAAGGTTAATGGATATGCTATTATACTTATATATTACTGCTTGGTGTTTATGAAAAGTTGAACACGATACACATCGCTGTGTCACCGTAAATGAATGATTTTATAATAAATAATAGTTAGTTTAACTGAAACGATCTGATATATAATTACTAGTGCATGCAATTTTGTAACTTTATATAACAAAATAATAAAATTTTCTATTAAAAATAATTGAATTTAGTAATTATTATATAGCATTTATACTAAAATAAATTATTTTAAAATAAAAATAAGAGTTAAATACTTTTTTTCGGGTTAAGTATTCTTTTCGTCTTTAAGGTTTTGGGTCAAAATCAAAATCGTCCTCAACTTTTTTTTTTATTAAAATCATTCTCAACATTACAAAACGTTAAAAAATCGTCCTTTTGTCCAAGAACAACATTTTGTGGACAATTTTATCCTTACATAAAAATTTAATTGATGTGGTATCATTTGATTTCAGTAACGGGAAGTGCAGAGGGATAACCGTAAACGATATAGATGGAAGAAAGCAAAGAAGAAGCAGAGGCAGCACTACAGAAGAAGTACTCGTCAATGGTGGAACGGCTCAACAAACGCCACCAATCCCGTTCAGACAATAACAACGAATCGGAATCATCTTCATCCCCTGCCTTCGAGTCCACATCATCCTTCCTCACCCGATTCTCCAACCTGAAATCCTCCATTGAATCCCAATTCACTCACTCCCATTCCCTTTTCTCTTCTGACCCATCGCAGCTCAAACCCCATTTCGAACAAATCTCAACATCAATCTCCCATTTGGAGAAGCTTATTGCAGAAAACTCCTACTTCCTTCCCTCCTACGATGTTCGATCCTTCCTAAAAACCATCACCGATTTAAAACACACCTTAGAAACTCTCATCTTCCAACTTCTCCCTAAGAAGAAGTTCTCCTTCAAGAACATGGCTACCACCAAGAAAGACACTACCAACAACAACAACAACAACACTGTTACTCCACAAGAATCCAAATAGCCCCTACCTCTCAATCGCGACTCCCCGGGGTTCAGGAACAAATCCAGCGAGCTTTTGGTGGGTAATTTTAGGGGATCGGAGGTTGGAGAATTCACGGTGTCTGATCTCAATTCCTGCGAGGTTAGGATAATTGGTTGTGTGAGGACGCTCTTCATTCACAGGCTGAAGAATTCTAGGGTTTACGTTGGGCCCGTGATGGGTTTAGTCTTCATTGAGGACGTTGAGGGCTGCGTGATGGGTTTCGTGGTGCTGGTCTTGATGCAAAAACCGGAAATTAGGGGAATGTGGACGATTTCAAGTGGTTGAGGGCGGTGCAGTTGACAAACCCCAATTTGACGGTTTATTTTGTATTGAGTTTAGAGTGTTTTGATAACCTTTTGTTACATTTAGCCTATGAATTAGCATGGTTTTGTTATCTCTCCCATATTTGTGCTTAAGTGTAAAAACATGCTTTTTAAGCCTTATTTTGATGAATTCTAGTTCTTCTTTGATTCCATAAGATGCCTTGATGTGTTTGCTAGTAATCTCAGGTTGAAATAGGCTAAGCATGGATCAAAGGAAGCAAGGAAGAAAGCATGCAAGTGGAGAGAAGCACAAAAAGCCAAAGAATTGATCTAGGCCATGCACGCGCACGCGTACAAGGCGCTCGCGCGCACATTGCGAAGCAGGCCAGGGACGCGCACGCGTACCGTGCGCGCACGCGTCGATGACGGCACATGACCTCATTAATGCAACACGTGCCTGGCGATTTGAGAGGGTTTCTGAACCCATTTTGGCACCAAATGCTGCTAGAAGGAAAAAAAGGATCAAGGATTAAGGGGAAGACATTATTAGGAGGAAGAGGATTATCATTGGATTTAGTATATAGCATAATTAGAGTTAGTTTTAGAGAGAGAAGCTCTCACTTCTCTCTAGAATTAGGATTAGGTTTAGGTTGATCTCTCTTCTTAGATCTAGGTTTAATTCATGCTTTGATTCACTTTTCATTTACCAATTCTTAATCTTCTCCTCTCTCTCTTTCTAGTTATATGCTTTAATAATTGTAATTCTTTATTTTGTTTTGGATAGATTGTTGCCCTTTGTTTTCTTTCAATAATGCAATTTGAGGTAATTCATGATAATTGTGATTTCCTTGATTGTTGTTGATTAATTCTTTGCAATAATTGTTGTTAGATTCTATTCTTGTTATCAATTTACTATGCTTTTCTTTTATGCCTTCCAAGTGTTTGATGAAATGCTTGGTTGGGTTTTAGTGTAGGTTTTGTTCCTCTTGGCCTAGGTAGAGTAGTTAGTGACTCTTGAGTTATCTAATTCCTTTGTTGATTGATAATTAGAAGTTGCTAATTGATTTGAATGCCTCTAAAGCTAGTCTTTCCTTTAGGAGTTGATTAGTACTTGAGGAATCAAATTGATTCATCCACTTGACTTCCCTTCATGGTTAGAGGTTAACTAAGTGGTAGTAATGAACAATTCTCATCACAATTGAGAAGGATAACTAGGATAGGACTTCTAGTTTTCATACCTTGCTAAGAGTCTTTTATAGTTGTTAGTTTACTTTCATTGCCATTTACTTTCACGCCTCTTATCAAAACCGCAAAACAACTCAAACCAATAACAAGACACTTTATTGTAATTCCTAGGGAGAACGACCCGAGGTTCAATACTTCGGTTTATAAATTTAGGGGTTTGTACTTGTGACAAACAAATTTTTGTATGAGAGGACTATTGTTGGTTTAGAGACTATACTTCAACGAGATTTCATTTGTGAAATTCTAAACCGTCAAAAATCCAATCATCAGCAGTCTCTAAATTGGTCGATTTTACCGGAGAATTAAGGGTTGGAATCGTTGATATATTCAATTTGGAAAATGGGAAGAAGGAGGAAATTTGAGTAGGTTTATTGTTGTAGGATCCTCCAAGTGTTCAAGATTTTTTATTTGTCTTGTGGGGAATATGTGCAATTGATCTTAGTTTGGATATGTTCTCTCTCAGATTTTGATATATTAAGAGCTTGAAGTGATTTTGGCGATGCTAGTGTCTGTGATTGCTGAGATACGGGAGTTGGGGGGAGGGGGATGGTTTTGTTTTTATTTTTTAATATTATTTTTGTTATTTATATTAATTATTAAGGGTAATTTGGTAAAAAAATAAAATTAAAGTAGAAAAGAACAATTTTGTAACGTTTTGTTATTTTTGTCGGGGATGATTTTGATTTTGGTTTCAAACCTTAGGGACGTTTTTTTTCTAAAGTCTCGGATCAAATCAAAATTATTCCTGATTTTGTTTTTATTAATATTATGCTCAACGTTACAAAATATTATAAACTCGTCATTTTCACAAAAAAAAATTGGATGATTTTACCCCACCAACTATCCCCAATCCTTTCCTTCCCAATCCGTCCTCTCCCTTTTTTCATACTTAAAAAAACCACTAACTTCCAATACAGGTGTACTAACAGCAACAACCACAAAATAAATCGAAAGAAATTTCAGATAAAACAATAATTTAATAATCATCAACTATGATTTCAAATCTAAAATTAACAACAAAAATGATAAGATTGCAAATTAGTAAATGAAATAGCAACAAAAATTTAGCAATAATCGAACCATCTGTAACAATTAAAAACTTCATGTCAAAATTAAAAAATAAACCAATTTTTTTTATAATTAATGACACAAATTTAGTCACTGAAGAGGGGAAGAGCTAGCTACATGAATAGATCTGGAACGAGGTGAGCTCCAGAAAGTAGAACAGAGAAGCAGACGATGTCACGACAACAAGGAGGTAGAACAAAGTTGATGGTAAGGAGGTAGAAAGGAGGTGCGATGCGGCAAGGAGGCAGAATGAAGGTGCGACACTGTAGGAGGCAGAACAGAGATGCGATGCTGTGAGGAGGAAGAACGCAGGCCGGTGCTGCGAGAGAAAAAGCGCGATGGAGAAGGAGTCAGCGTCGAAGGAGAGTCAAAACGGGATTGAGTCGGGCGATGCCTTTTTCTTCCTCTTCTTCTCTTCTTTTCCCCTTAGTTCTCCAGCCCCCCCTCTATTTTTTTTTCTTTGTTTCTTGCTCTCCCTCCTCTTTGTTTGTGGTTGTTGAAAGAAAAAGAAAAAGTGAGGTTTAAGGGTAGAATTAATGGTGAAGGGTATTTTGGTCCAAAAGTTAGAGAAATGACTATTTTATAATGTTTTGTAATGTTGAGAATGATATTAAAAAGAAAAAAAGGTCAAGCACGATTTTGGTTTTGACCCAAGATCTTAGGGACGAAAAAAGTACTTAACCCTAAAAATAACACTGTATAATATACAAAATGGTAATTGAAATATAAAAATATAATATTTTATTATTAATTTTAATATAAAATATATATTTTAATCATAGTTATAAAAAAATAAGTTGAACTGGTCGGTTTAAACGAAAAACTGATGAACCAAATCTTTATCCAGTTCGATTTAATATTCTAACCGTTTAAAAAAATGATCAAACTCGTTTGAACCGGTCAAAATTAGTGCAAACTGCAACTAAATCGGATTGGTCAACCGTGGTCAACTGCGCGTTAATGACATCAATTGAAATATAAAAATATAATACTTTATTATTAATTTTAATATAAAATATACATTTTAATCATACTTATAAAAATTAAACTGAATTAATCGATTCAATTAAAAAATTAATAAACCAAATTCTTATTTGGTTGGTTTGATATTCTGACTGTTTAAAAAAGAAAATCGATCAAACTCGTCTGAATCTCTGTGGTATTGATATTCTGACATCAATTATTTTCTTGCTTTATAATGTATTTATAACTTTATATATTGAATATCTGGTGCAATTTAAAGAAAGAATTTCTTTTGTTATATATATATATATATATATATATATATATATATATATATATATAATTTTATATTATATTATGATTTATATATAATTTAATTAAATCAAATTTAAAATATATCAAATACTAATTTTATCTTTTAATAATAATACTGTATTTTTTTATTATTAATATTTTTGTTTTATTATACTTTTATATATTTATTTATTAGAATTTATATAATTATTAAAATAAATATTAAATATTTTAAATATTTACATATTAAAATATTAGTAAATATATGTATTTCAAATTTTAATTTTATGTTTGACTATTTTATATTTTTTATTTACGTAAAATTGGTTTTATCGATTTTATCGGTTTAACCAGTGACTTATAGATAGAACAAATAAACTAGTGAACCAGTAGTTTGACCGATTTGACTCATAACTTCACCGGTAAGACCCTATCCGGCCCTTATCATTTTCATTAAAGGACAAAGCGCACCTTAATTATCCCGAAACCTTAACCAGATCCCATTCATCAATAAAATTGTACAAATCAACCTCTATTCTTGGTTGATAAACGGTGCCCCATCTGACGTGTTCGGTGAAGTGCCAGGTGTCAATACCAATTTGTTAAAGGGACTAAAAATCCCTCGCTAAAACTTTAAACCCTAACTACCCTTGCCTCTTGCTTCTGCTACCTTTCTCTTCTCCTTTTCCCTTCCCTTCTCCGTTTTTCAACTCCTTCTTGGCTCAAACTCACACAATCACACTAGCCTTCAAGAGAAATCAGAGAAGAGAGAACTAGTTTGCCTCTTGCGTCTGTGGTTTTGAGTTTGCCCCTACCTCTGGTTTTTCTGCCCACATATGTATCCCCATCTATTTTTTCCGCTGTTGGTTGTCCTGCTCGGCTGCTTTGCCCATGCTTCTGAGTCTTCTTCTTTTCAGTTCTGATTCGTTCTTTCTATTTTCTCTAATTAGTGGTGATAAGAGATGTAATAGAAAAATATTTAGAGTTATGGCAATTTGTCTTATGGCTAAAGGTGTGAAAACTGAAAATATATTACTGTTGAGGAAGGAAGAGATGAAATTAATGAACAAAAGCAGTTCAGGAAAAGGGGAGTTGTTAGTGACGGCAGTAGCGGCGCAAAGGACAGTGAGGACGACGAGGATCTTGGTGACACTGAAATGATTTGGGGTGAGCTATTGAGGGAGGTTGGGTGATGACGAGAAGGAGAAAAAGAGTAGGAAGAGAAAACCACGGTGATGGTGGCTGTTGGTACCGAAACAGAGGGAGAAGATGGTGGCTCTGGATATGACACGATGGAGGAAGAAAAAAAGAAAAGGAGGAAGAGGAAATGAAGAGGAAGAAAAAAATAGAAGTTGGTTCAGCGATGGTGGTGCTGCGGTGATGGTTGTGAAGGTGAAGTTTGCTTATGATGGTGATGGAGATGATGGTGGCTAAAGAGAAAGGAAAAGAAGAGGAGGAAGAAAAGGCGGAAGAAGAGGAGAAGAGAAGAAGAAGAGAGTTTTTTATTTTTTTTTTAGCGAAAGAATTTTTAATACTTTTAACAAATTAGTATTGACACCTGCCACTATCACTGTGACATAATACATCAGATCTCATCGAACACATCATATGGGCCATCATTTATCAAGCGAGAACAGGAATTGATTTGTACAATTTTATAGTTGAATGTGAGCTTGGTTGAAGTTTTAGAATGATTAATATGCGTTTTATCTCTCAAAAAATAGGTCACGGGTTGGATAGAATATTTACCCTTATTTAATCTATGTTGTGAATTTTTCGCTCAACAAAATAGATCTTTGTTTTTTTAAATTATAAAAAAAATGAAATCCAATTTTATGCAAGCTTGAACTATATATGTAAGGGTGATGCTAGGTGGCCAAAGAATAATTATAATATAAAAATGTTACATAAAATATCTCATTCTTTTGATAAGTAAGTGACATACACCTCCTTATCACTTATTCTCCTTATTACCTATTATTTTGCTGTATGTTTGGAGTCATTAATATTCTTTTCAAAATTAATTTCAGTTTCTCCCAAATCAAATTTCTAACATCTCTCAATCACATTATTATTCATTATAATGCAATAATTCTCTGCAAAAATTAGGAAAATTAAATTAAAAATTTTTAATAATTTCTACTATACAACTTATAATTTACATATAGACTATTAAAAAATAAAAAATAAAATATAAAATATAAACAAAAATTAAAAAAAATAAATTTTTAAAAATAATTACTAACTCGTCATATTAAAATCAATAAACAAGCATACATATGAATATTAAATAAAAATATTAAAATAATTAAAATTATGATCTATTAGTGCACATATGAGATAATTTAAAAAATACAATAAGACGTATAGTTTAAAATTTGATAATATTAATTATAGACATCATAGGTATGAAATTATGAATATTATGAGTATAAATTATGAATGTTATTAAAATGAAATTATAGATGTTATGTGTATGAATTTATGGATGTTATGAGTAAATTTATCAATTGAATAAATTAATTTAAGAATTTGATATTTTTTAAATTCAATTATGATAAAATTTAAAAACACCTGTGTTAACTTTATAGTTATTTATGTAATAACTAAAAAATGATGTGTATGGATGTAATATCTAATAAATATGAATTTAAATTTTAGATGTTATTTGTATGTAATTATGGATGTTATGTATATGAACGTATGAATGTTATGTGTATGAACTTAGTTAGTACAATATAATTATAAATGCACATAAAAGCACAAAAAAAATTAAATCAGTTTATTATCATACCTTATCAAAGTTAGCGTGGTTTTTCATATTCTCGAAAATTGGTTGACTGACAACAACCTCGTCGAGTGAGTCTGTCTATTGTTCAAATTCTTCATCAGCACCTTCTACCATAGCCCATAGGTACCGTATTAAGGTCGAATTCAAATGTCATACTATTTGCAATAATAAACGTGACTCCTTGTAAAATTCTTTGATTTATACACTATTATGTTTGCAATGGTATTAGAATCATAATTTTTGAATGATCGTAATTAAATTAATAGAATGTATATATTACAAAGAATCAAGTACAATTAAATGTCTTAACAGAAATAAAGAATTAGTAATTTTTTCGTATCTCCATTGATTGATATTAAATGCCTTAAGAAAAATAAAGAATCAAGTGTAATTAACTCAATTAATATATATATTATCATTACTGTCCATTCTTATTATTATTAATATTTAATGTATTCTTAAATATAAAAATAAAATTATAAAAAAAAAATATTAAATATTGATTACAAGAATGTCTAATAGTAAAGGATATGATATTATAATTAATACTATTAATGAGTGAAGTTAATAAGAATATGATAAGTGAAATGATAAGAGAGGAATAAAAAATAAAACTATTATTAAATAACGTAAATAAAATAAATTATAAAAAGTTTTAGCTAATTATGACTGAAAATTTTTTGTTACCAAATTTTTTCCATATGTAAACTAATCACGTATTATAACCTTTGCAAATATGATTAGGTTATACACTATATATATATATATATATATATATATATATATATATATATATATATATATATATATATAAGTCATGACGTATTATAAGTTTATATAATATGTTAATTACTATATGACACGAATCTAATTCGAAAATGATACTAGATAATAAAAATGATAAATTTAAACTCAAAAAAATATGTTTCGTCAGTGAAGTCTATAGTAGAATATTCTTAAGACTCAATAATATTATTTAATTTATGTTGTGAATTTTCTACCTAATAAAATAAAGTTTTGTTGATTTTAAATTATAAATTAATTGGATCTAATTTTATGGAAGCTTGAACTATATATAAATTAAATTAATCACGTCTTACAACCTTTGCACACATGATTAAGTTATACAATAGATTTTAACATATAAGGAGGTAATAATGTTTAAGTTTATACAATATTTAACTACTATATGCACTGAATCACGATAGACAAAAGGCAGAGTTTATGGTATTTTCGGTGGCTAAGTTTAGCAATATTTTTTAAGTATTATTAAAATTAAAATGATAATTTTTTTTATATTTTGCTAAAATTTTTTGTTTTTATTTTTTAAATTAAAAAGATAAAATCTTTTTTTGTTTTTTAAATTTTTTAAAAATTTCAAAAATATTTTTAAATTTTATTTTGTCCTAAAAATTTTTTATTTACATAAAATTTATCTTTAACGATTAATTTTTTAAAAAATTTATGACCAATTTAAGAAAAATTCCACAAAAATAATTTTTAATATAAACAAATCAAACATATTTATTATACATTATTATTAAATTAATCCTATTTTTTTAAAAATTTAATTGTCTGGGATATATTTAATATAAATAAAAATTTTTTAAGACAAAATTAAAATAAAATAAAATTTATGAATATTTTTAAAAAATTTAAAAATAAAAATATAATTTATCCAATTAAAAAATATCATTAAATAATAAGAAAAACGTTACTTTAACTTTAACAACATTTTGTCAAAATTATATAGACATCTTAACATTTATCTAGATAAAATCATAACGGGAATGATGATGACAGATAAAATCATGAGTTAACTACTGTGTTAATTAAGTTGATCTCACAAAATAAATTAGTTTATTAAATTCATCAATTACTTAATTAGTATCATTTTCAAGTTAAGATATTTTGTCAAATAGTAGCTAGTTAATATACAGATAATAACTTCAATATTTTAACAATTATTTTATAAAAATAAATATTAAATTACTTTTTATATACCTTGTTTAACTTTGATTTGGATAACTATTGTTAAATTTTTTTTTGTTTTAAATACTATAATAAAGAGTCAATTTTATAATTAAAAAAGACTATACTTTTCTAAAATAAAAAGATTAATAAAATAATAAAATAAAATTCTAATCAAATTTAAATTAAGATAACAAAACTTTCATATTATAAAAATTATAAATTTAATAGTAATAATTGAATTCTTATTTTTTCACTTCGAAGATTTAATTTTTCATAAGAATCAAGAATATATATTCATGTTTAAACCCCCCCTTCCCCCTTACACTTTATAAAATGGAAATTTTGCTTATTTTAATATTAAACTGTAGTTTCCCTAGACACGTGGAAATGTTTTTTTTTTTACAACTATTAGGGAATATAAATCATTATCATTTTCCATATCTGATTTTGTTATTAATAAAATCTGCTTCATCTTATTAATATACGTTGGAGTTTTATGAAGTGAATGATTTAAGGATTAACACAATAGTAGATGATACATAGCCCTCTTGTGTGTATTAGATAAAGGATTTTCAGAAAAGATTGAGTTGTAACTTGTAAGGTTATTGTAACCTCTGTTTTTTTTTTTTTTTTTTTTTTGGGCAAAGATAAAGTTATTTTATTGCACTAGAAATGAAGGTCATGGTCTACATTTAGACAACAAACAAAGAGTAATATTAAAAGTGTTCCACCAACAAAAAAAATCGGTAACAAAAACGTCCAGAGACAATATAAAACCGATTTTTTTTCACCGAGAAATTTTAGAGAAATCGGTACCACTGTTTGCATGCCAAATTTCAACTGCGCCATGCACTAGAGTGTTATAGCAGAAGTAATGGAGGTGTGAAAACACAGAAATATAAGATTACAGTAACAAAAGAATGTGGAGTGTGTGTTGTTTTTTTATGTCTTTGTGTTTATTTTTTTTTAATTTTGTTAATAGCTGTTTATCTTTATTCGTATTAATCAAATCAGTACCATTGATATTTTCTTTTGGCTTTTAAGTTTTGATGTTTTCTCTCCATCACAATTTGATAAAAAGTGTTTTGGTGCCAAAGATAAAAACATTTATTTTTTGACTTTTCCTTTTTGTTTTTGTGCTATACCCAAATTGGTAATGCTAGACCAAAATGTATAAAAATGTTTATTTTCTTGTCCATATAGCAACTGCAATAACTCTTTATGTGTGTCCAAAAATTAATTGGTTTTTTTTTTTTTTGGGTTATGCAACTGTTAATATGAGTCTCCACAAATAGAACACTCATCAAATAAATTTTGAGCTTTAAAACTTAATTAAAAAATGTTTGTAATTATAAAATATAAAATTATTATTTCCTAAACTCAACTTTAAACTACAAAAAAAATATTAGTATGTTACCATTCGCTCTTCTCTTTAATTTATATAATTCAAGTTGCATAAAAATATTAAAGATGTGATTTAAACTTTAGTTCAATTTAATAAGTCCACAAAAATCAGAAGTGCTTTGCTTTTGAACAAAAATTTATATATGTATTTTATAGTCAATTCACTCCCATTTTGAGTATTTTTGTGTTTATTGGTTAACAAGCGGTCACAAATCTTAATTAGATTTAAAATTCTCTTTGCACAAAGTATGTTTCTCGTATTTAACTTTCAATGAAGAATCAATAATGCAATCAACTTATCATTGTAGGGGTGCAACACCTTTCTATAAGACAGTGATTCCACATTGTACTTGCGACGAAAAACGGTTTGTCAAAAAACCTTACTTGAGTTGAAGACCCAAGAAAAAGAATGCTCGCTACCAAGCTTTTGATCCTCCTAGTTTAAAATATTAATTCTTCCTTCATCTCCCTCTTATATAATAATGATCTTACACTACTCATATTTTTTTTATTTACGATATTCTTTGATTTCACATGCTAAAAAATAATTTAACATGGATTTAAGTTTTATTTCAAAATTTATTATTGGCTAAATAAATTACTATATATAAAGCGAAATTTGAATTTTTTAACAATTATTTATGAAAATGAGTGAGCAATTCAAATTAATTTTTTTGCAACTCATAAATGCATTATTTTTTAGATGTTTTTTATGATGCTTAAATTTCAAACATTAAATTTAAAAATAAAAGAGTAAATCCCAATTTTTTCTATCTCTACCTTTAGACAATTTAAACATAAAAATTACAAGCATCAAAGAACTCTCCTGTTTTTTATGATATGGGCCCACCTGAAGTTTCCATACTTCGTTCTTTAAGTAATTTTCCATTTGATTAGCAACATTCTTTTTACACCCATCTCCTTTTCCTATATCTGAATTAATTTCTCCACCACTCCTTTTGTTATGTGTACGTCAGTAAATTATTTGATATTGATTTTATGAAATTTAGTATATTCTGATTTTTTTGTTTGATGACCGAAATAAACTAAAAAAAAAAACAAAACAAATTCCAATTTAGACAGCAGCACTTTATTAGCAATTTATAAAGTTTTTGTGGTTGATTTTTTTTATATAATTTAGTGGTGTGAGTTATACTGGGTTATGATCATTGGGAGTGAATTACACTGTTATGACGATGTTGTTTTTTGGAATTTGGAGGAGAAGAAATTGGACCCACCGATTTCGAGCAGATAGAAGAAGGAACACAAATTGGACCCACCGATTTGTGTGAGGGAGAAAGTTTGTTTGCATGAAATCGGATCCACTGATTTCTGGTTGTCCAACTTTCTAAAACAAAGAGTGCAGTAATCAGACCCACCAATTTCTGTTGCCGAAATTTTTTTTTAATCCGGGGTGCACCGGTCGGACCCAACGATTTGTGATGCGCACAAAATTCGATTTGGTAGCACGCGGTCGGTCCGTCCGATTTGCCTGTAAGTGCATACATAAAATGTAAAAATATCACAGAAGCCCCATTTTTTTATTGCCAGTCTCA
This sequence comes from Arachis hypogaea, assembly GCF_003086295.3. Classification (NCBI taxonomy): domain Eukaryota; kingdom Viridiplantae; phylum Streptophyta; class Magnoliopsida; order Fabales; family Fabaceae; genus Arachis; species Arachis hypogaea. The sequence goes on along the minus strand of NC_092044.1, from coordinate 22,084,582 downwards.
GCTGTTCTTCCTCCTCTTCTCTCATTCTTCCTTCTCCTTCATTGTTGTAGAATAAATTTCAGTGACATTAAGAATAGTCAGGTACGTATACTGTTATGGATGATAGAGTTGTGTTGAAGATTTATTGTTACGGGCAGATTTTATTGCAAACATATGAGTGAGTTTAATTTGTGTGTGAAAATCTATTAGATGTTGTTATTCCGTTCACAATTCATTTGAGGAATTGAAAGGGGTGATTTGTGAGAAGATAGATTCTCAAAAATCTAGGAGAGTATCGTATATTTTGTACAGGTATCCTTTACATGTGTTTGGTGGGTTCGTTCAATTTCAAACTAAGTACGTGACGGATGAAGCAAGTATGCATGAAATGTTTTCAATGTATATGGAAAATCGCCACCGAATGTCGTACATCGAGTTGTATATTGAGTTTGAGCAATCTGAAGCGGACCGTAACATTGAATTGGAAGATTATAATAGTGAAAGCGAGGATGAATTTGAAAGTAACTATGAGATTGTTGGTCTAGGTGAAGACGAAGATGAAACTGGCGGCGCCATGAACACAGATGTGGCAGAAGTTGCAAATGCACTGGCAAACCCGCATTCGTTTCAGGAGCCTTCTTTCATGCGATCGTTGAATTTGGAGGCTATGCACGCACCGAAGTTTCCGCAACATATGAATGCAGGTGCGTAAAGCTAGACAGCTATGTGAAACTCTGTAGTAACTGATCAATAAGTCATATGAGTAATATATGTGATATGTGGATAGTCATTTGTGACCATAGGGTTTGATTTTTTTATTAATTAATAGTTCTTTGTTATGGATTATATTTAGTTGTTCTTTACGTAGATAAAATAGCGAAGAAAAAGACTATTATGATCTTATATGGTAAAGTGTGTTTATTAATTGAGTTGTAATAAATGATTTATTACTGAGTACATAATACATGATTTATTTCTTTGTATGTATGCAGCGCTTCCTGTTGTGGCGGATGGTGAGTTCACAGTGGGGATGGAATTCAGTTCAAGGGAGGCAGTAATCAAGGCAATGAAAGATTATACCATCTGGAGAGGTGTAGACTATCGGGTATATGAGTCAGAATCGACAACATTCTATGCCAAATGTACATAATATGGCAATGGTTGTGACTGGTTGATCAGGGTTACCAAAATGCAGAAGAAGTACTGTTGGGAGATAAGGAGGTACAATGGAAGTCACCCTTGTACCAGGTCTACTATTTCTCAAGACCATTTGAAGCTGGATTCCAAGACAGTTGCAGAAGCAATTAAGCCGTTGGTAAAGGTTGACCCATCTATAAAGGTAAAATCAGTCATTGCTGAAGTTCAGTCAAAGTTTAACTACACCATCAGTTATCGCAAGGCTTGGTTAGCAAAGCAGCAGGCGGTGGAATCAATTTTCGGAGGTTGGGAAGCATCGTATGAAGCTTTGTCCATATGGTTTGAGGCCATGTGTCACAAGGAGCCATCAGCAGTGATTCACTTTGAAACAATGCCTGCTTACTAGAGGGGTGATTTGGTTCCTGATATACGTGTACTGCATAGAGTCTTCTGGAGTTATTACCCTTGTATAAGGGCCTTCAGACACTGCAAGCCAGTGGTGCAGGTAGACGGGACTCATTTGTATGAAAAATACAAGAGTTGTTTATTGGTTGCAGTCTCACAAGATGGTAATAACAACATCGTGCATATTGCATTTGCCATAGTGGAGGGAGAAACTTCTGATGCATGGTACTTTTTTCTGAGTAACTTGCGTCAACATGTGGTGACACGTAATGGTGTGTGACTTATCTCTGACCGACACGATTCTATTAGGTCAGCTATTGAGAGAAGTAATGGGGCTTGGTCTCCTCCTAGAGCATTTCATATGTTTTGTATCCAGCATATTGAGTCCAACTTCTTGAGGAAGTTCAAGGCACCTTACTTGCAGAAGCTTATCGTCAACATTGGTAAGTTTGAATACAATGAACTTTGAATTTATTGTAAGCACGATCAAATAGAATGGTGTTCATTGTTGACTGAATATTTTTCATAGGATACTCGAGGACGATTAGGGAGTACCAGATGCGCTATGAACGATTAAAGGAATGGGGTGAGGCTTACACCAACTGGCTTGATCGGAACATATAGTGGTGCAAAATACTCAACCCCTTATTGTGGTGGTTCCGGTGACGGTGCCAGTTCCGGTTTCGGTGCCGGTGGTGGTGGAGGACCTCTGGATTCTCTTCGAATACAAGGTTCGACAATTGCAAGTGGTCACCAAATGCTTCTCGATACCAATGCATGTAAATTTTCAATGGATAATGTAAATGCACCAAGTCATCAGAGAGAGTGTGACTATACCGATTGGTCCACTGCATCACCAAAAAAGAGTGGGTATTGGCCCAATCTTGATTCTTAGGCCCAGTTAGAACTTTGCCGTGTGATGCACCTAGATCCCGCTCTTGATTAGGAACACCTTGTCTCAATCCAAATTGCCTCCTGACTCTATCAGATGCATGCCACTCGATGCATTCAAAAGATATAAGTGGCACTGTGGCACTCCAGATAACCGAATTATGACAGATGTCTAAAGGAATCACATATGGGTCGATGTTTCCAATAACATAAGCCTGCCAAACAAATTGGACACATCGAACTAGTCAGATGATTGCACAACAATTATCACACTTAACAAGATACAAACGGTACTTGTATTTTACAACATACATGTCCTTCTTGTAGATCATCCAACAACCTCCTGTAGTGCGCTAGCAAATTGTATCGGTAGGTATAGTTTTCACGGTCCCAGTTACGCCACCTGCCGTCAGACAATCCATTAGTTAACTTATCTTGTCGAAAACAAAATACAATTTCTAGAATTTCTTTCAATGTATACTTTAATCAAAATTACCTGTTTGCAATTGGAAACACTCGGGGATTGCCGAGAATCGGCGCTAGAAATGGAAGCCGGATCCAAGCCCAAGCAAGCAACAATGTTAGTGGACTGGTAGGCAAAATTGTGATCTCTAATAATGGCATTCAACTTGGTGTGCGCATTTATAACTCAGCACTTTCTTCACTACCTCGCACAACTAACCAGCAAGTGCACTGGGTCGTCCAAGTAATAAACCTTACGTGAGTAAGGGTCGATCCCACGGAAATTATTGGTATGAAGCAAGCTATGGTTATCTTGTAGATCTCAGTTAGGCGGATAATAAATGGTTATGGAGTTTTCGAATAATAATAATAAATAAACAGAAAATAAAGATTGAAATACTTATGTAATTCATTGGTGAGAATTTCAGATAAGTGTATGGAGATGCTTTGTCCCTGTTAGATCTCTGCAACATAATGCTCTCTTACTTTCAATCCTTCCTACTCCTTTCCATGGCAAGCTGTATATAGGGCATCACCGTTGTCAATGGCTACATCCCATCCTCTCAGTGAAAAAGGTCCAAATGCTCTTGTCACAGCACGGCTAATCATCTGTTGATTATCGATCATATCGGAATAGAATTCATTAATTCTTTTGTGTTTGTCATCACGCCCAACAATCGCGAGTTTGAAGCTCGTCACAGTCATTCAATCCCTGAATCCTACTTGGAATACCACAGACAAGGTTTAGACTTTCCGGATCCTTCTGAATGCCGCCATCAATTCTAGCTTATACCACGCAGACTCTGATCTCACGGAATGGAAGGCTCGGTTGTCAGGTGAGGGCAACCATGCATCGTGCATCAGGAATCCAAGAGATACGCACTCTAGCTTTCGCTTGTAGAACGGAAGTGGTTGTCAGGCACACGTTCATAGGGACGGATGATGATGAGTGTTACGGATCATCACATCCATTAGGTTGAAGTACGAGTAGTATCTTAGAACAGGAATAAACTGAATTGGATAGAAAATAGTAGTAATTGCATTAAAACTCGAGGTACAGCAGAGCTCCACACCTTTAATCTATGGTGTGTAGAAACTCCACCATTGAAAATACATAAGTGATGAAGGTCCAGGCATGGCCGAATGGCCAGCCCCCCCCAAATATAATATGAATTCGAAAATAGGGAGAAGGACCTGGTCTAAGGACTAGGCATCCAAAGATGTCTAATACAATAGTAAAATGTCCTATTTATACTAGACTAGCTACTAGGGTTTATAGAAGTAAGTAATTGATGCAGAAATCCACTTCCGGGGCCCACTTGGTGTATGCTTGGGCTGAGCTTGATCTTTACACGTGCAGAGGCTTCTTTTGGAGTTGAACGCCAAGTTGTAACGTGTTTCTGGCGTTCAACTCTGGTTCGTGACGTGTTTCTGGCGTTTGACTCCAGAATGCAGCATGGAACTGGCGTTGAGCGCCAGTTTACGTCATCTAATCTCAAATAAAGTATAAACTATTATATATTTATAGAAAGCTCTGGATGTCTACTTTCCAAAGCCGTTGAGAGCGCACCATTTGGAGTTCTGTAGCTCCAGAAAATCTATTTCGAGTGCAGGGAGGTCAGAATCCAACAACATCAGCAGTCCTTTGTCAGCCTTTTATCAGAGTTTTGCTCAGGTCCCTCAATTTCAGCCAAAAAATACCTGAAATCACAGAAAAATATGCAAACTCATAGTAAAGTCCAGAAATATGAATTTAACATAAAAACTAATGAAAACATCCCTAAAAGTAGCTAGATCCTACTAAAAACTACCTAAAAACAATGCCAAAAAGCTTATAAATTATTTGCTCATCACAACACCAAACTTAAATTGTTTCTTGTCCCCAAGCAACTGAAAATCAATTAGGATAAAAAGAAGAGTATATACTATAAAGCTCAGAATATCAATGAATATTAATTCTAATTAGATGAGCGGGACTTGTAGCTTTTTGCTTCTGAACAGTTTTGGCATCTCACTTTATCCTTTGAAGTTTAGAATGATTGGCATCTATGGGAACTTAGAATTTCAGATAGTGTTATTGATTCTCCTAGTTAAGTATGTTGATTCTTGAACACAGCTACTTTTATGAGTCTTGCCCGTGGCCCTAAGCATTTTATTTTCCAGTATTACCACCGGATACATAAATGCCACAGACACATGACTGGGTGAACCTTTTTCAGATTGTGACTCAGCTTTGCTAAAGTCCCCAGTTAGAGGTGTCCAGAGCTCTTAAGCACACTTTTTTGCTTTGGATCACGACTTTAACCACTCAGTCTCAAGCTTTTCACTTGGACCTGCATGCCACAAGCACATGGTTAGGGACAGCTTGATTTAGCCGCTTAGGCCTGGATTTTATTTCTTTGGGCCCTCCTATCCATTGATGCTCAAAGCCTTGGATCCTTTTTACCCTTGCCTTTTGGTTTTAAGGGCTATTGGCTTTTTCTGTTTGCTTTTTCTTTTTATTTCTATTATTTTTTTCGCAAGCTTTTGCTATTCACTGCTTTTTCTTGCTTCAAGAATCAATTTCATGATTTTTCAGATTATCAATTGCATTTCTCTTTGTTCATCATTCTTTCAAGAGCCAACAATTTTAACATTCATAAACAACAAGATAAAAAATATGCACTGTTCAAGCATTCATTCAAAAAACAAAAAGTATTGTCACCACATCAATATAATTAAACTAAATTCAAGGATAAATTCGAAACTCATGTACTTCTTGTTCTTTTATATTAAAAACATATTTCATTTAAGAAAGGTGAAGGATTCATGGAATTATTCATAACTTTAAGACATAGTTACTACATACTAATGATCATGTAATAAAGGCACAAACATAGATAACATAAAGCTTAAAAATCGAAAAACAGAGAAATAAGAACAAGGAATGAGTCCACCTTAGTGATGGTAGCGCTTTCTTCTTGAAGAACCAATGATGTCCTTGAGCTCTTCTATGTCTCTTCCTTGCCTTTGTTGCTCCTCCCTCATTGCTCTTTGATCTTCTCTAATTTCATGGAGAATGATGGAGTGTTCTTTATGGTCCACCCTTAATTGATCCATATTGTAACTCAAGTCTTCTAGAGAAGTGTTGAGTTATTCCCAATAGTTGTTGGGAGGAAAGTGCATCCCTTGAGACATCTCCAGGATTCCTTGGTGATGAGCTTCCTCATGCGTCTCTTGGGATCCATGAGTGGGCTCTCTTGTTTGCTCCATCATCTTCTTAGTGATGGGCTTGTCCTCTTCAATGAGGATGTCTCCTTCTATGATAACTCCAGCTGAGTAGCATAGATGGCAAATAAGATGAGGAAAAGCTAGCCTTGCCAAGGTAGAGGGCTTTTTGGCTATTTTATAGAATTCAAGGGAGATGACTTCGTGAACTTCTACTTCCTCTCCAATCATGATGCTATGGATCATGATGGCCCGATCCACAGTAACTTCAGATCGGTTGCTAGTGGGGATGATAGAGCGTTGGATGAACTCCAACCATCCTCTAGCCACAGGCTTGAGGTCCAGTCTTCTTAATTGACTGGCTTGCCTTTGGAGTCTATTTTCCATTGAGCTCGTTCAACACATATGTCCATAAAGACTTGGTCCAACCTTTGATCAAAGTTGACCCTTCTTGTGTAGGGGCGTGCATCTCCTTGCATCATGGGCAAGTTAAACGCCAACCTTAGATTTTTCGGACTGAAATATAAGTATTTCCCCCGAACCATTGTAAGATAATTATTTGGATTCGGGTTCACACTTTGATCATGGTTCCTAGTGATCCATGCATTGTCATAGAACTCTTGAACCATTAAGATTCTGACTTGTTGAATGGGGTTGGTCAGAACTTCCCAACTTCTTCTTTGGATCTCATGTCGGATCTCTGGATACTCATTTTTCTTGAGTTTGAAAGGGACCTTAGGGATCACCTTCTTCTTGGCCACAACATCATAGATGTGGTCTTGAAGGGCTTTAGAGATGAATCTCTCCATCTCCCATGACTCGGAGGTGGAAGCTTTTGTCTTCCCTTTTCCTTTTCTAGAGGTTACTCCGGCCTTAGGTGTCATAGGTGGTTATGGAAAAATAAAAAAAGCTACGCTTTTACCACACCAAACTTAGAATATTGCTCGTCCTCGAGCAAGAGAAGAAAGAATAGATGAAGAAGAAGAAGATATGGAGAAGAGAGAGAGAGGGTTGTGTTTCGGCCAAGGAGGAGAAGAGGGGGTTGTGTTGTGTGAAAATAAAGAAGAATGGAGGGGTTTATATAGTGGAGGGAGGGGGTTAAGGTTCAGCCATATTGGGTGGGTTGGGTGGGAAAAGGGGTTTTGAATTTTGAAGGTAGGTGGGGTTTATGGGGAAGAGTGGAAGGATGTGAGTGGTGAAGAGGTGATGGGGAAGAGAGATTGAGGTGATTGGTGAAGGGTTTTGGAGAAGAGTGTTATTGGATTGTGTGAAGAGGAGAGAAGGTGAGTTGAGGTAGGTGGGAATCCTGTGGGATCCACAGATCCTGAGATGATCCTGTGGGGTCCACAGATCCTAAGGTGTCAAGGATTTACATCCCTGCACTAATGAGGCGTGTAAAATGCCCTTTTCATGTAATCCTGGCGTTCAACGCCAGATTGATGCTTGTTTCTGGGGTTGAACGCCAGCTTCATGCTTGTTTTGGGCGTTCAACGCCCATTTGCAGCATGTTTCTGGCGTTGAACGCCAGTGCCATGCTTGTTTCTGGCGTTCAGCGCCAGCTCTCCTCAGGGTGTTTTCCTGGCATTTAAACGCCAGGATGCTGCTTGTTTCTGGCATTCAACGCTAGATCCATACTCTGTTCTGGCGTTGAACGCCAGCCAGATGCTCCTTACTGGTATTTAAACGCCAGTAAGCCCTTCCTCTAGGGTGTGCTTTTTCTTCTGCTATTTTTGATCCTGTTTTTAATTTTAATATTTATTTTGTGACTCCACATGATCATGAACCTAATAAAACATAAAAGAACAATAAAATAAGAATAAAATAAGATAAATAAAAATTGGGTTGCCTCCCAATAAGTGCTCCTTTAATGTCACTAGCTTGACAGTGGGCTCTCATGGAGCCTCAAAGGTGATCTGGTCAATGTTGTAGACTCCCAACACCAAACTTAGAGTGTGAATGTGGGATTCAACACCAAACTTAGAGTTTGGCTGTGGCCTCCCAACACCAAACTTAGAGTTTGATTGTGGGGACTCTGTTTGACTTTGTACTGAGAGAAGCTTTTCATGCTTCCTCTCCATTGTTAAAGAAGAACACCCTTAGGTCTTAAACACAAGGTAGTCCACATTCAATTGAAGGACTAATTCTCCTCTGTTAACATCTATCACAGCTCCTGCTGTGGCTAGGAAAGGTCTTCCAAGGATGAGCATTCATCCTCCTCCTTCCTAGTGTCTAAGATTATGAAATCAGCAGGGATGTAAAGGCCTTCAACCTTTACCAACACGTCCTCTACCAATCCATACGCCTATCTTACTGACTTATCTGCCATTTGTAATGAGAATATGGCAGGCTGTACCTCAATAATCCCCAGCTTCTCCATTACAGAGAGTGGCATAAGATTTATGCTTGACCCCAGGTCACACAGAGCCTTTTCAAAGGTCATGGTGCCTATGGTACAGGGTATTAAGAATTTGCCAGGATCTTGTTTCTTTTGAGGTAAAGTTTGCTGAACCCATGTATCTAGTTCACCAATGAGCAAAGGAGGTTCACCTTCCCAAGTCTCATTACCAAACAACTTGGCATTCAGCTTCATGATAGCTCCTAGATATTGAGCAACTTGCTCTCCAGTTACATCTTCATCCTCTTCAGAGGAAAAATAGTTTTCAGAGCTCATGAATGGTAGAAGGAGGTTTAATGGAATCTCTATGGTCTCTATATGAGCCTCAGGTTCCTTTAGGTCCTCAATAGGGGACTCCTTCTTGCCTGAGAGACGTCCCATGAAGTCTTCCTCATTGGGATTCATGTCCTCTCCTTCCTCCCTAGGTTCGGCCATGTTGATTATGTCAATGGCCTTACACTCTCTTTTTGGATTCTCTTCAGTATTGCTTGGGAGAGTACTAGGAGGGGTTTCAGTGACTTTCTTACTCAGCTGGCCCACTTGTGCCTCCAAATTTCTGATGGAGGATCTTGTTTCACTCATGAAGCTTAAAGTGGCCTTAGACAGATCAGAGACTATATTTGCTAAGTTAGAGGTGCTCTGCTCAGAATTCTCTGTCTGTTGCTGAGAAGATGATGGAAAAGGCTTGCTATTGCTAAACCTGTTTCTTCCACCATTATTAAAGCCTTGTTGAGGCTTTTGTTGATCCTTCCATGAGAAATTTGGATGATTTCTCCATGATGAATTATAGGTGTTTCCATAACGTTCATCCATGTAATTTACCTCTGCCATTGCAGGGTTCTCAGGATCATAAGCTTCTTCTTCAAAAGATGCCTCTTTAGTACAATTGGATGCATTTTGCCATCCATTCAGACTTTGAGAAATCATGTTGACTTGCTGAGTCAACATTTTGTTCTGAGTCAATATGGCATTCAGAGCATCAATTTCAAGAACTCCCTTCCTCTGAGGCATCCCATTATTCACGAAATTCCTCTCAGAAGTGTACATGAATTGGTTATTTGCAACCATTTCAATAAGTTCCTGAGCTTCTACCGGCGTTTCCTTTAGGTGAATGAATCCACCTGAAGAATGGTCCAGTGACATCTTAGAGAACTCAAACAGACCATAATAGAATATATCTATCATGGTCCACTCTGAAAACATGTCAGAAGGACACTTTTTGGTCATCTGCTTGTATCTTTCCCAAACTTCATAGAGGGATTCACCATCTTTTTTCTTGAAGGTCTGAACATCCACTCTAAGCTTGCTCAGCTTTTGAGGAGGAAATAATTTAACCAAGAAGGCCATGACCAGCTTATCCCAAGAGTCCAAGCTATCCTTAGGTTGTGAGTCCAACCATGTTCTAGCTCTGTCTCTTACAGCAAAAGGAAAAAGCATGAGCTTGTAGACTTCAGGATCTACTCCATTAGTTTTAACAGTCTCACAGATCTGCAAGAACTCAGTTAAAAACTAGTAGGAATCTTCTGATGGAAGTCCATAAAACTTGCAGTTCTGTTGCATTAGAGCAACTAGTTGAGGTTTCAGCTCAAAATTGTTTGCTCTAATGATAGGGATTGAGATGCTTCTTCCATCAAACTTGAAAGTAGGTGTAGTGTAATCACCAAGCATCCTCCTTGCATTATTGTTGTTGGGTTCGGCTGCCATATCCTTTTCTTGTTCGAAAAGTTCAGTAAGGTTGTCTTTAGATTGTTGTATTTTAGCTTCTCTTAGTTTCCTCTTCAAAGTCCTTTCAAGTTCAGGGTCAGCTTCAACAAGAATGCCTTTTTTCTTATTCTTGCTCATATGAGAAAAAAGAGAATAGAAAAAGAAGAGGAATCCTCTATGTCACAGTATAGAGATTCCTTTATGTTAGTAAAAGAAGAAAGGGAATAAGAGTGAAGAAGAATGAAAAATCCAAACACAAGGGTGAAGATAGGTTCAGATTCTTTAGATGAAGAGAAATGTTAGTAAATAAATAAATAAATAGAAGAAGATGAAAGGGAGAGAATTCGAAAATAAATTTCAAAAAGGAGTTAATAATTTTCGGAAATTAAAGGAAGAAATAAAATTAAAATTAAAATTTGAAATAATTAATTAATTAAGAGAATTTTGAAAAAGAGAGAGACGATTTTCAAAAATTAAAGAGGAAAAAGTAGTTAGGTGATTTTGAAAAAGATAAGAAACAAGCAAAGAGTTAATTAGTTAGTTGAAAAAGATTTGAAAATCAATTTTGAAAAGATAAGAAGATAAGAAGTTAGAAAAGATATTTTAAAACCAAATTTTTGAAAAAGATAAAATTTTGAAAAAGATATGATAGAAAATATATTTTGAAAAAGAATTGATTTTTTTTAAATTAAAATTGATTACTTGACTAACAAGAAACTAAAAGATATGATTCTAGAATTTAAAGATTGAACCTTTCTTTGTAATACTCGGTCTAACCGAAATTAATTAAATAATGAGTAAGTAGGAGCGAATATGGTTGGAAGATTTGGCAATTGGAATTTGATGATTTCAATATGACTTTTGGATTCAGTGAATTTTTCCGAGTCGGAAGACATAGTTTTCTGCGTAAAAGCGCGCAGTGGAATTTTGACCGGCAGTACCAGCTGAGACCTGTCTGGTACTGCAGCTGAGAAAGTTGATTATGAGTAAATAAGATTAAGAAATGAGGAATTATAATTAGGGGAGGTAGAAATATTTGAAGTGCGATTTAGAGCGCTAATCTTAAAGGTTTTGGTCCAAAATTGGGCCAACGGACAAAAATAAGTGAACCGGGCCTAAGTGGGCCCAAGACCCAACATATATAAATATTAGTTATGAGCATTTCAGCTCATTTTGCCCTAAAGAAGGTGTGTGGGGCGCTGAATTGAGAAGAGAGAAGAGAAGAGAGAAAACCTAACTCTCTTTGATCTTCAAATCACCATAACTTGAGCTACGGAGCTCCGATTGATGAGCCGTTTGCGGCCACACGTCGCTCTTCTCATCCTCTACAATTCTATCTAAGTTTTGTGGTGAGTATTCCATTCATCTCTGCCCAGTTTTCGAAATTCCCCACTGTTACACGTTTTTGGGAAGTTAGTGTTGAAATCTTGTGATTTTGGGTGTTTAGGGATACTCCAACATGGATTCTAAGTGGGTTCTATCCCTAATTCATATGGGCTGAGGTAAGAAGTTCTCAAACCCTTGTGATTTATCATCTTTATGAGCCCTAGGTTGATGTATGTATGTAATATTGGTTATGTTAGTGCATTTGATGGTTTTGGTGCACGATTGGGAGATTGGTGTTGCTTGAGGAGCTTTGGTGAGGCTTGGAGCTAAGGTCGGTGGAGACTCCCAAAGAAGAGGCTCAATTGATTTGGCTACAAGAGGTACGATTTAAGTTTCATTTAAGTACCGTGTGGTGTGATGAGAATTCCTAGGCTAGATGCCCCTAGGATTAAGTTTGGATTATGTAAATGGTTGGTGCTAATATGCATAGTTGGTATGTAATGTGAATTAATGATTGGGTTGAGAATTGTGTGGCCTTGTATGTTTGGTGTATTGAGAATTGAATGTATGGGGTAATGAGTATTGATTTGTGGTTTATGCTTTTAAATTGTGAAATTGGGCCAGAGGCCGTAAATTTTGGGCCGGAGGCCGGTAAGAGGTAAGAAAGGTAAGTTGATGTGTGCATTGTATGATGACACAAGTGATTGGATGGATTTTAGATAATGAATATATGAATGATTGGGTTGGTTATTGAATAATGAGGTTTGAGGAGTTGAAGTATGGAAATTGGTAATTTTGGGTGAAATTGTATAGATGAGGTATGTTTGGATTTGGTTGAGGTATGTTATGTGGTCATATACGTGATCATGATTATTGATGCCTTGATGGTATGATGATGCATAAGAGATATGTATGTTGTGGTATATACTTGAGAAATGATTAAGGTTGATTTGTGGGTGAAATCATGTGACAGTGAGTATAATATTGATTATGTGTAATGATGATTGATTGGAAATAGTATTGTTGGAAATTGGGATGAGGAAAGATGTATGACATGTTAATGTGTTTGTAATTTAGCCATTTGTTTGAGATGGGTAAAAATGGTTATATGGCAGTTTTGTGCATCGTGGTAAAGTGTTAATGTATGAGTTGAGGAGGCTTGACGTTGATTTTGGTATATTTTGATTGATTTCAAAAAGGGGTTGAAACTAGCATGTTTTGGTTGATTTTGAAAAGGGTTGAAAATGGCTTGTTTTGAAAAGGGCACTTTGTGGTTTTGTATGAAAAATATGGTTTTTGGGCATACTTTGACGTGATATAACTTGGACTACGGATCTTTGTTTTGTGCCAAATCTGTTTAGAAATGAAATTGGATCCGGGATATCCATGCCGTTCGAAGAACGGGTGAAAAACGATTTAAAATGAGAGAGTTATGTCCGTCGGAAGATTGGGGGTTGAATCTGTGAATTCTGCAGCTTTTAACTTAGAAAACTTTTGGCAGAATGACCCTCCACGCGTAGGCGCACTTGGCGCGTACGCGTCGTTCTTCGAGAAGGCACCATCCACGCGTGCGCGTGGTGTGCGCGTGCGCGTCGATGCGCTGCACCCATTGCCCAGCCATTTTCCCGAGAGTTGTGCCAGAGTTGTGCCAGTCTTGTGCCTGGGGCGCAAGTGAGCCACGCGTACGCGTCGTTATCTATTTTTCAATCCGCGCGTCTGCGTGAATGGCGCGTATGCGCCGATGAGTTTTGTGGCCATCCACGCGTGCGCGTGGAGTACGTGTACGCGTGGCCCTGTTTTCATCCCAAAGTTGATTTTTGAGTATTAAAAGCCAAATCTCATACTTCTAAGCCTCCGATCTCACCCCTTATGTATTAAATCATTATGATATGCCTAGCAATGAGAAAGGAGCTAGGGGATGTGGTAACTTACGAGTGAAGCAAGGGGAAAAGTTATGATCAATGATGATCAACGATGATTATATGAGATATGGAGGATGACGGTGGGAGTACCGTGTATGCCATGAGCCGAAGGGCTATATTTATTGATAAATGGCTGGTTCTTGATTGGACCATGAGCCGGATGGCTGAGTTATTGCCGGGTCACGGCAAATCCATTATTGATTATGGCTGAGAATAATTGCATATATGATTAATGAATGAATGTGTTAAATGGATAATAATGGAAGATGTTGAAATGTGATGTGTAACCCCGGGTAGTAGGCAGTGGCATTGTCCACTTGCTCCGGGTGTGAGACGGAAAAGGATGTTTATGATAAATGAGTTTAATTATGGAGTGTTGAATGAATGTAACTCTGATACCTGGGTAGTAGTAAGGGTTGGGGTCCGTCCCACTTGCTCCAGGTTAATGTTTGAGTTTTGATAACTTTGAGGATTGATAATATGAATTGAGATTGAATGAATATATGTTTGAGATACCTGGGCAGTAGCAAGGGTTGTGGTTCGTCCCGCTTGCTCCGGGTTAATGTTTAAGATACCTGGGTGGTAGCAAGGGTTGTGGTTCGTCCCGCTTGCTCCGGGTTAATGTTTAAGATACCTGGGTAGTAGCAAGGGGTTGTGGTTCGTCCCGCTTGCTCCGGGTTAATGCTTAAGATACCTGGGCAGTAGCAAGGGTTGGGGTTCGTCCCACTTGCTCCAGGTCAGAGATTGTGACGCCTGGATAGTAGCGGCAGTAGTGGTGAATCCACTCACTCCAGGTTGAGTTGTTAAACACCCGCCTGGGTAGTAGCCGCAGTAGTGGTTGTTCCACTGGCTCTGGGCTGAACGGGTAGTAGCAAGGGGGTTGTAGCTCAAACCTACTTGCTCCGCAAGGGGTGTTTTTGTCCATGGTTAGCTACCAGGACGTGTCGGGTTGGCTATATAACCGACAGATGATATCATCAGCCATAGGGCAGGCATACATCATTTGCATATGTTTGAATTGCTTGGGTTTGCCTATTTGTTTTGGATTTCTATCTCATATATGCTATGTTACCTGATTACGTGCTACTTGCTCTACTTGTACCTTATTTGTGTATTACTTGTCTGTATTGCTTGTGTTTGAACAACTGAGAGATCCCTCATGATGGTGTCGGTGGATGTTGGGGGCTGTTCTTGATGAGATGAATTGATAATGCGATTGCATGATGATGATGATTTTTGAATGAGATCATTTGAGCCCCCTGGGTAGACGCAGTGATGTGATTTCAGTAGCTCCAGGCGGGGGTATGATGTATTGATATAGAGTTGCTGAGGCAGAACAACTGGTGATAGTTTTGCTTATGATTCTGAGTCTGATTCGTGGAAGAATCAGCGAGTTGGGAAACATGTGTAACATGAACTAGATTTAGTATCCCCTTACGTCAGATGCCTATTTATGGATTAGTGAGAATCTAGGCTGGATACTTGGTGAAAAGGAGTTTAGGATGCTTAGTGAGTTTTATTGCAGTGCATTGTATTTATTTGACACTTTTACCGTACTGGGAACCCATGGGCCCGGGGTTCTCATTCCGTATATATTTCTTGTTTTTCAGATACAGGTTCAGGTGCTCAGAAGTAAGCTGTGGTTCGTCTGAGAGCCGGCGAAGATCTTTATTTTCTCCACTTTGTGTTTTGCTTAGAATCTCTCCACCTTTGTTTTGAAGATATTATATTATGTATTGAACTCTTTTGGAACTTGCCTATAGAGGCTCTTATGTTTCCTTTGGGAGAGATTAGGATGTACTGTTGTCAACTACTTTCATACTGTACCCTAGCCGGCCTAAACTTCGCGGGTCGCGACTAGTGGCTACTTATGTTATATATATCTATCTGTTATCTATCTCTTAATCTCCTTTATGCTTTGTCCATATATCGCTTTCGGCTTCATGTTTTATCTTTTCGTTGTCGAATCGTGAGTGATACGTCTTCGCGATTTTATTTCTACTCTTTTCAGGCTTCTCGATTAATACTCCTTTTCAAAATTACCTGTGTTTATATATTAAAAATCCACCTGAGAGTCGTACCACCGTAATATCATTGACTTATGACTCGAGCATAAGGATTTGAATATTAGGGTGTTACATTATGGTATCAGAGCAGTTCGTCCTCGTGAGCCTGAGGGATGGAACTGCTTATGCTTCAATGCATACTCTGAGTTTGTGCCTGTGCTAGTTAGGGTATCTAACTGATACATCTAGCATGAAGTCCATGAGTGTACCTTTGGTACTTTGAAGCACTATACTTCCGATATTGAGACTGATCAACTTGATATCGATTGTTTGGTGTGTATAGGAACCAGATGGCGCCTCTTGGACCCGGTCGGGGACGTGAGAGAGATCGTACTAATACACAGGAACCGGAAATCAACTCGAATAACCCGATAAACCTTATGGCGGCGTTGGAGAATATGGCTGCTGCGATGCAGGCCACTGCGGAGGCCCTTGGGCAACAGATAAACAATAATGGCAATGGCGGAAGGGAAGCTCAGGGCCCGATGACACTGGCAACTTTCTTAAAGGTTAACCCACCTAAGTTCAAGGGAACCACCAATCCGACTGAAGTTGATACTTGGTTTCAGGCCATGGAGCGAGCACTGCAAGCGCAGTTGGTGCCTGAAGAGCAGCGTGTTGAATTTGCTACTTATCTGCTCATGGGGGAAGCATCGCATTGGTGGCAAGGGGCTCGACGTCTCCTGCAACAGGGGAATGATCCTATCACTTGGGATGCCTTCCAGGTGGAATTCTATAAGAAGTACTTTCCAAATTCCGCCAGGACAGCCAAGGAATTGGAGTTACTACAGTTGAAGCAAGGTGCTATGTCCGTATCTGAGTATACAGACAAATTTGAGGAGCTATTCAGGTTTTTCCGCATGTGTCATGGAGCTTCGGAAGACTTCGAGGAATGGAAATGCATTAAGTATGAAGAAGGGCTTCGGAGCGACATCTTAAGTTCAGTGGGACCAATGGAGATCTGAACTTTTTCAGAGTTAGTGAATAAGAGCAGAATTACTGAAGAGTGTGTGAAAATGAGGGTTGCAGAGGAAGGAAGTCATAGAGAGCACAACCAAGAATTCGCACCAAAGGGTCGAGAGTTTAAGGAGAGAGGATACATACAACACTTTCCCCAAGGACAGAATAACTTTGCGACGAGTGAGGAGTCCCAAAGGAATGGTAAGGGAAAACGGGCAGCGGCTGCTTCTAATGTTTTGAGCTGTCAGATGTGTGGAAGTCATCACCCAAATAGGCCATGCCGATTGGGGTTAGGCGTATGTTACAAGTGCGGGTTACCAGGGCATGTATCAAGAAATTGCCAACAAGGAGAGAGTCAGGATGCGGGCCGATTGCGGTAGTAAGATTGAGGTAATTTCAATAATCGAGCTTAAATGGTAGTGTGTGATTTTATAATACCGCCTGTACGGCAAAAAACTCGGAATGCCGAGCTTAATATTAGACTGAGAAGCAAACCAGATGGTCCGAGTAAGGAATTTCCTTAATACAAATGGATAAATGCCTCTGATGTAAATGATTTTCTGTTAAGAACGATGTGTTGTGTTTGTTATATAGTTGGTTAATTTCTGGATTTTTGGTGAAACGGATTGAACCCGTGACTTTTAGTTCCTATGATTTAAATAGATAAGGAATGGTCCTAAATGATGGATTTGGAAACGTTGATTTGAAATACCAGTCATGCTAAGTTGTGGTTGGGTACTTGAGGAAATTATCATTGATGCATAGTCGGATTCAGATGATGATTGAGTGTAAGTTGTCGTGTTTGAGAAGATGAGTGCTATGATGTTTGGTCATGGTGACCTTGGATTTAGATCAAGATTTGTAATGATCGGTTTCAGAGGAATCGTTTGGAACCTTTAAATTGCAATACTGATGCGGTACTGAGATTGGTTTGAGGGAACCCGTGACGGGTGGTAAACTCCAATTTTTAGGGAGGTGCTGTTGAATTTCTTTTTCCCAAGAATTTGAAGGAGTGTTGGTTATATTTTTGAAAATGATTTTTGATCTGGGTGACTTCAACAAAAGAGATGTGTCTCGAAAGCTTTTATAGATTAGTAAAAGAAAGCGGATTCTTAAGAGTCAGCTTCTTAGTCCAAACTCATTGAATTCTAAAAACGAAGAAAGCTTTGATTGATTATAGTGATGTGGGGTGATGGCTATGATTAACGAAGATGGCAATATTATTGATGACATGATTTGAGATTTAATAGGGTGTGGGTTGATGAGACGGTAAAAGTAAGGAACGATGCTGTTGGTCGGCGTTGAATGAACGACCGAGACCCTCAGGAATAGAGAAATCAGAGCGCGGCAACGGAAGCGCGCAGAGTAAAAGGACCTTGGAACTGTTATGCGTTTGATATAAAGGCATACTATGCTCGCGTACTCGTAGTGATGGATGGAATTTTCGAGGGCGAAAATTTCTATTAGGGGGGTAGAATGTAATACCCGGTCTAACCGAAATTAATTAAATAATGAGTAAGTAGGAGCGAATATGGTTGGAAGATTTGGCAATTGGAATTTGATGATTTCAATATGATTTTTGGATTCAGTGAATTTTTCCGAGTCGGAAGACATAGTTTTCTGCGTAAAAGCGCGCAGTGGAATTTTGACCGGCAGTACCAGCTGAGACCTGTCTGGTACTGCAGCTGAGAAAGTTGATTATGAGTAAATAAGATTAAGAAATGAGGAATTATAATTAGGGGAGGTAGAAATATTTGAAGTGCGATTTAGAGCGCTAATCTTAAAGGTTTTGGTCCAAAATTGGGCCAACGGACAAAAATAAGTGAACCGGGCCTAAGTGGGCCCAAGACCCAACATATATAAACATTAGTTATGAGTATTTCAGCTCATTTTGCCCTAAAGAAGGTGTGTGGGGCGCTGAATTGAGAAGAGAGAAGAGAAGAGAGAAAACCTAACTCTCTTTGATCTTCAAATCACCATAACTTGAGCTACGGAGCTCCGATTGATGAGTCGTTTGCGGCCACGCGTCGCTCTTCTCATCCTCTACAATTCTATCTAAGTTTTGTGGTGAGTATTCCATTCATCTCTGCCCAGTTTTCGAAATTCCCCACTGTTACACGTTTTTGGGAAGTTAGTGTTGAAATCTTGTGATTTTGGGTGTTTAGGGATACTCCAACATGGATTCTAAGTGGGTTCTATCCCTAATTCATATGGGCTGAGGTAAGAAGTGCTCAAACCCTTGTGATTTATCATCTTTATGAGCCCTAGGTTGATGTATGTATGTAATATTGGTTATGTTAGTGCATTTGATGGTTTTGGTGCACGATTGGGAGATTGGTGTTGCTTGAGGAGCTTTGGTGAGGCTTGGAGCTAAGGTCGGTGGAGACTCCCAAAGAAGAGGCTCAATTGATTTGGCTACAAGAGGTACGGTTTAAGTTTCATTTAAGTACCGTGTGGTGTGATGAGAATTCCTAGGCTAGATGCCCCTAGGATTAAGTTTGGATTATGTAAATGGTTGGTGCTAATATGCATAGTTGGTATGTAATGTGAATTAATGATTGGGTTGAGAATTGTGTGGCCTTGTATGTTTGGTGTATTGAGAATTGAATGTATGGGGTAATGAGTATTGATTTGTGGTTTATGCTTTTAAATTGTGAAATTGGGCCAGAGGCCGTAAATTTTGGGCCGGAGGCCGGTAAGAGGTAAGAAAGGTAAGTTGATGTGTGCATTGTATGATGACACAAGTGATTGGATGGATTTTAGATAATGAATATATGAATGATTGGGTTGGTTATTGAATAATGAGGTTTGAGGAGTTGAAGTATGGAAATTGGTAATTTTGGGTGAAATTGTATAGATGAGGTATGTTTGGATTTGGTTGAGGTATGTTATGTGGTCATATACGTGATCATGATTATTGATGCCTTGATGGTATGATGATGCATAAGAGATATGTATGTTGTGGTATATACTTGAGAAATGATTAAGGTTGATTTGTGGGTGAAATCATGTGACAGTGAGTATAATATTGATTATGTGTAATGATGATTGATTGGAAATAGTATTGTTGGAAATTGGGATGAGGAAAGATGTATGACATGTTAATGTGTTTGTAATTTAGTCATTTGTTTGAGATGGGTAAAAATGGTTATATGGCAGTTTTGTGCATCGTGGTAAAGTGTTAATGTATGAGTTGAGGAGGCTTGACGTTGATTTTGGTATATTTTGATTGATTTCAAAAAGGGTTGAAACTAGCATGTTTTGGTTGATTTTGAAAAGGGTTGAAAATGGCTTGTTTTGAAAAGGGCACTTTGTGGTTTTGTATGAAAAATATGGTTTTTGGGCATACTTTGACGGGACATAACTTGGACTACGGATCTCTGTTTTGTGCCAAATCTTTTTAGAAATGAAATTGGATCCGGGATGTCCATGCCGTTCGAAGAACGGGTGAAAAACGATTTAAAATGAGAGAGTTATGTCCGTCGGAAGATTGGGGGTTGAATCTGTGAATTCTGCAGCTTTTAACTTAGAAAACTTTTAGCAGAATGACCCTCCACGCGTAGGCGCACTTGGCGCGTACGCGTTGTTCTTCGAGAAGGCACCATCCACGCGTGCGCGTGGTGTGCGCGTGCGCATCGATGCGCTGCACCCATTGCCCAGCCATTTTCCCGAGAGTTGTGCCAGAGTTGTGCCAGTCTTGTGCCTGGGGCGCAAGTGTACCCACGCGTACGCGTGGCTGACGCGTACGCGTCGTTATCTATTTTTCAATCTGCGCGTCTGCGTGAATGGCGCGTATGCGCCGATGAGTTTTGTGGCCATCCACGCGTGCGCGTGGAGTACGCGTACGCGTGGCCCTGTTTTCATCCCAAAGTTGATTTTTGAGTATTAAAAGCCAAATCTCATACTTCTAAGCCTCCGATCTCACCCCTTATGTATTAAATCATTATGATATGCCTAGCAATGAGAAAGGAGCTAGGAGATGTGGTAACTTGCGAGTGAAGCAAGGGAAAGTTATGATCAATGATGATCAACGATGATTATATGAGATATGGAGGATGACGGTGGGAGTACCGTGTATGCCATGAGCCGAAGGGCTATATTTATTGATAAATGGCTGGTTCTTGATTGGACCATGAGCCGGATGGCTGAGTTATTGCCGGGTCACGGCAAAGCCATTATTGATTATGGCTGAGAATAATTGCATATATGATTAATGAATGAATGTGTTAAATGGATAATAATGGAAGATGTTGAAATGTGATGCGTAACCCCGGGTAGTAGGCAGTGGCGTTGTCCACTTGCTCCGGGTGTGAGACGGAAAAGGATGTTTATGATAAATGAGTTTAATTATGGAGTGTTGAATGAATGTAACTCTGATACCTGGGTAGTAGTAAGGGTTGGGGTCCGTCCCACTTGCTCCAGGTTAATGTTTGAGTTTTGATAACAATGAGGATTGATAATATGAATTGAGATTGAATGAATATATGTTTGAGATACCTGGGCAGTGACGAATGGATTTTTGACGGTTTAGAATTTCTCAAATAAAATCTCGTCGAAGTATAGTTTCTAAACCAAGCAATAATCCTTTCATACAAAAAGTTGTTTGTCACTAAAACATACCCCTAAATTTATAAACCGAAGTATTCAAACCTCGGGTTGTTCTCCCTAGGAATTGTAATGAAGTGTCTTGTTATTGGTTGTGAATTATATTTGGGGTTTTTAAGCTTTTGGACAAGAAGTATAAATGGCAAAGAAAATAAACTAACAACTAACAAAGCTCTTGGCAAGATATGAGAACTAGAAGTCCTATCCTAGTTATCCTCCTCAATTGTGATGACAAATTGTCCATTGCTCCCACTTAGTTAACCTCTAACCATGGAGGAAAGTCAAGTGGATGAATCAATTTGATTCCTCAAATCCTAATCAACTCCTAAAGGAAAGACTAGCTTTAGAGGCATTCAAATCAATTAGCAATCTCTCCAATTATCAATCAACAAAGGAATTAGATAACTCAAGAGTTACTAATTACTCTACCTAGGCCAAGAGGAACAAAATCTACACTAAAACTAAAAGAGACATTTCAACAAACACATAGAGTGCAATAGAAGTAAACATTATTAAATGCAAGAATTAAAGGAATCTATAACTACAAAAACAAGAGATCAACAATGGAAGAGCAAAGAAGACACATTTATTATGAATTACCTCTTATTGAATTGGAAGAATGTAGAAAGAACAATACTAGATCTACAACAAAGTATAAGAACAACATAAAGGAAATTACAATAAAAGAATGAAAGAAGAATGAATGTAACAACAAGGAATTGAGAAGAAGAAGAAGATGAATGCATGAATTAAAACCTTGATCTAAGAACTAAACCTAATCATAATCCTAATTCTAGAGAGAAGTGAGAGCTTCTCTCTCTAGAAACTAGTTCTAACTACTAAACTAAGCTAATGGTAACTAGCCTGTGTTTCCCTCTTCACTCCTTGGGTTAAATAGCATCAGAAATGAGTTGGATTGGGCCCACAAGGCTTCTAAAATCGCTGGCCACGTTTTGCTTCAAGTGGACTAGGTGGCAGCAACGGCGCGTGCGTGTACTATGCGCGTGCGCGCCACCATACTTGTAGCAACTATGGAAAATCTTATATCGTTTCGAAGCCCCGGATGTTAGCTTTCTAACCCAACTGGAACCGCATCATTTGGACCTCTGTAGCTCAAGTTATGGTCGTTTAAGTGCGAAGAGGTCGGCTTGACAGCTTTCCGGTTCTTTCATTTCTTCATGAGTTCTCCAACTTTTCATGCTTTCTTTCTTCATTCCCTTGATCCAATCTTTGCCTCCTAAACCTTAAATCACTTAACAAACATATCAAGGCATCTAATGGAATCAAGGTAAATTACATTTAGCTATTTTAAGACCTAAAAAGCATGTTTTCACTCTTAAGCACAATTAAAGGAGAATATACAAAACCATGCTATTTCATTGAATAGATGTGGGTAAAGGGTTATAAAATCCCCTAAAATCAATACAAGATAAACCGTCAAATTGGGGTTTGTCAACCTCCCCACACTTAAACCAAGCATGTCCTCATGCTAAAACCAAGAGAAAGCAAAGGGATCAACATTTATTCAAAGCAAAGAAACTATATGCATGCAACTAAATGCAAAATGATTCTACCTACTTGGTTAAAAATAAATCAATCTCCAAGACATACAAGCGCAAGTAGGGCTTAAGATCATATAACAATTCATGAGTCATACCAATTGGAGTATAAACATGAAGTTCACATAGACTTGCAAGAAGAACGCTCGTGAAAGCCGGGAATCAAGGAATTGAGCATCAAACCCTCACCGGAAGTGTTTGCACTCTAGTCGCTCGGTGTTTGGGGTTGATTCACTCAATTCTCCCCTAATAATGCTTTCCAAGATTTGTTTTTCATCTAACAATCAACAATTATTCAATGCATGCATACATGTATCATGAGGTCTTTTCTTTAGGTTGTAATGGGGCTAGGGTCAAGGTAGGATCATATATGGCTAGTGGACTTAGGATTTGAATCTTTGATTAACTTAAACTTTCCCACCTAACCTATATAATGACCTATACAATCAAGTACTAATCTAACTACCCATTCCTCACTTTTTTACATACTCATGCATTTTCTTTTCATTTCACAACATTTATGCATTGATTCTTATTGAGCTTCACTTTGGGGCATTTTGTCCCCTTTATTGCTTTTCTTTTTCTTTATTTTCCTATATACATTTTTTCTTTTCTTTTCTCTTTTTTTCTTTCACTTTTATTTCTTTTTCTTTTCATTTTTTTTTCTTTCAAACTATATGCAAGAATATCAATGCATAAGGTCTATACATTTAATCAATACATGAGTATGTACCCCAATTCCCAATATTTTCAATAATAATACAAAACTACCCTTTTATTCACCCAATGTCCCAAGGTTCCCACACTTGAATGACACTCACACACACTAGCCTAAGCCAATCAAAGATCCAAATTAAGGACATTTATTGTTTTCCGCTTTAAGCTTGTAATGTGCTAAAATTAAGAACAAGTGGGTTAAGCGTAGGCTCAAATTGGCTAACAATGGATGATAAAAGGTAAGGCTATTTGGGTAAGTGAGCTAATAAAATGATGGCCTCAATCATATAAATGCGTGAATACAAGGAATAATGGACATAAAGAATCAAACAAATCAAAGATTACAATCATAGGAGGAGAATAATGCACACAAGAAGGAAAATAAGTGGTTATAAGATGTAACCACACCATTAGGCTCAAATCTCACTTGCTTGTGTTCTTAGCTCAAAAACCATGTTCCAAAATACATTCTTTCAAGCAAGCTCAACAGAAAATTTTTTTAAATTGGTAGGGTGCCCTAAAATAGTTTCTTGGAAAGGAAATTATCATCCTAACCAAGTAGTCTTAATAAGAAAGAAGTGGTAAAAATATGTACAAATTCTAACTAACATGCAACCTATCATGCAAATGCAACAACTAACTAACATTGGTGTTGAAAAAAAAAATTGTTACCTATGGAGATCGGTCGACGACCTCCCCACACTTGAAGATTGCACCGTCCTCGGTGCACGCAAAGGAGAGCAAGGTGGACGGGTTGCTACAATTGATGAGCTCCTGCAAAAGGTTGTGCGGATGACTTGTGTGTCGCCCCATTTAAAAGCTTTTCCTTTCTCCTCTCTTGGTGGCCAACCTAAAAGGAAAGAAAAAGAAAGAAAGTTAAGCCTATAACAAAGATATCACAGCAAATAGAACATAGGCGGGGGCTAATGCCAAATAAAGGTATTGTTCTCTACTACATGGTAGCTACAACATGTAGAGGAGGAAACAATAAGAGAAAATGGCATATCAATGATACTTGATGCAAGAGTAAAGTTAAAGCATAAAGAGGATATTGAGCATCAAGATCAAATAAGAACTGACACAAACAAGATTAGTGATACGCATGAAAGCATTTAATTCCATCCTAACTCAATGATGAAGCGGTACAAGAAAAAAAACAAAGGGTAATGAATTAGGAAGGAATAAAGCACTAATCTTGTGTGTTGACAAATATTACAATTAATGTAACAAGTCATGAAGCACCAAAACAAATGCAAGAAATTCTCAACAATTGAGTGAGAGAGTTCAACACTATTATTAAAATGAGAAATTTAGAAAATAAAATGAGAACAAATTATAGAAACAAAATTAAAATGCAAAGAATAAAAGTATGCAAATGTAATAGACAAAAGAAAATGGAAGAAGAGAAAAAAAATTTTTTATATTTTTAATTTTTTTATTTTTTTTTAGTATTTTATTTAGTTATTTATTTATTTATTATTATATTTTTTTCTCTTTTTTTTTTTAAAAAAAAATTTTTTATATTAAAAGAGAAAAGAAAAAAAATCTTTCAAGAGAGGAAGAAGAAAAAAAAATGAGAAAGAAAGAAGAAGAGAAGAGGAAAGAAGGAGAAAGGAGGAGAGAGAAAAGCAGGGTGCAAATCCGCGCGTGCGCGCACAGCGCGCTTACGCGTGGATGCAGCAGGGACAATCCGCGCGCGCACAGCGCGCTTACGCGTGGATGAGGTTGGGACGATCCGCGCGCGCGCGCACAGCGCGCTTACGCGTGGATGAGCTTGTGCTCCCAGCACAATGCTGGCACAACACGCGCACAACTCTCTGGTTTTTGTACCAGAAGTTGCAGAAGTACAATGTGCGCGCGCGCGCACAGCGTGCTTACGCGCCGATGGCCGTTTTTTTTTTTTTTGCCCAAAAAGCAGAAAAAATGCCCAAGAGCTCCCTATAATGTCCAAAACTCTTCTTTATTCAATCCAATATCAAACAATTCACAAAAATACAATTCAATTTTAGGATTTATTCATCTACTACTAATGAATACAACATACTAACAACCAATCTTTACAAACAAATCAATATGAAATGAAAATCTACCTACAATGGCAACTCAAATCACTTATTAAACAAAACTAAAAGAGGATGGAAAGAGTTTACCATGGTGGGGTGTCTCCCACCTAGCACTTTTAGTTTAAGTCCTTAAGTTGGACTTATGGGGAGCTCTTCTTAAGGTGGCTTGTGCTTGTACTCATCTTGGAACTTCCACCAATGCTTGAATCTCCAATAAGCTCCATTCTTCAATTTCAATATCTTCAAGCTTTGATGGAGTTCTCCACAAACCATGAGCTCCCAAATTTGATTTTCATTGTGCGATCCGGGATCCCACACTTTGTTTTGACACCCGTCCTTAATTTGATCATCATTATTCCATCCGGGTGGTGTGGCCTTGGAATTCTCAAAGAGGCTTCCAAACAACCTCCTAGACCCATGCAATTTTGTTCTATACCAACCATTGCTCTTGAATTTTGGACTTGCAACCATTATGAGCTTAAAATGACGTTTCCAACCACTACACAACTCTCTTATACTTTTAACTCCACAAAGAGCTCTAAGTTGACCATCATATTCAATTAAACCATATTCAAGTGAGAAAGTGAAGTTTAGGGATAAGAATTTTACCCACTTGAATGTTGTTTTGGATGGTGACTTGGGAAGGGAGACTTCCCCACACTTAGACAATGCAAGGTCCACTTCCTTGTGCTCTTCTTTAGTTGTTTCCACCTCTTCATAATTTTCTTCAATTTCAACCTTTTCCCCTTTGTTACATGGCTTGGTGTTGACATATGGTTTAATGGGAAGTGATTCAACTTTGGATAGGAATTCATTGATGAATGAATTCATCTATTGGTCAACCTCTTCATATTCTTCAATTTCAATATACACCATGCCCTTGTTGTTATCCTTGGGAGGTTGTGTACACTCTTTTATAGTTTCCACTTCATGTCCAATGGGAGAGGATTCCATCGTAGAGAGAAATTCATCCATGATTGAATCCATTTCTTGATAAGTCTCTTCCAAATTTCCAACGATGATGTGCCTTGAAGGTTGCGCACCCTCCTCAACATCAATATCAAGCCTCTTGAAAGAGGGTTCCATGATGCTACATTCCTATGGACTTTCAACATCTCCTAAATCTTCAACCACTTCTTCCCGTTCTTCAATGATCATAGGCTTCTCCAATTGTTCCAACACAAAATTGGATTCTTCCTTCTCTACCGGATTTAATGTTTAAGATACCTGGGTGGTAGCAAGGGTTGTGGTTCGTCCCGCTTGCTCCGGGTTAATGTTTAAGATACCTGGGTGGTAGCAAGGGTTGTGGTTCGTCCCGCTTGCTCCGGGTTAATGTTTAAGATACCTGGGTAGTAGCAAGGGGTTGTGGTTCATCCCGCTTGCTCCGGGTTAATGCTTAAGATACCTGGGCAGTAGCAAGGGTTAGGGTTCGTCCCACTTGCTCCAGGTCAGAGATTGTGACGCCTGGGTAGTAGCGGCAGTAGTGGTGAATCCACTCGCTCCAGGTTGAGCTGTTAAACACCCGCCTGGGTAGTAGCCGCAGTAGTGGTTGTTCTACTGGCTCTGGGCTGAGCGGGTAGTAGCAAGGGGGTTGTAGCTCAAACCTACTTGCTCCGCAAGGGGTGTTTCTGTCCATGGTTAGCTACCAGGACGTGTCGGGTTGGCTATATAACCGACAGATGATATCATCAGCCATAGGGCAGGCATACATCATTTGCATATGTTTGAATTATTTGGGTTTGCCTATTTGTTTTGGATTTCTATCTCATATATGCTATGTTACCTGATTACGTGCTACTTGCTCTACTTGTACCTTATTTGTGTATTACTTGTCTGTATTGCTTGTGTTTGAACAACTGAGAGATCCCTCATGATGGTGTCGGTGGATGTTGGGGGCTGTTCTTGATGAGATGAATTGATAATGCGATTGCATGATGATGATGATTTTTGAATGAGATCATTTGAGCCCCTTGGGTAGACGCAGTGATGTGATTTCACTAGCTCCAGGCGGGGGTATGATTATTGATATAGAGTTGCTGAGGCAGAACAACTGGTGATGGTTTTGCTTATGATTCTGAGTCTGATTCGTGGAAGAATCAGCGAGTTGGGAAACATGTGTAACATGAACTAGATTTAGTATCCCCTTACGTCAGATGCCTATTTATGGATTAGTGAGAATCTAGGCTGGATACTTGGTGAAAAGGAGTTTAGGATGCTTAGTGAGTTTTATTGCAGTGCATTGTATTTATTTGACACTTTTACCGTACTGGGAACCCATGGGCCCGGGGTTCTCATTCCGTATATATTTCTTGTTTTTCAGATACAGGTTCAGGTGCTCAAAAGTGAGCTGTGGTTCGTCTGAGAGCCGGCGAAGATCTTTATTTTCTCCACTTTGTGTTTTGCTTAGAATCTCTCCACCTTTGTTTTGAAGATATTATATTATGTGTTGAACTCTTTTGGAACTTGCCTATAGAGGCTCTTATGTTTCCTTTGGGAGAGATTAGGATGTACTGTTGTCAACTACTTTCATACTGTACCCTAGCCGGCCTAAACTTCGCGGGTCACGACTAGTGGCTATTTACTTATGTTATATATATCTATCTGTTATCTATCTCTTAATCTCCTTTATGCCTTGTCCATATATCGCTTTCGGCTTCATGTTTTATCTTTTCGTTGTCGAATCGTGAGTGATACGTCTTCGCGATTTTATTTCTACTCTTTTCAGGCTTCTCGATTAATACTCCTTTTCAAAATTACCTATGTTTATATATTAAAAATCCACCTGAGAGTCGTACCACCGTAATATCATTGACTTATGACTCGAGCATAAGGATTTGAATATTAGGGTGTTACATTCTTAATAAGAAAGTAACAAACTTCAAATTTTTTAATCGATCACATTAATTGTTAGTAAAGTTTTTGAAATTTTGAAATAAAGATAAGAAAAAGATTTTAAAATTCAAATTAAAAATTTTCGAAAAAAATAAGAAAAATGAAAAAGATTTGATTTTTGAAAAAGTTTTGAAAAGATAAGATTTTTAAATTTGAAAATTTGACTTGACTTATGAGAAATAGCTAAGTTTTAAAAATTTTTGACTAAGTCAACTCAAATTTTCGAAATTTTGAGAAAAAAAAGGAAAATATATTTTTTTTATTTTTGAATTTTTAATGATGAGAAAGAAAAACACAATTATGACCAAAAACATGAAAATTTTGGATCAGAACACATGATGCATGTAAGAACACTATGAATGTCAAGATGAACACCAAGAACACTTTGAAGATCATGATGAACGTCAAGAACATATTTTTCAAAAAAAATTTTATGCAAAGAAAACATGCAAGACACCAAACTTAGAAATCTTTAATGCTTAGACACTATGAATGCAAAAATGCACATGAAAAATAACAAAAGACACAAAACAAAAAAAATTTAAAGATCAAATAAGAAGACTTACCAAGAACAACTTGAAGATCATGAAGAACACTATGAATGCATGAATTTTCGAAAAATGCAAGAACAAGATGAATATGCAATTGACACCAAACTTAAAATTTAGCTAAAGACTCAAACAAGAAACACAAAAATATTTTTTTGGTTTTTTTTATGATTTTATGATTTTTTTTGTATTTTCTTTTACATATATTTTTTTTAAAAAAAACATATAGGAAAAAGAAAATAAGAATTTCAAAAAATTTTAAGAAGAATTCCAGGAATCTTTCAATGTTAGCCTAAAGCTCCAATCCAAGGGTTGGACATGGCTTAATAGCCAGCTTTAGGATATAAATCAAACATCCAACAGCTGATATTTCAATTAACTTGCTTCTATGCTGATGATTAGAAGCCTCAGTCCAAAAGATTTGAACATGGCTTTACAGCCAGCCAGGCTTCAACATGCTTCATGAAACACTAGAATTCATTCTTAAAAATTTAGAATAATTTTCGAAAACAGATGAGAAATTTTTGAAAGATTTTTTTTTGAAAATTTCTTGAGAATAAAACAAAAAAAGAAAATTACCTAATCTGAGCAACAAGATGAACCGTCAGTTGTCCAAACTTGAACAATCACCGGCAATGGCGCCAAAAACATGGTAGGCGAAATTGTGATCTCTAATAATGGCATTCAACTTGGTGTGCGCATTTATAACTCAGCACTTTCTTCACAATCTCGCACAACTAACCAGCAAGTGCACTGGGTCGTCCAAGTAATAAACCTTACGTGAGTAAGGGTCGATCCTACGGAGATTGTTGGTATGAAGCAAGCTATGGTTATCTTGTAGATCTCAGTTAGGCGGATAATAAATGATTATGGAGTTTTCGAATAATAATAATAAATAAACAGAAAATAAAGATAGAAATACTTATGTAATTCATTGGTGAGAATTTCAGATAAGTGTATGGAGATGCTTTGTCCCTGTTAGATCTCTGCAACATACTGCTCTCTTACTTTCAATCCTTCTTACTCCTTTCCCTGGCAAGCTGTATGTAGGGCATCACCGTTGTCAATGGCTACATCCCATCCTCTCAGTGAAAAAGGTCCAAATGCTCTTGTCACAATACGGCTAATCATCTGTCGGTTCTCGATCATGTCGGAATAGAATTCATTAATTCTTTTGCGTTTGTCATCACACCCAACAATCACGAGTTTGAAGCTCGTCACAGTCATTCAATCCTTGAATCCTACTCGGAATACCACAAACAAGGTTTAGACTTTCCGGATCCTCCTGAATGCCGCCATCAATTCTAGCTTATACCACGAAGACTCTGATCTCACAGAATGGAAGGCTCGGTTGTCAGGCGAGGGTAACCATGCGTCGTGCATCAGGAATCCAAGAGATACGCACTCTAGCTTTCGCTTGTAGAACGGAAGTGGTTGTCAGGCACGCGTTCATAGGGACGGATGATGATGAGTGTCATGGATCATCACATCCATCAGGTTGAAGTACGAGTAGTATCTTAGAACAGGAATAAACTGAATTGGATAGAAAATAGTAGTAATTGCATTAAAACTCGAGGTACAGCAGAGCTCCACACCCTTAATCTATGGTGTGTAGAAACTCCACCGTTGAAAATACATAAGTGATGAAGGTCCAGGCATGGCCGAATGGCCAGCCCCCCAAAATATGATATGAATTCGAAAATAGGGAGAAGGACCTGGTCTAAGGACTAGGCGTCCAAAGATGTCTAATACAATAGTAAAATGTCCTATTTATACTAGACTAGCTACTAGGGTTTACAGAAGTAAGTAATTGATACAGAAATCCACTTTCGGGGCCCACTTGGTGTATGCTTAGGCTGAGCTTGAGCTTTACACGTGCAGAGGCTTCTTTTGAAGTTGAACGCCAAGTTGTAATGTGTTTCTGGCGTTCAACTCTGGTTCGTAACGTGTTTCTGGCGTTTGACTCCAAAATGCAGCATGGAACTAGCGTTGAGTGCCAGTTTACGTCATCTAATCTCGAATAAAGTATGGACTATTATATATTTCTGGAAAGCTCTGGATGTCTAATTTTCAAAGCCATTGAGAGCGCGCCATTTGGAGTTCTGTAGCTCCAGAAAATTTATTTTGAGTGCAGGGAGGTCAGAATCCAACAGCATCAGCAGTCCTTTGTCAGCCTTTTATCAGAGTTTTGCTCAGGTCCCTCAATTTCAGACAGAAAATACCTGAAATCATAGAAAAATATGCAAACTCATAGTAAAGTCCAAAAATGTGAATTTAATATAAAAACTAATGAAAACATCCCTAAAAGTAGCTAGATACTACTAAAAACTACCTAAAAACAATGCCAAAAAGCGTATAAATTATCCGCTCATCATGGACCGTCCATCTCCTTGGAGTCGACATGAGTTGTCCTACACAATGATCTATACAAGTGTGTCAAGCATGCCGAACCCCAACTAAACTGTATGATCCCATCGAAGTTACAGAGGAAAGGTAAGAATTTCCAATGCACCGCTGCACCCGACTTATCTCCAAACAGAATTGTCCTAAATAACAACATTATGTGACACTTTACATACATCTGAATGTGAACATCATCATTCAACACTATACAATATTTCAAACCCCTAAACCAAGTTAATTTCATAAAGCTCCCTCTACACTCCGTCTTCCTCGGTGCAACTCCAAATTGGTGCAAGCACTCGGCTTCCAATGCCTCAAAACTACTCATGGTCAGTCCTGTAACTGGAAGACCATTTGTCGGCAGACCGAGAATTATCCCCACATCCTCCAAGGTCACGACACACTCACCAACCAGAAAATGAAAGGTGTGAGTCTCAGGCTGCCATCTCTCAATCAGAGCATTAACCATTGTTGACTGACATTGGATAACTCCAATCTGGAAAACATAATAAAATACAGTCTTGCGTAAGTGTGACTCAACAATTTCGTTGTTGGATCCCGCTGCTTTAAATGATCATACATCAACATCTGTGAACCCTACAATATCACATTTCCGTTATAAGTACTAGTATAATATAACTATATTATCAAAAACACAATTATCCTTGCATGGCCATTATAGCTAATTCCCAGCATAATTGCATTTCAAACATACACAATAAATTTGTTATATAAAAATCCTTCAATCATATTTATTACCTTATAACAAAAAATAATTAACCTTAACTAACTAAGCAGAATAATTTCACGATTGATAAATTATTTATTCGTAGCACAAATATTTTTTTTTCTTTCAACCTCTATTATTATTATTATTATTATTATTATTATTATTATTATTATTATTATTATTCATAAAACAACATACTAATTTTATTATTATTATTATTGTTATTATTATTATCATTATTATTATTATTATTATTCATATTATTATTCATAACACACAACATACTAATTTTCTAATCTAACTTTAGTTATTACTAATTTATTGTCTAAATTTTACTGAATTAAAATTCAATTATTAATTATAAATCACCATAAATAAAATAATTTATTAAATTTTTATTATTAATCATAATAATTTATTAAACTCAACTACTAATACTAATAATAATAACAATAATAATATATCAATATCTACTCTAATCTAATATATACAAATCTCATTCTCCTTCTTCTTTCTTTCATTCATTATTTACATTCATTACATTTATTCATTCTTTTATTTTATTTTAACCAATAATCATAAAAAAAATCCAACTCCACGGTAAAACTAACCATATCAGACATACATACTCACATGATTAATTCCTATTTTAATTTTTTTTTCTAACCACCTAACAATAAAATTATACACACATACATAATTAATCTCTACTTAGTGCCATTATAATATATATCACAAATAAAATCTAATATTATCACTATTATTATTATTAAATCAGATTATTAAAAAATAAAAACTTACATAATTTGGATGCCCAAGATAATTAACAATATGAAGCTCCGATTGATTTATTTCTTTAATTTTTTGTCTTCTTGACATTTTCTTCAAATTTTTTTGAAGGTTTGTTGTGGTCCAACAATAGTGAAGAATGAGTAAAGTGGTGGGGTTGGGAGAGAGAGATACGAGAGTGAAAAAGATATCGGTGGGTGGGGTGGGGGGGGGGGGAAACAATATCTACTTTTGGAGATAGAGTCACGAGCCAACCAAGGAGCCCAACTGCATGCGTGACACGTGGACAAGGGTCTCAAATCGGACCCACTGATTTGTGCACCCTCCGCGTCTTGAAATCGGTCCGTCCGATTTCCGTCCTCCTAATCGGTCCGTCCGATTTCTCCTACACAGCCGTCACATCTCGGTAAAACACCCTAAACCACCATATTGTTGCTATACTCCATCAACCCCTCCATATTAAAATTAAAAAACTCTTCCATTGTTGTTCACAACTACTTCACCCACTAACATGAAGAGGAAAGGAGATATTAGGTAACCTTATCGAAGTCTCCTTCTCATTTTGAATAAATTTATGGAGATCATCACTAACATTGTAGGCACTAAAATATCTACAATTATATTAACTCACATAAATAATGCTATTATATTTTTCATTTCTCAAATTTATTAACAATTATAAGAATATAAGAAAATTTTTAGAATAACTACTAAGCATTTTTATTTACGAAGCTAAGAGATGATCATTACATAAACATATATGCCTTTATATAGACAAAACTTTTTAGTAAAACAATTTTTTCAACAACTAATACTTAGTTGTATACATAAGTGGCACAATAAAACTTGTAGAATTTGCTTTAAATTGCATGTATGTTTTAGATTGTTTACTATCTGAGTTGGCTTCATTAATCTTCCTTTGACTTGTCAAACTTGATGTCTTGCATTAAAAACTTGCATTCATGTAGTTTCTATAATCTTCTTTGTCATTCATGTAGTTTCTATAGTCTTCTAAGTTAGGTTGCAACTTAGTTCCAATTCTAATTCAATTTGATTTCAAATTTTTTAATGTTTTAATATGTTGTATTTGTACTATTCTTAAATGTTCTTGATTTAATTAGCTAACATTGTCTCCCTTAAATCAAGCTTTAGAATTTATCATTCTAAGCATCTTCTTCAACTTGTAAAATAATTTGATCTTCAAAACCTTTGTAAATATATCTGCAACTTGTTCTTTAGTTGGACAGAATTTGATCACAACTTCTTTTTCATTTACTAGTTCTCTAATTTTGTGAAACCGTATATCAATATGCTTTGATCTCCCATAGAATACTGGATTTTCGCAAAGTGCAATAGCTGACTTGTTATTACAAAATATCGATGCTGGAGTACACTGTTTCTCGTTCAATTCCTCAAGAATTTTTCTTAGCTAAATTGCTTGTGTTGCACAACTTGCTGCTCCTATATATTCTGCTTTTACTGTAGAGAATGCGACTAGTGGTTATTTTTTCGATGACCATGAAATTACACCAAAACCAAGATAAAATGTAAATCTCCAAGTACTTTTTCTTATTTCTATATCTCCAGTCCATTCACAATCAGTGTAACCAATAAGATTCATTTCATTAGTATTTTTATAATAAATACCATCATTTAAAGTACTTTTGATATATCAAAAGAATATATTTTGCAGTTTGCAAATGGTTGGTACAAGACTTCTCCATAAATCTGCTAAGCAAACTAACTCTAAACACAATATATGGTCTAGTTGCAGTTAACTACCTCAAACTTTCAATCAAGCTTTTGTAATAAGTAGGATTTA
Source organism: Arachis hypogaea (assembly GCF_003086295.3). Taxonomy (NCBI): domain Eukaryota; kingdom Viridiplantae; phylum Streptophyta; class Magnoliopsida; order Fabales; family Fabaceae; genus Arachis; species Arachis hypogaea. Next base: position 22,050,000 of record NC_092044.1, on the reverse strand, counting down.
CTGCTCTTCCTTTATCTTCTCTCAGCAACTTGAACTTCTCTTCGACTGGAGTAGAAACTAGTTTTGAGTGCTCCATCTAAAATTTCTTTAAAATATCATTTGCATATTTCTTCTGGAAAATAAAAATTCCAACATCTTTTTGAAGAACTTTGATGCCAAGAAAATAAGACATGAAGCCCATATCCGTTATTTCAAAGTGCCTTATCATAGTCTCCTTGAATTCTGTAATTATTTTTAAATTATTACCAGTAAAGGTTAAATCGTCAACATAAAGACACATGATCAAGCTATCTCTAGGTTCAACAATCTTGATATAAAATATATGCTTAAATGGATAATTTTTGAAACCATTCTGAGTGAAATAAGAATCAATCTTCTTGTATCATGCTCTTGGTGCTTGCTTTAACCTGTACAAAACTTTCTTCAACCTATAAATATTATCTTCTTCTATAAGAACTTCATATCCTGCAGGCTAATCAACATACACTTCTTTTTTTAAAGTGCCATTTAGAAATGTAGACTTAACATCCATTTGATATATCTTCCACTTATTTTGAGTTGAGAGTGAAATAATCATATGAATAGTATCTAATCTAGCAATAGGAGCAAATATTTCAAAATAATCAATACCTGACTTTTGTTTGTATCCTTTTGTAACTAATCTTGCTTTGAAACAATCAATTTTATCGTTGGGTTTGAATTAGTTTTGTAAACCCACTTTACTCCAATTGGCTTCTTATCTGCTGGTAAATCTGTTATCTCCCATGTGCCATTCTTCTCAATAGTATGAATCTCCTCATCCATTGCTTTCTTCCAATTGTTTTTTTTATAGGCTTTTTCAAAGTTCAACGGCTCACAATCTAAAAACAGAGCAGAATTTATGATTTCTTCATTGGATGGGTCATTGTCATTGCTAATTTCATAATCTGCTAATATAGCAGGTAGTTTCCACTCTCTTTGCGATCTTCTAGATAATTTTGTTTGTTCAGTTATGTCAGGTTGTCTTTCTTCTACTTCAACACACGTATTTGGAATTACAATCGCCTGCTTTTCTTTCTTTGTGTCCCAGTCCTGCATGTTTTTCTCATCAAACATCACGTCTCTGCTAATGATCACTTTCTTTGTTTTTGGATTGTATAACTTGTATGCTTTTGAGTCTGTGCTATAGCCAATAAAGATACACTTCTCGCCTTTGTCATCTAACTTCTTCCTTAATTGATCTGGTACGTGGGCATAAGAGATACATTCAAAGACTCTGAAATGATGAATGGAAGGCTACTTTCCACCCCCAAGCCTCCTCTAGAGTTTTATCTCGAACACTCTTCGTTGGACCCCTGTTTAAAATATGAACTGTTGTTGCGACTGCTTCTGTCGAAAATTCTTTAAGTATTTTTTTTTACTTGAGTATGCATCTAACCATATCCATGATGGTTCTATTCTTTCTTTCAACAACTCCATTTTGTTGAGAAGTATATCTGATTATTAGTTGGTGTTGAATTTCATGTTGTTTAAAGTAATCTGAATACGCAAGATATTCTGTCCCTCTGTTTGTTCTGAGAATTTTAATTTTATAACCACTTTATTTTTTGACAAATGCCTTGAATCTCTTGAGGATATCACATACTTCTGATTTTTTTAGAAGGTATATCCATGTATATCTACTAAAATCATCAATAAAAGTGAGAAAGTACCTGCTACCACTATTGCCTGGAACTTCAACAAAACAAATATCTGAATGCACAATTTTAAGTATTCTTTTGGCTCTTCATTACTTTCCTGTAAAGAATGGATCTCTATGCTTCCTTTCTAGTTGACATATCTCACAAATACAATTAGGAATATGAACTTGTGGTAGACCAGAAACAAGTATTTTTCTTGAAAGGCAGTTTAGGCCAAGAAAATGAAAATGTCCAAACCGCATATGCCACAACAAGCTATCATCAAGTATTACATAACTCATACAAGAGAGATTAATATGTTGAATTTTTAATAGAAAAATTCTATTTGAAGTCATCTTTGCTTTATTTATGAACTTTCTATTGTTGTCAAACACAATGCAATATCCATGATATGTTATCATCTTATATCGCTTTCCAGATAACTGTCACATACTCAGTAAATTGTAATCAAATTCAGGAGCATAGAAAATATCATAAATATAACTCAGAGAACCATCCTTCAATCTAATTGGTATTCGCCCTTTTCTTTCAATAGGAATTTTTGTACTATTACCAAACTTCAATAATTGTTTAACTAAATCATCTAATGAAGAAAATAATTCTTTTCTACCAGACATATGATTACTGCAGGCATTATCCAAGTATCATATATTTTCATCTTCAACACATGAATTACTTGTAAAAAATAAAATTTGAGTACCCGAATTATCATCATTATTTTGATGCTGATTTTCTACAACGTGGGCTCGATTGTTATTCATCATTTTGAATCTAGAATCTGCTGCTTTGTGTCCATACTTTCCACAATAAAAGAAGTTGAAATTGGTTCGTTCTTGATAAAAATTTGTCTCGACCTCATCCTCAGTTGACAGGCCTAAAATTTGTTCTACCTCTTCCTTGATTAGGTGGTGTAAAATTATTATAACTTCCTTAGTTATAATTACCACGGCCTTTACCTTTGAAACTTCTATCTCTATTTTGAAAATTGAAACCACGATTGTAAAATCCCTACAATACACTTATTCCTCTTTTTTCCAAACTAAACCCTAACCCTAATTTCCTAAATTACCAACACACACATTGCCCCTAAATCAGAGAAGAGAAGTAAAGAGTGAATGAGAGAAAGAAGGAAGAGAAGAAAGGAAGAAAAGAAGGAAGAGGGCCAGTAGGGCCAGAGCTACTGTCGTCGTTGACATAGAGAGAGAGTGAGAGAGGTTTGAATATGAGAGAGCGTAATAGCGAGCATGAATCCGAAGGGGAGAGGGAGAGATGAATAAAAAACCAGAAAGAGAGACATTGAGAGAGAAGACGCGACGAGGAGAGGGAAGAGGCGCGGTGTCATCGCCACCGAGGAAACCATCGTCGGGGTGAGACCTTATCGTTGTAGTGGGAAGCACAGAGAAAGAAGAAAGGATGAGAGAGCTACAAGATAGAGGGAAGAAGGGAAGAAGGGTGGCAGTCGCGAGCGGAGGTGACGATGAAAGTTTCTATCATTGCCGTCGCTGGAGCTCATCGCTAGTGCACCTGAAGCTATTTCAGCCCCTACCTTGCTCCACTGTTGCTGACCCTTGGCCTTCCTGTTTTTGTTAGAGTTACTGATGCCACTGCTAAAGGAGAGGATCCAATTTCATTGCTATTTTGCTTTACTAGTGCCACTCTTATTGTTGCTGGAAAACATGCTACAGCTTTTAAACTTGCCGGCAATATTGTCTTGCCACTGTTTTGGTCTACCTTCTTCCCTTTATCTGTTCTATTTTTACCTTATCTCTGCCACCATTTCATTTTCCTGCCTTAATCTTGTTTTGATTTATTTTTCATCTCTATTTTGTTTTGGATTTTCAGAATTATATTTGCATTTATCTTTTTGTTCGATTTGAATCTACTGTATTTGCCTAGTGCTATGGCCATTGTTGTACCATAAGAATTGAAGTTGTTGCCACTGCCCCAGTCCAAGTTTTGCGCTCTTTTATACCCTTTAATTTGGCACTCCGAGTTTGGTCTCTTCAATTCCTTAGGACCACATTGTGAGTAGGCTCTACATTTATAATTGTTTGGTTTTACATCTATAATTATTTTGATATACGGTGCATTGAAGTTATAATTATATTTACAAATATTATTATCAAATGATTTTAAATTAGCTTGAATAATCGATTTATTAGAACTAAATATCTAATCCTTGTTAAACTCATTTTAATATGCACATGAGACTATATGTTTTTATAAGACTGTATACGTGTTTCATAAAGTTTTGCATTATTTTAGAATATTAGATTTTAATTGAATATGTGTTTCTAAAATATTGAAGTATTGTTGATACTCACCTATATACTTTGAATTGTAAAATATATTTGACATTTTATTATGAATGAAAAGGATTTTTGATGAGAAAGTATTATCTGATTTTATTTTATACCTCATATATTTGAAGGATCAAAGATTTGTTGTATTTGAAATTATATGCTTTGAATTAGTTTGGGAGGTTCGTATTAGAAAATCATAGTTAACGGCGGTTCTGACGTTAACTTAGATGCATCAGGCTCAAACCTCAGCTAGCGGGAGGGTTGCTAGCCTAACGTGTAGGCCATAGTTGGATTTGTTATTCCGTTCGGACACACAAGAGAAAAGAGCTACCCATAGAGGTGTAGCCACCCAAGTGTGGACTTTTGATTTAATTTCTGTATGAGAACTCCCTTATTAATTCACTTATTATTATCAACTACTATTTTCTAATTAAAATTACGTTGGTAATAATGTTTACATGGTCTCATGTCGATTATAGATGTAATGTCTAGTCACTGAGTTGCAAAACTCACCCCATTTTTATTCAACTTATATTTTGAGTCAATTAGGCTTGCTAGGGGACTATTTCCTGAGCGTCGGTCATGACTCATTTTGGGTCGTGATAACAACTGCATCTTTCTTGTGTACGATTTGATTCTACAATGTTTAAATTCACCCGACTTTTCAGGACTTCTTCGATTGATTTTTCTGACTTTTCGAATATTATTCTGTTTTGGCTTTCCATGGTTCCTTGCAACTCTGCAATCATCATGGTATCCATATCGTGTGAGTTTAGTATCATAATCACCACATGGTCATACTTCATCGGCATGGTGTAAAGAATTTTCTCCACCACTTTACAATCGAGCATGTCTTCTCCATAGATTCTCATCTTATTGACAAGACCTATAACATGAGTAAAATATTGCTCTAACAGTTTCTGAGCTAGGCATCTCGTACCTTTCATATTCTTTTCTCAAAGACTGTAGCTTTATTTTTTGAACTTTATCTATGCCTTTGTATGACAGCTTCAACGTCTTCCATGCTTCTTTTGTACTTTTGGCATTTGCTATTTTGCCAAATATCATATAATCTACTCCTTGATGAATTTGAGATAGCACCAATTGATCTCTCTTCTGTTGGGTAGCATCTACTCCTTCTTGCAAATCCAATTCAATGAAATTTCACATGTTTTGGGCCTTCAAATGGGTAGATATCAAAGTCTCCCAATAACTATAATCAAGTTTTTCATTTAACTTGAGATTGGACTACACAATATTAAAAGTGTTTGTTATACCGACTCTATGAATGAAAAATTATGTAAGAATTTTTCCACACTTCACAAACTCTTAAACATCAAGCATTGAATTAAACAGTTTTAGTACTAAATGTAAGTATAATACCCATAATTAATTAACTCCAAAATCACCATCTCACATAAATGACACTATTATATTTTTTATCTCTCAAATTAACTAACGATCATAAGAAAGAATTTTTAAAGCAAACACTAAATATGTTTATTCATGAAGGGGTGATCATTATATAAACATATATATCTTTATATAGACCAATTTTTTCAATAAAATAATCTTTTTAACTTATACTTAATTGTATACATAGGTGGCACAATAAAATTTATAGAATTTACTTCAAATTACATGTATGTTTTAGATTGCTCACTATCTTATGAGCTGATTTCATTCATCTTCCTTTAACTTGTTAAACTTGATATCTTGTACTAAAAACTTGCATTCACATAGTTTTTATAATCTTCTTTTTCATTCATATAGTTTTTATAACTTTCTAAGTTAGATTGCAACTTGATTCTAATAATCTAATTCCAATTCAATTTAGTTTCGAATTTTTTCAATATTCTAACATGTTATATTTGTATTATTTTTAAATGTTCTTAATTTAATTATATATATAATAATTAGCAATTAGTAATTAGTAATAGTCGTATCAAAATATGAAAGTTAAACTTTTCAAAATTAAATTGAATACTGTTTAATAAAGCTGAGATAATTGTTACAAAAAATTTCATATTATATATATATGGGAAGTTCTATGGTGACATAAAAAGTAGTGAAGAGTGACCAAGAGTTGACTAACCTATAACATGGAGGGACCTATGTGTAATCAAGAGGGGGCATTTGCCCCACAATTTTTAAAAAAATTATATATATATATATATATATATATATATATATATATATATATATATATATGTCCCTTTTATATTATATTAACTCAAAAATAAAATATAAATATTTTTTTTAAAACTTAACATATAATAATAATAATAATTATATTATTAAATTTAAGTTAGTATAATAATAATAAATAAATAAATAAACTCAAAAAATAGTGATAATTAATTTTATTATATTAGTTAATTGTTGATAATTAAATTAAAATTTAGTTTTTTAATTAAATACAACTCAAATTATTAGTGATTTTTTAAAAAATTATTTAAAATAAAAAATATATTATTTATATATTAATATACTGTATTAATATCCATTATTAAAATGGTCTTGATTATAGTAATTACTTTGGTTAAAAAATTTATTTATACTATAAAGACTATAATAAATAGATTTAACGGTTAAATACTTAAATATGAGATAATAAAAAATAAAATAATTTTTTAAACACATATATAGAAAAATAATATTGTCATGTTAAAAATTAAAAAAATTATTATAAATTATTGTTTTTATTATTTGGAATATCATATCGTGCGTCGTTTTTATCAATATGTATAGATAGTTATGATTTAAAATTTTAAATATATCTAAACCAATTTGAATTGATCGAGTGATGAATTTAGTCGTCATCCTCTTAAGCAAGTGTTGAGAGTTTGAATTTCATCTCGTATATATAAGAACTCATTGGCCAATTACAAACTCATAAATAAAATTAAAAGTCATAATAGATTAGTCCTTAACTCGTTGGATATTGTGAGAAGTCAAAAAAATATATTTATACTTAAATTTTATTCTATTTTTTGCCTCCACGGTAAAATTTTTCTGGATACGTCATTAGCCTATAGGAACTAGGAAGAGCACATGTGGTGATTTAATGAGTTAAAGACGAATTTAAGATGCTCCAACTCTCTGGAGGTCTACTGTGCTCCATAAGTTGATTATGCCACTCTGCCAAAATGCTTCTTATTATTATATAGACAAATTATAATATATATATATAACAATATTTACTTTTATTTATATTTAATTTATTTTAATTTTAAAGTCACTCATTTTTAAATTAATTATATTTTATTTAACTATAAATTTATTAAATATATAAAAATTAAAAAGATAAACAAAAAAATTTATTAATCACAATTTTTTTTATGATTATATGATATCTATTAATATTATTTTTTTAATAAATACTTGTAGTATATAATAATAGGTAAAGGCTCACATGCAGTTGTCTTCATAAGAAGTTAATAGTTGAAAAATTTTAGATGATATTTAGTCAAATTTGTTAAATCATCTGACGGTTCTTAAATATCAACTTCACATGAAAATAACTGTATGTAAGTTTTCACCTATAATAATATAATAATACAATAAATGTAAACTAATTAATAAAGTATTAAAATTTGAAAATGATAATTATTTTTATAAAAATAAAATAAAATTAGTTATAATAAAAAATAATTAAATTTTATATAATTATTTAATTATACCGGGTTAACCGATTCGACCAGTGACTCACCGATTGAACCAATAATCGAGTGACCCAGTAGCCTTACACCGGTTCGATTCTGACGTCCATTAGGCTGGTGTGGAGCGCAATAATTTGCATGATTTTAAATATCATCTAAAATTTTTCAACTATTAACTTCATATGAAAATAACTGCATGTGAGACTTTACTTATTATTATATATTACAAGTATTTATTAAAAAATAATATTAATAGATATCATATAATTATTAAAAAAAGAATTGTGATTAATACATTTTTTTGTTTATCTTTTTAATTTTTATATATTTAATAAATTTATAGTTAAATAAAATATAATTAATTTAAAAATGAGTGACTTTAAAATTAAAATAAATTGAATATATATATATATATATTATAATTTATCTATATAGTAGTAAGAAGCATTTCTAATTATAAAAATGAGTGACTTTAAAATTAAAATAAATTGAATATATGTAAATATATATATATATATATATATATATATATATATATATAGTAGTAAGAAGCATTTCTAGCATAGTGGTATGATCACCTTTCTTGTATCCTTGAGAACAAGAGTTTGAATCTCCTTCGAAGCATTTTAGAAAATTTTTCACACTGAAACATTCACACCGTTATAATAAGATATCAAATGTGATGCAGCAATAATCAACCAACTCACATAATAATATATAAAGTAATTTTACAATACATATATTTAAATATAAAATATCACATTAACAACCATAACTATTTTTTACAGTTATTTTATAAATAATTATCGAGAATACAAAATAATTAGACGATTATATTTTATATTGTACAGTAACTTTAACCAAACATCATGTAAGACATTAAACTAACACAATAACAAAAATCACAAAGCTAAGTTTCAATAGACATTATTTCCATTCATTCGATACAATATGAGCAATACCAACACAAATAAAATGAGAATTATTCAAATCTCATTTTCCGTCTATTATTATTTTGTAATAGAAACGTACAATGCTGGTAAAATGTACTAAATAATCAACAATAGTATTGACATACACAATTGAAGGAATCTATGCAACGCCACCATGACATGGGCCCCGGATGAAGTCCAAAACATTTTTCGCGGCAAAAGTCATAATTGTTGCAATCAGTTTTCATCAACCATTTTTCCCCACAAATCCTTACGCGTTCAGTCACCGCTATCGAGATAGCTGCATGCAAAAAGTTAAAAGATCACATTCAATACTCTTTTTTTTTTTTTTGTCACACATTCAATAATCTTGACATAGAATAATATTTGATAGTTCTAGGAATAATAAAGATATAAAGGAATCATATTAACCTGAAACCAGAAAGAAAATTGAAAAAAGATTTGTCATTATTATTAACTTATTAGTCATCATAATCTGTCGATCGAACACTCGATGTTGATTATTCTTAATCTCAATCTTTTTTGTGTATCAATTTTGGGAGATGGAGTCATGGAGAGTTGTATATATATGGGTGGAAATTCATTTCACTACCTCTCAAAGAATTATAAATTAATTTTTTATTATTATTCTAATGCGAGATCGGACAGGCCGATTCAATTGGAAAATTAATAAATCAATCTACCAATCGATTCGGTCTAATGTCAAGGTTGTTTAAAGCATAAAATTGGTGAGAATCGATCAAAATAGTAAAAATTGATAAAAATTGATCCAATCAAACTGTTCGGATGAAAATTCTAAAATTAATGAAAATGTGGTTGGAATTCGAATTCTCTTTGTTAATGTATATTCCCTTTATCACTAAACTATGTTATTCCTTATTATTGTAAATAATAATTATTAATTATGTAATAAAAACGTTACAATAATTTATTAGATATTATTTTAATTTTATACTCACTCATATTTAAATTAATGATATTTTTATTATTTATAATTATTAATATAATATAAATGCTGTTAAATATGCATAAATAAAATATCAAATATTTTTATTAATTATAATATAATTATTTTTTATGATTATATGATACTTATTAGTAATATTTTTTAATAAATACATATAGTATATAATAATATAATAAATATAAACTAATTAGTCAGTTATTAAAATAAAAAGTAGTTACTTTAATATAAAAATAAAATTAAAAAATCTTTATTATAAAAAAGTAAAACTTTAAATAATTATTTAATAATAACCGAATTATAACTTGTTGATTATAATTTGTTGAAATTTGATTATTTTTAAAATATTAGTAAAAATATGTATTTTAAATTTTAATTTTAAATTTTTTATTATTTATATTTTTTATTTATATAGGATCAATTTTACCAATTCAACTAATGACTCATCGATTAAACCAATAATTTAATCGGTTCAATTTTGACAATTATATAATATTCTTTTTAGTACATGTATAAAGTTTAAATAGGTTTAAACTGAACTCAAATCCTTAAAAAATTCGAATCATCAATTGCGTGCTTGCATAAATGTATTATTTAAAAGGGCAATTCACTATAAAAGAACATAACAATAAGAGCAATATGTGACTCAAAATAGAACACATTTTCATTTCTCATAATAATTATGATATTTGCTAATAATTTCTTTTTGAAAAATAATTAAAAATATAATAAATATAAACTATTTAATAAATTATTTAAATTAAAAAATAAACAATTAATTTAATAAAAAAAGCTAAAAAGAGACACTTAAATGACGTTGTCTAATTATATATCATAGATATAATAATTAAGACATGCTATTTGCGAAAGGTTAATGGATATACTTATATATTACTACTTGGTGTTTATGAAAAGTTTAACACAATACATATCACTCTCACCGTAAATGAATGATTTTATAATAAATAATAGTAGCTAAATTGAGAGAAAATATTGTCTTACTCACTACTAGAAAATAGCAGATTACAGACGGATTTTTTCGACAGAATTTTACTGTCGAAAATACCGACGGATTTTCGACAGATTTTCCGTCAGTAAAAAATAAAACAAATTTTCACAAAATTTACCGATAGATTTTAACATCCCTCGGTAACTTTGTCGATAAAATTGAAATTGAAATTTGAAACTATCACCAATAACAAAATCCCTCTGTAACATCTAATAAATCCCTCGCTAATTTAAAATAAGTTAAACCCTTATGAACACACCATGATGAAACTTCATTCAACACAAATCACCGTTCATCTTCTCCTATCCTTCCTTTAAGCTTGCTCTTCTCCTCTCTCTTTGATTCGAGTTGAAAATAGGGCAAGTGTGACTTCTCCGTCGTTTCTGCTTTGTCGCCACACGCGTCGCACGAGCTCCTTCTGTCACTGCTCGCTTGCACGAGCTCCCTCCGCCGCCGCTCGCTCACATAAGCTCCCTCCTCTGCTGCTCGCGTTGCACGAGCTCCCTCTGCCGCCTCTCAGCTTATGTCTCTCTCTGTCTCGCGCCATCCATCCTCGCCGTTCACAGCCTCGTCGAGTCATCGTGTCACCAGATCTGAAACCTACATGTACCTCTTTATCTATTTTAGATTCTGGAATTGCTATTAAGCTATATTTTTTTGTTGAATTCAAATGTTCATACATTATTGTTGCATCTAAAACTCGATCTGTTTGTGGTTTAGATTTTTGTTCTTGAATCTTCTTCAAGGTTCGAATTTGGTTTTGAAAGTAGCTCCATTAATTGTTATGGCTAAAACTTTTGCGTTGAAGATAATGTATTGTGCCTTCTGCAGTTCTGCTTCTGAGGTAAGATGGAGAGATTACCATAGTCTTAAATTGGAAAAAGGAATTGGAAGATTTGTTGTTTGAATTTTACATTTGAAGGAACTATAAATACCAGTTCATGAAATGCAATATGCTAAGTACATAGATTGAAATTACTCTGTGACTGATTAGAATGAGATTAACAGCAATAATTTTGTACCCTATCAATATCGTAAACCATCTCATAAATCTGATTACTCTGGAAAATATCAGTTGATGTTAATAAACTATGTTCTTTGGTTCAGCTTGCTCTAGGTGCTGTAAATTCAGAGGTTCTTCTTAGAATATATGAGCTTTAAAATATTTACATGATTTTCATATGCAGTAATGTGCTGTTTTTCAGGCCTGTTTGTTAATTAGTCTCAATGGATAATTAGATAGATATATGTGCTCAATGTTGTGTTTGTGTAGACGAGGTGTTTGATCTAATGACTGAACTGCTTTTTGAAATAGGTGTTTGATCTAATGACTGAACTGATTTCATTATCCCTAGCCCTAGCCTTGTCCTTTCCCTGTTGCTGCTGCAGAGAACTGAGTTTCTAAATTCTAAGGTATGAATTTTGTATATTCCTATAATTTGTGAAATCTGAAACATAACAATTTCTATGATTGTGATATAGAATAAATTCGTTTATGAGCTATATATCTGAATTGCTGAGATTTTTTATCTGAAATTTGCATGCATGTTCTTGTTCCTTCCTGTTCTTGTTATGACTGGTGATTTAGGTCATAAACACACTAAAGAGGGATCAAACCAACCACCATGACTTAACCTCACCCATTCACAGGTGTGAGGGAGTGGAATACAAAAACCAGCTTCTTATTGTTCTCAACATGAACAAGGTTAGTATATTAGTTATGAGTAATGAGCAGCTTAGAATAGATTAGATTAGTAGTAACTGGTGATGCAATGAATGCAGATTAATTAATTAATTGCAATGCATGTGTACAGGAGAAGGTGTACTTTTTGGCTTGCTAAGAGGCATCTTTCAGAACTCATTACTAACTGGTCTATATATGATAATAAGGTGCTTATATTGAATGTATCAAATTTGAACTAAGTTTTATGATCTTACATTCTTCAGTGCTTAGTAAACAGTTTTACAATTATTTATTTCTTACCAAAGTTTCTTTTTCGGCTATTAATAAGATATATGTCTACATGTGTTGAAGAATAGCTAAATTGATTTAGTGTTCAATAAGAACAGCTACTGTGACTATTTGAGCCTCAGAGGGTCGAAGAGGACCCAATTTGATTGAGGTAATGCAAGAGAGAAACTTTTGGATTCTATTGAAAATTTGAAACTGGACTCAATTGTACTGGGAAGCAGGGGACTTAGCACAATCCGAAGATGTGTATTTATTTATTTATTTATTTATTTATTTATTTATTTATTTATTTATTTATTTTTGGGTACAATTCCCTGTTTTTGGTATAATTCCCTGTTTCTGATTTATGCCATATATACAGTTATGTCATGGAGTAGTTATCCCACCTTAGGTGGTAACATTAACCCTTTATCTTTTGGGTCTTATTACAAGTAACAGAAGAAGCTCAATCTGTAGATGCTAGCTAGTGCACTATCAGTGTCATTGAGCCAAATACTTGGTGTGAGTTTGTTTTGACAAATGATAGTTGATTTATAGATCACAATGATTATTTTGCTGTTTAATCTTTGTTACCAATAATTTAAGAATCGATATCAATCTTGTAATATCTACGTGAATGACTGATCTTCTTGTAGGAAGATGTATGTATAACCTTTGATAATTATTAATATATAAAAAGAATTAGGTGCTTATGGATAACTAAGTTTTTGATGATATGAACAGTGTGGATACTGGGGGTTCTAGTGATGGAAGTGATGGCAATACTGTGGGGGTGAGAACTTGCTTGCAATTAGCAATTTTTTCATGCATTTGGTTGACCATGTTGCCAATGGTTTATTTTTCTTTTTAAATTGATTTCACAAAATTAAAGATTAAATTATGATATTTTTCGTCTTATGTTCAGGCTAATCAATTCACATATGATTGTGTTTTACATTTTTCATCCATTTGATTTATTTTTGTACTTTGTTTTCAGAAATTCTATATTGAAGCTATGAAAACTGAAAAGATTATATGACACTTGCATCTGGAGGTTAGTGATACTGGTATGCCACTTGCCTCCATTGGCATTCTTGTTGGTTGTGAGAATTTCATGCATATGTTTTGGTTGCTGCTGCTAGTTCTCGTAATCCTACTCTAGTTAGTGCTTTGACTAGGCTACAGAGGTGTGTATTTAGTGGCAGCTGGGAGGTATATATCTCCTATGGTTTCCCTTTTATTACCTGTTTATTACCCCTCAAATTTGACTTTATTTTCTAAATGGTATTGTACATTTGTACTAACATCATGAAAAAGAATGATTTATTTTTATAGCTTAGTGTTGGTTGGCCTTCCCAAATTATTAGTCTGATACTCTGATTCAATTCTATGAATCTTCACTAAATGATTATTCATTTTGTTGTGTAACTTAAATATTCTTGTTAAATGGATGTGCAGATTCGAATTATTGCTGCTCAGGCTCTTACAACAATGGCAATCAGATCTGGTGAACCTTTCAAGTTACAGATTTATGAGTTTCTGCACACTTTGGCACAAAGTGATCTGCAGTCACAGTTCTCAGACATACATCTCAAGAATGGAGAAGATCAAGGAGATAGCGGTACAGGCCTTGGAGTTTTATTAAGTCCAATGATAAAAGTTTTGGATGAGATGTACAGAGCGCAAGATGATTTGATCAAGTGAGAACCATATCTTAATTTTGTGCTTGCTTCAGTTTTACTGATGCTGATTAATAATGCTTTTGAACTGTGGTTTTGAATAGGAAAATACGCAATCATGACAATGCTAAGAAAGAGTGGACTGATGATGAATTGAAGAAACTATATGAAACCCACGAAAGGCTGCTGGACCTTGTTTCATTGTTTTGCTATGTTCCAAGAACAAAGTAAGTATCTTCCTTTGGGTCCAATAAGGTACTAAATTGTTTACAGTGCACTCTCTAACGGGTTGATCGTACATTTTTCTTGTCACAATGGTAGCCCCTTCGTTTTTGTAGGCAGTGGAGTTTCGGTTTTCTAGTGTCTTCCACTTTTGGTCTTGCTCATTTAAAACTTCAAATCCTGAGTTTATAAATTATCATTGTTGGTTGTGAGAATGTAGTGGATTCTATGCAATTTTTCTTTATGATGAATGATTCCTCTATTTGTTAACCCAGCTGACTTACGTAGGGATTAAAATCAGAATTGGAGAAAGCTTCCCTGCTTTGGGCCGTAGTGCTATCTACTTGAAAGATATGATATTTCTTAGATTTTGGCTTTTTGTTTACTTTAGTCTACACCGCATGAATGTGATCTCAGAATGAGTACATTTTAATGTAGCATGATGTAGCCTCCATTGTATTAGGGTGTAGTTGTATTTTCCCTTGGTATATGATAGTGCATCTCTTGGTTGAGCTTCATTTCTTCGTTGCTAATTGCTATTTGCTCAGCTAGCTAATCTTTATGTGGTTTGTTATTTTGCATATTATTAATTTAAAGATATCAATTTTCATTTTGTTGATCACTTATCTGAGTTTATTAATGATAGGGTCTATGTTCTCACTTTGGGTATTTTTATTGAGGAACAAAAAAGTAAAGTTTTCTTGTGAGGAAAGCAGTGATGAAGAAGAAGAAGCAGCAGCAGAAAGAGCAAGTGAAGTGAATTTTGCAGATGAGATAAGTGGAATTAACACAAGACCTCCTTCACCAACTTCATCTATTAATTATTAGAGCAAAAAAAATTGTTCAAATAAGTTAGGAAATTGAATAGGAATTGCTTGCAATATAGGTCTTTTAATTTACTAGTATGAGGAAATCATTTAGAGTCCTTTGGATACTCATTAACAACTTTTAATTTACTCAATAGACTTTGTTGATGTATGTTTGTTACTTATTATTATAGTTGATGTATCAATACACTTTGTTTATATTTTTAATTATATTGACTTGCTTGTTTATAGTAAATTTTTTTTAGTTTGATAATACGTTGAATTTGTTTATTTTTGAAATATTATAAATATTTGAATACAAATTAGATAAAAATTTGTATTAAATTTATATTTATTTTGTATAAAAACAAGTTTATTTTGTAATTGGAAAAATAAAAAAAATTCTATTTTACCTTACTGACGGATTTATAGACGGATTTTTTGTCTGTAATAAGAGTGTGAGATGATTTTTCAAAGTTCAAATTACAGACAGAAAATCTGTCAGAAAATTCGTCTGTAATTACAGACAAAAAATCCGTCTGAAAATTCGTCTGTAATTACAGATGAAAAATCCGTCTGAAAATCCGTCTGTAATTACAGACGAAAAATCTGTCGGAAAATCCGTCTGTAATTACAGACAAAAAATCTGTCGAAAAATCCGTCTGTAATTACAGACGGAAAATCCGTCGAAAAGTTCGTCGTTTTCGGAAAATGGATGGAGAATTTACAGAGGAAAAATCCGTCGGTAACTGGTAAAAATCTGTCTGTAATTTTCCGACGAAAAAAAATCCGTCGGTAAATAATTTCCGACGAAGCTTTTACAGAGGGACAAAATCTGTCGGTAATTTCGTCGGTAACTAAAAATCTGTCTGTAATAAAGGCTAAATCTGTCTGTATTAATCCATTTTCTAGTTGTGACTATACTTGTATTATATTTTAAATATACTAGCCAAGTAGCCAACACATTTTATGGTCCATGATTCACTAATATTTAATAAAGTATGAAAAATTAAACCATTTTAACATATATTTAATGAACTTATGTTTGAAATAAGTTAGTTATTTATACAGTTTAAGTAATTTTTAAAATTTTATAATGAAAATATGAATTTAAATTTTTGATAAGTAATTATTAATTTTTGAAAATGTCCATAAGACAAACGATAATTATTGTGATTGAAATTCATTATTTTACTTACACATATTTTCTTTTGATAATTTTAAATTTTCTTATGAGATCGTGTGGTTAGAGTCTCACTTTCTATAGACTTATTCTTTTCACGATGGACGAGGTAGTTTATGAGATTTTCTTCTGTACATCTGGTTCTATATATAGTTATAGTTTTTCTCCTCGCTTTTATTCTTATATTTTTATAAGAGGGATAGAAATCGTGATTGTAATAATATGTATGCATATAATATTTATAGTTAGTTGTATAAGAAGTCTTTTATATATAAAGTGCTGTGATTTGTAAAGTGCTGTGATTTGTATGTGTGTTTTTCAAAAAAAAAAGGTATTTTCGGTTTTATTTTTCAAAAAAATAGCGATACGATTTTAAGTTAAAGACTTTTATTTTATAATAAATATATGAAAATCGTCGTAATATCCTCGCTATTAGAGTAGCACAGTTAGAAGTGTGACATTCTAATAATAAAGATGTTACAAGAATTATCAATTTCGTAATTAAAAGGGATTATATTTTTCTAAAATAAAAAATTAATAAAATAAAAAATAAAATTCCAATCAAATTTAAATCAAGATAGGAAAATTCACACATTATAAACTAAAAATTCATTAGTAATAATTGAGTTCTTCATTTTTTCACTTTGAAGAATTTTTTATAAGAATCAAGAATACAGATTCCTGTAAAACCAAACCACCCCCGCGGGGGCCGGACCTTTATACACTCAAAAATATAATCAACATTTTGCTTATTTTAATACTAAACGCTAGTTTCCTCACACACGTGGAAATGGTTTTTTTTTTTTTTCTAACAACTTCTACGGAATATAAATCATTATCATTTTCCATATCTAATTTTGTTACTAATAAATTTCGATTCATCTTATTAATACACGTTGGAGTTTTATGAAGTGAATGATTTGAGGACTAACAATAGTAAATGATAACATAGCCCTTTTATGTCTATTAGAAGAAAGATTTTCAGAAAAGATCGAGTTGTAAGGTTATTGTAAACTTTGTTTTTTAAAGAAAAAAAATATATATTAGTAATGTTAATATGTTAAATTTGGAAATGGTTAAACTCTGAGGCTTTGTGATTGTGGCTAATGATATTTAGATAAACAATTACAATATAGCCACTAAGAGTCTAAGACTTAAGTAAAAAGGTTTAATTATTTGAAAGAATTGGAGATTATAGTTAAGTAATATTAGGAGTTATTAAGTTGATGATTTTACATTATAGTTACTTAGGGATATTCAAATCCAAATAGATTTAAATTAAACCGTTTATCTAATTTAATTTAAATTAAAAATTAATTAAAATCATACTAATTAAAATTTATTGAATTCTATTTTTTGTAAATTGTATAAATTAGATCAGATTTTAGATTTACTTTTTAAAATCGATCAAATCTAATCTAAACCACATAATATACTATAATAATATTATTTTATTATTATATTTATAATCTTATTTATAATATATTCAATTATTTATTATACATTTTTATATTATTTATGTATTATTATTATTTAATAAATATTTTATGTTTAAAATAAAATTTATTTATTTTAACAAATTTATAATTTTATTTCTATTGTTATGTTATTGTTAGTTTTTTAAAATATTGTTAAGATTTTGTTATATATATATATATATATATATATAATTTTTTGAATTTACAAAACTGCAAATCTAATACAATCCAAACTTCTTAAAATTGAATCGGATTTGATCAGATTTTTTTAAAAAATCATTCGATTTAAATTAACTACACCGTAAGTAAAATCAATACTCGAATTAGATGAATTTTAAACTCAGTCGATTTAAATCACACTGCTAATGCCCCCAATTATAGTTGTGTAAGATAAGAACTCTTAAATTCTTAAAATGTGTCATCCGCGTATGTATCTAAGCTATTAATTTAAATTTATTGAGTAATAAATTTTTGGATGGTGGTTGCGAGAAATGTAATAGCCAAGTTTATATAGAAACTTCATATTTTAGTAACTTTAAGATAAATAATGATGGGATGCAATAGTTTTCTTTTTTATATATTTTTTTGCTTAGGACATTTGATATGATGATGATATAAATCTTTGTTTAACTATGATGACTTATATGGCTATTGATTAGTAGTAATAATTAGATTTTTTTTTTGGGGTTGATATCTAAGCATACATTATTTTATTTGTCATTCATTTCAAACTCATAAACTATATTTTGCTCAAGTATAATTTTTTTATGTATTACTTACATTTGTTGCCTTATTATTGGGTAGTTGCATTTTTTATTTTTAAGAGTGAAAAATCTTTTATTTTCTTTTAAATACATCTAATGAAAGCTAAAAGATATTATTATTTTTGTCTCTCAATACATAACTGTGTTGTATGTAGTGTAAAATTAAGTGAAATAGATATAACACAAGAACATTAGAATAATCTCAAATCTTTAAAGATACACTGGATCACCACACACATATACAAGACATGATGAATTTTGTAAGTAATCATCATAGATTCTGAGTCTTTATGATGTTATTACTGTGAAATACTTTATAAATTAACATTTGTATGTAAGCACATGAATGTAAATAAAAAGGGTTTATTCCCGTGCAAATAGAACTAGTGTGTGTATGTAAGTATATAAGGTTTGGTAAATTTTCATTTTTTATTGACAAAAGTAATTATTTGGCAGTATACGTCCAATAAAAAGATACACGTTAACAAAAAGCTAATTAATAAACATATATATCAAGGTCCCGTAGCTCAGTTGGTTAGAGCGTTGGTCTTATGAGCCGAAGGTCGTGGGTTCGAGCCCCGCCGGGACCAAGATTTTTGAGCAATACTTCACTTCTCAAACATAATAAGTTAGTCTGAATGTCATAATTCTACTAACACAATTATTTATATTGAACATCTATACATAAATTAAATTGAATTACAAAAAACCTGAGAAAATATAAGGGATTGATTGATTTTTAAAGTTATTTTTTGTTTCTATTTCTTATTTTTAAAGTAGCTTTCATTTTAAACTTTTATATTAAAATAATCACTTGCATTCATAATAAAGAGACGCAGTAATTTAAGAAAATAAGCAAAGCTAAGTGCACTTGTTATATTTCCATAGTCACACTTAAATAAAAAAAAAGAAGATTGCTATAATTCATATCTCAAAAAAGTGATAACCATCAAACGATTTCTAATCGAATTATATATAATGTAACATGTAGTATAAATTTGTCTTTGTTTTCTAACAAGATAATTTGGCATTTGGTCTAAATTAAGAACCTTGTTTTTAAAATATAAACATAAAATATTATTATATTATTAAAAAAAAGTGAACACTCACTTTCATATTAAAAGAGTGCATAGAATACAGAAGTCATTCATTGCAAGAAGAAAAAGAAGAAGAAGAAAAAAGAAAGAAGAAGAAAGATCCTTTTAATAATTAATATATATACTCTCAGTGTATTTTTTTTTTTTGGACTTGTACTCTCAGTTTTAATATGTTTTTGAGCAATCCTCTATTAAAAATAGTTTTAAAAAATGGCCCAAAACCATTAGCACAAAATACACGCAGCCCAACGTTTTAGTAGAAAAATCTAACGTAGGCCCTTCCCAAGAGGCCTAACCTGTCCCGTCAGTACTCAACCCAATTTGCAACAGGTAGGATAAGGTGCCGCGTGGTAGGGTTTTTGTGCGGATCGAATATATGTTATATACTTATATAAAATTATGTTTTAAATGAATATTGAACCAAAAATCTCTTAACCAAATACAAAAGATCTTTAACTACTAAAAGAAAATCATGAATTGATAATTTAATATATTTTTCTTATATAAAAGTCAATTCTATTTTAAATTATCATCAAATTATATAATAATATTACATTTTTTTGTAATATACAGGTAAAATCGAATGTCTGCGAATTGGATTTAAACTCTATCCTATCTTACTTATTGCCATTTGTATAGGTGACATAATCTACTACCCACAAAGAACTGTACAAGAGTTCAAAACTTCAAATTCTGAGCAAGTTAAAAAAGTAAAGTTAATGTGTGTGTATGTGTGTATTGTGTAAAACAAACGAAAATAAAAAAGTCACAATGCAAAAATCTCTCTTATTTGAAAATCAAGCTTTCCAAGCCCCGTAATTTGTAGGTACCACTCACATTCTTAGAAAGAGTTCCTAAAGATTGATTATGAACTCTTTTACTGCATCGAGTCTTTACAGATATCTAATGTCCAAATTCATATCTTATGCATAAAGTCCAAATATTCCAGTTACAACAGCAACTGTAAAACAATCGTTCTATATATAAAAATTCAGTTATTCACATCCACAACGTGCTTTTGTCCATCAAGCGCGCGTGATGATTCAATTTACAGTGAGAAGGGCAGTAAATTTCTAGTTACTGCTGAGCTGTTTTCCATAACTACTTAATTGTTTTGGAAACTTATGGGTAGGGTTAAAAAAGGGTGCAAGACTAGGCACAAGAAGTCGCAAACCCAATTAATTTCTCTGTCCAAGTCTCAGATTTTTTTATAGAACCGTACCTTCTGCTATGAACATCATCTTTGGTTAGTTGAGCCGTTCATAAATTCCCCAACGGTAATAGTAAATCTTCATAAAAACTCAGTAATTACTTATGGTACGGCCCTTGTGCTACACAGTATATGATTTTGACTTGGAGCTACAATAACAATATTACCCTCAAGCGAAGCGCCCCAATGTGCTCCCTGAACTAAGGACAAGAAAGGAACTTAGTTTATTTATTATGTTATATAACTTGACACCTGTGGCTGGCTGGAATCATGGACTTCAATGTACTACTAGCTCGTAGTAATTCTTCAAACAAGAATTTCCCATTAAGTTTCAATGTTTCATATCTTTATGTCCGTTTACATGATAGCGAGTGATACCTTGATAGAAAAGATTGTTATTTAACACAAACCTTGTTTTTACTACTATAATGACATTCTTCTTGACATTATATTCATAAATATGAAATCAATAATAACATAAATTTTACACTTATTCTTTAAACAATTACATATTTCAACACCCATGTCTAATAAATTATACATAATAATTTTTGAGTAATTATCTAAATCAGTCCCCAAATATTATAAAAACAGACATTTTAATTTCGAAAAAAACTAATACACAAAAATATTTCCAAAGTTTTATTTTGGTAGATAAATTAATCTTTAGTTTATTTTTCGGCAAAATAATTACTCAAATCAGTTTCTAAAAATTTTAAAAGCGGACATTTTAATCCATAAAAAAATTAATACACAAATCAATTTCTAAAATTTTTTCCGTGTATCCCATTCATAAAAAAAAAGTAAAATAAAATTATTATTATTATTATTGTTATTATTAATCACACAATTATACTGTACCATAATTTTTTATATTTTTTGGACAAAAGCGATATTAAATTTATTTATTAGATTTTTATGTATATATTTATGATATAAAAATACTTTTTTCATATATATATATATATATATATTCACTCAATAATAATAATAATAATAATAATAATAAAATTATTAAAAATTATTTTACAAAAAATTTAAAATAAAAAATATTTAATATTTTGTATTTAATATAATCAAAAGATGTCCTATTTTAAAAAATATGTTTATATCAAAAGAAAGAGTAATTACCCAAATCAGTTCCAAAGATTTTAAAAACGGATATTTTAGTCTCCCAAAAAAATTAATATATAGATTAATCTCCAATATTTTACTCCAATAGACAAATCAGTCCCCAATCTATTTTTTAGCAAAGTAATTATCTAAATTAGTCCCAAAAAATTTTAAAAACGCACATTTTAGTTCAAAAAAAAATTAATATATGAATCAATCCCTAACGTTTTTTTCTTGATAGGCATAACAGTCCTCCATCCATTTTACTTTTCCTATATCTCAAGCTTTATTATTATTAGCTTAGCTTTGTGCATGTGGACGATGACACTAGCATATTAATACACTCTTTTTGTTGGAAACAAATGAGGTGAATAACGATGCTTTGAAATCCAAATTAAAATATTTTCTTTTAATACAAACATATTTTTTAAAATAGGACAACTTTTGATTATATTAAATACAAAAATATCAAATAATTTCAACCTTAAATTTTTTTTATAAAATAATCTCTAATACTTGTAATATTATTATTATTATTATTATTATTATTATTATTATTATTATTATTATTATTATTGAATGACTACATATATGTACTTTTTATATTTTTTATGCAAAAATTATTTTTATAATATAAATACATACACAAAAATCTAATGAATAAATTTATTATTATTTTTGTCTAAAAATATAAAAAATTATGGTATAATAATAATAATAATAATAATTTTATGTTATTTTATTTTTATGGAGGGAGATTGTTATGTCGGACGGAAAAACGTTGGAGATTGATGTGTATGTTAATTTTTTTTGAACTAAAATTCTCGCTTTTAAAATTTTTGGAAATTGATTTATCCACTGAAATAAAATCTTGAGAATGTTTTTGTGTATTAATTTTTTTGAACTAAAATATCTACTTTTAAAATTCTTGGAAACAAATTTGACAGAGTGAAAATATTTTAATTTGTATTTTAAAATAAAATAGATGAAAAATTATTATATCTGAATAAAAAAAATTAAGAATTGATCTGTATATTAATTTTTATTAAAAACTAAAATTTCTATTTTTAAAATTCTTAAAATTGATTTGAGTAATTACTCATAATTTTTTTATGATATCTCTTAGTTGGACACTAGTTGGTTCTATAAAACAACATTTCTGTTAAATAATTTCAAACTTAACATGCCACTTAAAATGTTAACCAGGACCACAGCATTGAAGACAAAGGCCTAAAGAGAGTTGTAGTCCTATAAAATGGGAGGAATGCATGTCTAACACTCCCATGCTCTCTACATCTCATATAACAATCACTCTCCGTACAAAACAGAAGAAAAACCATCAGTGCTTTACAATAATTAAAAAAAAAATGGGTCAGAGAGTGACCAAGTTGATGGCGGTGATTTTGGCCATTATCATGGTGGTGGTGCTTGCTTCAGAAGTTGAAGGAGGAAGAAAACTCAAAGGTGACAAGGGAATAATGAAGAAGGACGATGAGAATATGGATCAGCCTCAGAACTTCGTTGGAGGCATGGGTGCGATTTTACCAAGCCCTAATGGTTATACTTTTACTGGTGTTGGGTTTGGTCCTAATGGGTTTTGCACTTTCCCTGGGGGCTGCACTCCAACAACACTACCCACCATCACTAATCCTCCTCCTGCTTTTCGTCTTAGGGTGCCGCCGCCACCCCATATATAGAGAAGCAGAAGGTTAGGGTTTGTTTGGTTTGATGAATTCTTTTTTGTTTTTATTTTCAGTGTTTTTCTGTTTTTATAATTTTGTTATTTCACTATTTTTTTTTACAAAATGATAAAAACAGATAACACTTGAACATAAAATCAAAAAATAAAAATACAAACCAAACACTACGTGTCTTTGTTCTAGTATTTTAGACTTCTAGTATTTTTAAGCTTTTAATTTAGGATGTGTGTGGTTTATGTTTTGGTATAGTCTGATTTCCAGAGTCATGTTAGTTTTTTGTCTGGTTTTTATATGGCTGGTGTATGCCTGAATGTCGTTACAGGATAATTATATTGCAGACTTTCTATGCATACTATATTGTGGTGTAATATCTGAGATCCTATTAGAAGCATGCAATGTCTCAAGCTCCTGTCTCTTTTGTTAATAAGTTTTTAATTTTATTTCGTAGATAACGATTGAGTTACTTTAATTAATTAATTGATAAGCCTAGTATTTAATTTGTATCGCTGCGATATGATTACTACGTATGTGCATTCCCTGGTTCTATTTTACTGCCCGTTCAAGCTGATCGCAGAAACTCAGACCATTAATTTGGTTAATAATGCAAAATATATATGGATATGGAATAACATCAAAATATGGAATAACATGAAAAAAAAAAACAAAAACAAACAAACAAACGGAATTAAATGAAACTAGCTCACCCAAAATAATAATGCTAGAGAAATAAAAAAAATAGTCAGAATTTGTCTTATTTAGCCTTCATTCATTGTCGCAATTACAATTAATGAAAACTAAATAAAATAAGTTATAGCTTGTTTTGGCTATTTTTTTTATTACCAAATATTTTCGCACCCAAAATACCACAAAACAGAGCTACCCTATGCTACCTATATCTCCACCAACAAATGACCTTGTCATGACGATCAAAAGGTGAAAATGAAAAACATGAGTCTTGAACGTGGTTTAAATTTGAGCTCATTCAATCGTTAACAAATCTGTGTGATAAGAAAAATGTTTAGTAAAAAAAAAAAAATCAATCAAAAACAGCTATAACTTACCTTATTTAATATTTATTAATTATTACAACAATTAATAAATGTTAAATAAAACAATTTTTAACTGTTTTTTTTGTATCCCACGCATTATCCATGTGATAATCGGTTTTTAGAAATAATTTTGTATTTATGCAAAAATACTTTTTCTCTCGCTTGTTCTCACTGCCTGTTGGTTTTTAATCAATTGCCTCTTTTAAACCCCAACTAACCCTAAAAGATTCCACTCTCAAATAATAATAATCATGGACTTAGACACAAATGTTTGTGTTTTTTTAGTAATTTTATATGACTAACAAAATTTATTATCTTTGTCAATTTTAAATAGAAAATTATTAGAAGATTATTAGAATTTATTATTTTTATCTATTAATTAGTCATTAATATTTAAAAATATGAGTTAAAATATGTTGTTAGATTGCTAAACTAAAAAATTTGGATTGATAACTAAGAGTAATAGCAAAAAAAAAATAAATTTTGATGATCTTTTAATATTTATTTTTTAGATATTAAAAATTAAATTTTAAACCATTCAGTTCTAATAATATAAAAATAAAGTATTAATTCAAAATATTAGTATTAATATTGATAAAAAATATTAAACTATTAGGTTTTTTTTTTTTTCCATTTAAAAGGGAGCCCAAGCAAACATGTATGCATCCAAAGTAAAATGTAGCAGTAAATTAGCAAATGAATTAAGAACGAAACATGCTTTTAAACTGTTCATTTATATGAATTTTGAGCACGTAAAAGATTCTTACAAGTTGCTGACCGAAATAACATCAACTACTTAAATCAATTTGGCATCCTTGTATATGAGATTATTTTTCAGATGCAATAAGGTTGTTTACTGGGCATAGAAAGAAAAACACACGTGCGAGAACTACATATTAATGAATAAATTCGTAGAATTAAGTGGCTTTCAATCATCATGTCATAATCTAGCTCAAGGGATTAAGAATCTATCTTTGATAGATATGCAACCTATATTACATACAAGTTCATTATATAAGTTTCACACCTTTTTCAAAAACATGAACTTTGGGTAATTTATAAAGATAAATAGTAAAATTAGTCCCTAAAAAATTATTTAATTTATTTTTTAAATTAATTTTTGAAATTTTTTTTAATTTATCTTTCAAAGTTTTTAAATTAGTCATTATAGTTCTTCTGTCACTTAGCTTCTATTACTAACGACGTCAAAATTTATTAATGTGATACATTAAGTAATACCACAATATATACTTAATAGTTCTAATTGACGACTAACCTGATAAATTTATAAAATTAGATCAAATCGATTCCGAATTGAGAGATTCCAATGTCTCAAGTTCTCTCCTCAATTAGATTTTGATTTGATCTAATTTTATAAACTTATTATGCTAATAGTCAATTAAAATTATTATGTTTGTGTTATAGGTTAAAATACCATATTAACAAATTTTAATACTGTCAATCAAAAAAATATCAGAAGAATTAATACGATTAATTTAAAATCTTTAAAAGATGAATTTGAATAAAAGAAAATTTAAAAACTAATTTAATAAATAAATAATTTTTTAGAGACGAATTTGACTATTTATGCTGTTTAAAAGTTTAAAGCATCTTTTATCTCTAGAGTTAATGTAAGGAGCTGAGTTAGATGGACTATAAAAAAATTTTTTATAATAAACAATATTAGTAACGCGCATGCGATAAAAAATGATGCCAAAATTATTTTAAAAAAAATTATAGGATAAAGTATATTTTTTATTTCTGAAATTAAGTAAAAAATTTTTAAAATGTACAAAAATTATGCTTGATTTGCCTGTGTTGAGGAATTGTTCTTACGAAATTGTTATTGAATCGATCTTAAATTTTTTAAAAAATTAACTATTAAGGATATATTTGATGCAAATAAAAAATTTTTGAAATAAAATTAAAATAAAATAAAATTTAGAAGTATTTTTAAAATTTTTATTAAATTTCAAGAACAAAAAAATATATTTTACCAAAAATTATAATGATTATATTGATGTCTAAGTCATCTATAATATTAATTAATAATATTTAATTATTTAGTTTGCTGTTGATAACGAAATCGGTAGCATGAAATAATAGTTATATTAGATTAATTTTAAAGATTATATTTAATAATATATTATATAATTTTCTACTATCTAATTATTAAATCTATATTTAAAATACCAAACTATTCTAATATAATGAAAAATAAATTGGTAATTTCGTATAGTATATTCAGGAGTTCGGGGCAACTGATTTAATCTATTATTACACAATTCAAATGTTAAATCATCAACTAAATAATTCTTAAAGTATTATTCTTATTATTCTTTACCTGCAAGTCATTTTTTGATATAAATCTATACAAATTATTTATATTTATGTGCATATATTTTTTTTAATATTGTTATTGCACATTTTTCTTCTTTTTTATTTTTCTCTTTTATTATTGTCATCACTAACACCACCTCCTCCTTTTTTTCCTTTTTTTTCATTGGAATTTTTTCTCCTCCTTTCTTTTCCTCCTTCTTCTCTATCATCAGTTATCTCATTGTTGAAGATAATTAATAATTCAAGTTTAGATTGGCAATTGAACCAGAATGAAATTTATTATTGTTTTAAATCCAATCAAGTAGATAAGGTGTGGTTCGATTCTAGTTAATGTTTCCGTTAGTAGTTTATGATTCTGTAGAAGAATAATATTTTTGTTTGTGAAAATTGTTGTTCATCATTGATGGTTTGAATTGAATGTAATCTAAAGGTTTTGTATTAGAGAAAATATTTTTTTGTATTTGCAACAAATTTAAGTGTAACGTGAAGATATTTGGGTGTAACACGAACATATTTTAGTGTATTATTTAAGAATTTTTTATGTATGTGTATTAATGATAAGTTCTTCATAATTCTAAACTCTTCTTCTCCCTCCTCCTCATCTTCTGCTGCTGGTGCTTCTTCTTTTTCAACATCATTATCATCATCTTCTTTTTTTTAATTCATATTTTTTTCGTTTTATCTTCTCAAGTTTCTTTTTGTTTTATTCTCTTAACAAGAATAAAACAAAAAAATCAGACAAAGAAGAAGAAAAAACACATAATGGTACAAAATTATTTGGAAGATAATGAACTTACATTTATTCAACTAAAAGAAAGAAAGAAATAAGAAAAAAAAAGAAGAAGCAAAAAAATACAGCATTAAAGGAAACATTTTTCTGTATTTTCAGTAAATTTGGGTGTAATACGAAAATATTTGGGTGTAACAGATATTTGAATGTATTGTTTAAGAATTTTCGATGTATATGTGTTGTTAAATTCTGCATAATTTAAAACTCTTCCTCTTCCTAGCTTATCCTCAACTTCTACTTCTTCTTCCTTTTTTTTCTATTTATCTTTTGCTTTTTGTTTTATTTTCTCAAGTTTCTTCTTGTTTTACTCTCTTAACAAGAATAAAAACAAAAAAAATCAAATAAAGAAGAAGAAGAAACACATAATGTTGCAAAATTACTTAGAAGATGATGAACTTACATTTATTCAACTAAAAAAAGAAAAAATCAAAAAAAAAAATACAGTATTAGAAGAAATATTTTTCTGTATTTGCAGCAAGTTTAGGTGTAACACGAAGATATTTGGGTGTAATACAAAGATATTTGAGTGTATTATTTAAAAATTTTCGGTATATGTGTGTTAATAAGTTCTGCATAATTCAAAACTCTTCATATTCCTCCTCCTCATCTTCTGCTGCTTCTTCTTCTTCTTCTTCTTCATCTTCTTATTTTATATTCTCATAATTCTTTTTGAGAGGAAAAATCAAATTAAAAAAATACATAATGTTGTAAAATTAATAGAAAGACGAGGAAGAAAAAAATGCAGCAACAATAACAATAATAAAAAAATAATGATGAAGATGAAACACGCAAAAAAAAGAGGAGAAACACAAAGAAAAAGGAGAGGAAAAAGGAAGAGGAGGATGAGGAGGAGAAACACGGAATACAA
Organism: Arachis hypogaea; assembly: GCF_003086295.3. Taxonomy (NCBI): domain Eukaryota; kingdom Viridiplantae; phylum Streptophyta; class Magnoliopsida; order Fabales; family Fabaceae; genus Arachis; species Arachis hypogaea. Next base: position 22,021,180 of record NC_092044.1, on the reverse strand, counting down.
AGAGAAATAACGTGATTTTTACGCGCGCTTTACGTAAATAGATTTTGTTGGATTAATGTTAACTTATATAATTTTTATGTCAAAAAAATTTATATGTGTAGCAATACTCATTCTTAAATTTAGTCGACTGTAATTCCTGCTTTTTTTTCAATAGTTAAATCATTTGATTTAAATATTCGTGACTACACTATAGGGATTTAGATCCTCTAAAGTTTGAATTTTACTTTAGAAAATAAAGTGTGATCTCTCACTATTAATTTCATAGGTGGGATAAAAAATAAATATAAAAAAATATTCAAAAGTAGAAAATTACATTTTACTCTTTAAAGTAAAATTTAAACTTTAGAGGATCTAAATCCACACTATAGATACTAATACTAATATCATTAACTTCAAATAAACACAGCTTATAAATTGAATTGTTCTCAAATTTAACATGTTAATATTAAAAATACATTTTATTCCTCTATGATAAAATCTTATAATAAGAATAATCTGAAAACTCACTTTCTAGAAAACGCTTTCTAATCATCATCATCGCGTCATCTTGACAAAGAGGCAGAAATTGTTCCACTTACATTTGTCATTATAATAGGTTGCTAGCATATTTTTACGTGTAGAAAGTTTGTTGCCTTGTACACGAGAGTCATGGTATAGTGTTAGATGAATAAGTATTGTTAGTAATGATTTGATTATTAAAAATACTTGGTTGCTCAAAATCGGATATTATAAACACTTATAAAAATATTAATAAATGATTTATTATCAAATAAACCCAAAGTAGTAATTGTTATGTTGGGTAACCAGAGATTAATGGATTGGATTCTCGGTAAGTTAGCCCAATCGTTTGAGGAGGGAAGTCTTCGAGCGGGTTCGCGCCACTGTGGCCTCCGTCCGACTTGTGAGCGTGAGAGAATGGAAGTGGTACCTGCAAAGACACTCCGATGTCTAAGTCAGCAAGGGTGTGAGCAGGTCTAAAGAGTATTGAGACTTAGAGATACCTGAGAGGTGTCAATGTATTTATAGTTGTGAACCAATAACCACCACTACAACATTTTCAGGTTGAGGCAACATTTAAAAAGTGTTGCCTAAAGACTGACAAAAGGTTGTTTTTGATCTATGACAACACTTTTGGACCTAAGGCAACGTTTTTGGGCAGCGTTGCATATGCGGCCGTTGCCTTAGATCAAGACAACACTTTTTGGTTTCAAAAGCGTTGCTTTTGAGAGCAACAAAAGCAACATTTGGTAAGTGTTGCTTTTGGTTAAAAAACAACAACACTTCAAAGGTATCTTTGAGACAACACTTTTGCAATGTTGTTTTTTCTCATATTTTGACCACTACTAAAAAATATTGCCTATTTGCAATAAAATTCAACCCTTTTATGTGTTGCTTATAACTTTGAATTTGCAATACTTTAAAGTGTTGCCTATTAGTTTTGAATATGCAACCCTTTAAAGTATTGCCTTTTCTTTAGGATATGCAACCTATACAAGTGTTGTCTTTTCTTTTAGATATGCAACCTATACAAGTGTTGCTTTTTCTTTTGGATATACAACTATATAAATGTTGTCTAATATTCAAAATATACAACTAATAAAAGGGTTGCCTTTTTTATAAAAATAAAAAATATTTTTGTAATAAAAATACAAAAAATTAAAATTTACAATAAAATTTTTTGTTTATACATGTGTAATTATTTTAATTAATAAATAAATTTGTGCACAATAGAAAAAAAATTATAAAAGAGACAAAATAACTAATAATAAAATTCTAATTAAAATAGATATTAAAAAGTTCAATTAGTATTTCAAATACATGTTCATCAATAATTCTCAACAAAATAATAAAATTATTGTCTAACAATAATTGTCATAACAAAATAGTAATTAATATTTATCAAAAAGATGTCAATCTACTTGCATATTTTATATCCATGCTTGACTTGTCCCATATGCTAAATCTGCAAATAATACACAATAAAAAATAAGCAACTTATCGTTAAAACTGAAAAATTATAATAAAAATTTCTTTATGATATTAAATACTATAGATATAAAAGCAATAAATAGGTCTAAAAAACTCCTTCTAATGTGGCCAAGTTATAGGACGAAAGGATTCCTTGAAACAAAAAAAATATATTCAGACACACAATCAATGCAAGAAATATATTCAGACACACAATCAATGCAAAAAATGCAAGCTTCGATGGTATTGTTAGCAATGCGACTTATGTTTCATAAACAGAGGAAATAATGCAAACTTCGATGATATTGTTAGCAATGCGACTTATGTTTCATAAACAGAGGAAATAAAGAAAAAATGGTATTATCTCACGTAATTGATCGACTCATTTCAACTATAATAATGTGAGAAACTATAGAGTTTAGATCTTATCATGTTAAATTATTTTTCTTTCAATTTTTTCATTATATATTTAATTCTTCTCACTTGAATACATGATGATATTATATAATAAAGTTTCATCATTAAAAAAAACTGTACAAACAAAAACGTGTATTTGCATTAACATTATGATGAGTTGCAAGCTGAATCTTAATTTCATGTACATACAAAGAAATTTTATCACATAGGTGAAGCTAGCTACCTACAAAGTTGTGGTCTCAAGGCATCTCTCAAAGACACCATATACATGCATTGGCTTTAAATATGAGGATATGTGTTTGCGAGCTGATATATTGGAAGACAAAGGAGAATAGAAAAAAAATGAACCAAAACTTGCAAACATTTTCCAAAGAAATAAACCCCACGCACTATGGTTTCCCTTTCCCAAGTAATGAGCTATGTAATTCAATGCCATTGTGGTTCCTTGAAGGACCTGAAGGTGGGAATGGCACCGCTTTTGGCAAGAATCCAAAGAGACTTTGAGGCAATAATGCTTGAGACTTTGCCACTATTAGGCTTCATTTTGAAAACTTGAGTTTGTCTAGAACCATAAGAGATCTATTAAAAGGGTACTCTCATTAACCAACACTCCCCCAGTGGTTTCCATAGGTGATTCATAAATCTCGAGTAATCATGGTAGAAGATCCCACTTTTTTGTGAAACAAAGTGAGAATGGATTGCTGAGATCAAAGAGCCACTGAATAATTTCATACTTAATACAAACTATAAGCCTATAGCTCATACTTTTCATCCATATTTACAATTCATAGGAAGATCACATTGTTAATGAGTTAACAACATGACAAGAGTGGAGAAGAATATCTATATTGGAAAACCAAAATTTCCTTGTTCCCACGGGATTAGATCCAAAGCAGGGTATCTAAGTCTAACCATTGAACAACATTTTCCACCATTAATAAGATTTATTCATGAGAAAAGAAAGGTAAACCAGTAACTCTAATAAAAATTGTTATTGTTGTTATTAATCAACCATATTTATCAACGTCAAAAATAAATTAGCCACAGCATCCCAATTTGCCAGTCAAAGAAAGATTCTTTACAACAATATCCTGATTTTTAGCCATTTAACTTACTTGAAAATAGATCATTCTTTATCAAATCTGGGAAAAGAAAGGCAGCTACCAGTCCAGTTCCAAAGACAACTATATATGCTGTAACTGCAATTATGAAAAACACAGGCCATTAATCAGATATGAATAAAAGAAATTAAATTTTAAAAGTATGTATAAATAATTATAGACTCTACAATTTTAGAAACGAATTTGATCAAACCTGTAGCAGTCTTAACATTCAAAAACAGGGCAGCCACCAGAAATGCGAAGGCAATTTGTAAGTTTACATAGATAAAATAAAACACAAATTGGATTCCATAGTTATTCTCTCTGAAGAAATGGAATCCTGAAAAGGAAAATTAAATATCATCAGTATTAAAGAGAATTTTATTAGATAACCACTAAACAAAAGAAAGTCTTCATCAATTGACAATATTAATCTGCTATTGCCTAGTGCTATAAGATCCATAAGTAAATAACCTGTAACTAATTGGACTAAAGTATGTAATTTATGAACCTTAAATTATTGCGTTGACTCAATAAAATACCAGGCATAGTAGTAACCATATTAAGTGAAATGCAGTTCACAAGCAGGGTTAATGTGATATCTTCTTAATTTATAAAGACAATAATACAATACAAGAAACAAAGAAATTCCCTTGAACCTGATATTACATTACCCGAAAAAAAAAAACTTGAAGTGTTACTTAAATCAGAATTTTTGGTTCAAATTTACTCAATCTCAAATGAATAGGCGAATATCAATGTTTTTATATTAAAGTAGTTTCACAGTCAAATTGGAAAGAAAAAATGTCATTGTTACACATTAGCTGTTATGGTCCCACATTTAACATGAAAATTTGATCGGCTAAGTTTATCCAAAACATACAATATTGAAAAAAATAAATAATAGAAAAAAATCAAGAAGTGAAAGAATGTACAAAAATCCAAGTAGGTGTATTGATATAAGCAAAAGGAATATAACAAGAAGGTTTGACATGTGTGGTAAAATCTTTTGGCAGCTTGTTAATGAAGAAACTGCTGCAGAAGAAAAAAGAAATTAAAAAAAAGAGGGAATATTAATTTAGGATTGTTGAAAAAGAGTTTCAAGAAGATAAGAGAGGCTCATAAAAAATCTGAAACAAAATAATGCAACACAACATGCTTCTCATCTCAGAATTATGTTTATTGTTTACTTGTGCACCATCTGTCATTTCCTCAAATCTGAATCTGAAAATCTCACTATTTTCAGCTCTTTTTAATTTTAATTTTAATTTTTTAATTAAACAATCAGTATTTTGTTACATAAAAAAGTACAAAAGAATAACATAAACATATAAAAGCAAATAAGTATAAGATAAAAATATCTTACGAGGTCATGCCGCAACAATTTGCTATATATGCACAATTTGCACTTAGTGTTCACCAAAGATCCGTAAATATTTTTTTATCAATCTCCTTCAAGAAAAAAAAAACCAGAGATTAGTATAACAGAAATAAATAAAAAAACACACAATAAAATGACCACAACGACTTTTATATATATTCTCTCTTTGATGGTTGAGGAAATTATTATAAGCATATATGTGTCAAACACTTTATGCTCGCCAGAGAGTTTAATTTCATGTCACATGGATGGGATTTGAAGATAGCATTCATTCATTCATATCTTTTCAAAATTATATTAAACCTTAGCTTATTAATAAACATTAGAGTAATTTCAAAATTATATCTCATGTCTGTATCATGGCTGAGAGAAAAAGAAGACAGCGACCACTATTTCTGGCTTGAAGAAGGTACCTACCTAATTATCCCATCACTTACTCAATTTCAACCTACCTATTCCTATAATTCATTTTATTACTCCTCCTCTTCGCCTAAATCAAATCAGATATATATATACATGCATCACTGTTAATTGTTTTACCGAAATTGGAAACAAAGAGAACCAAACTGCACTAAAAATTTTAATCAATATAGCTGCTTGTTCATTTGGAAGAAAGATCATAAAATATACTTGATCCTGTTATCTTAGGCTCTCAGCATTGAACGAATCTAAATCTTTTACTATACTATACGAGATCTTAGTTGTTTTATATAATCATTGATTACTTTCCCTTTACCGATTACATTCTCACCTTGTAGTGATGTGTTTCTTGGGAATGATCGATGATTTTTAGTTGTTTTGTAGGCCTCCGAGAGAGTTGCCACTGTAGCTTGTGCAGCAGAATATGCAACCTTTGATCCAACCAAAACTGACAGAAAAACAGCCTGCAAATTTGAATAAGACACGTTACACAGTTAAATAAAGATTCTAAAGAAATTATTTTGTGAAGCACATAGGCAATTCAATACTGGCAGAAAAGTAATAAATGTTATTTAAGTTAATCATCATCCCCCTCCTTCACAAGCTCCCTCCCCTAGCCATAACCCTCCATATACTCCAATAGTTCACCAGGAACACCAAGATCATCATCTTCTCCATATGTACCAACACCAATTTCTCAACCACCTTATCATACTCCAACTCCACCACAAGCTCCTTCCCCTGCTCATAACAACCATGACCTAATTCTCCATATGTTTCATCACCAATTTCTCAAGCTCCTTCGCCTGCTACCCACAACAACCATCACCCAAACCCTCTAAAAACACCATCACCACTTTCCTACCCTCCCTATAGTGCTGCTGCTCCAACACCAACATCATCACAACCACCATACAATACTTCCCCTGTTTAATATAAGAAACTATTTATTTGTACTTAGAGAAAAACAAAAGATAAAAGAAAGAGTAACCAATGACTGAGACAATATAACAAACAAAAAGAGCGCAAAGCTGAATAACAAGCTTAGTGATAAATATAACAAACATAAGGCATAAGGAACAAATATAAAGTGAAATAATTCTCAAACAATTCAAATTCAAAGTAACAACAGGAATGCTATTTGCGTGACCTAAACTTGTCAATGGGATGAATATGTAAACAGGTGCTAAAATAGAGCAAAAAAAAAAAAGAACAGTAGAATCATCAATACCTGCAGAAGAATGCCAAAAACGAGAATCTCACAAAAAACACGAGCAGTGATAATCGAACAGTGACTGGCAGTGATGAATGCGAGCAGAGAGGATCGAAGCTCGACGAAAAGAGAAGTAGGGATTGAAGCTCAACAAGCAGATGATCGAATCTCAATGAGTAGAGAATCGAAGCTCAACGAGGAGAGAAGCAAAGGATTGAAGCACATTGACGAGCAGAGAAGATCGAAGCACATTCACGAGAAGAAAAAATCGAAGCTCATTAGCGAGCAGAGATTGAGATCGAAGCTCAATAAAGAAATGCGCGTCATCATTGAATGGATTGAAGAACAACAGAGGAACGAAACATTTGGAATGGATCGAGGATTTTGTGATTTTGTTAGGGTTGTGGTTTTAGGAACGTAACATTTTGGAATAGATTGGGGTTTTCTTCTCCCTCTTTGTCTCTTTCTCTGCACAATATAATTTATTTTTGTTTTTTAAAAAATATTAAAAAATTTTAAGCAACACTTTAAACGTGAAGTCTAAAATAAATCTAAAGGCAACTTTTAAAAAAATTAATATATTATTTTTATAATAGTTATTTTTGTATATTTAATATAGTAATATTTGATAAGTGTAATATATAAATATTATAAATGTTGTTTGTTTAATTTATTAAAGCAACGTTTTTTATATGTTTTTTAAATTGATCAAAAATAACACTTATTAATAAGGTGTTGTATTAGCTTTATTTTTTTGCAATAAATTTTAAGTGATGCTTTTAACCACTTTAGACAATACTTTTTAAGGGTTATTTATTACACATGTTGCAATAGCTCAAAAATGTTGTAGTGCACCATTGGAGTAGTTCCACCTTTTAAGGTGGATAACCGTCCCTTTATCTTAGGGAGGTTACGATATGGCTCCTAGAAGTGGATTGAGAGATTTTAGGGGGCAGTTATTATATGCCAGCTAATCTCTGCTTTCGACTTCGTTAGGGCAAGTTGTGGGGAGCACCGACTACTTAGAGGAAGGTCGGTATATTGTGAGGCTCAACCTTGTGGGTTGGGCCTGTCGTTTGGACCTGGACCTTAGCGTTAGGCCAGGGTATGGACAGTGCCCCTACTCGAGCCCAATTCCTTTTAAGAGTTGGGGTCAAGTATTATAACTCGGGACCATAGCCGACCTGATAGGGAACCGACGTGATTTTTCAGAACCAACATATTTTTGAAAGCTTTCAACAGTCGCGTCTAATCAAACGTCGCGTCTCTTAGAGGTTTGAGTATTTATACGCGGGGGCGGTTACCTTGGTAACGGTGCAACTTCTTAAATGGTTGCGTCGTTTTACCTTTATGCCCCTAACGTACTTATAAATACTTTTCCCTCTCTTTCCTTGTTTCGTTTTTGAAAACTTTCTCACTTACATACTCTGTTCCGAAAAGAAAGTTTCCTTTTTCTTCGATCAACTGCTGTAGCACCTCCGACCCTTCGAAAGTAAAGGTCAGTTTTTTTTCTCTTTTTGTTTCTTCTTCTTCTTCTCTTTTATGACTATTTTTATTTGCATGTTTTTTATTTGAGAGGAGTGTTAGTCGTAGACTTTAGTGATTCTGTTTTGTCAAGGATCTAACCCCAGGCCCCTTAGAGACCCTGTTTTTGATCCTTTTTTCTTTTTTCCTTTGTAGGTTTTGGGATCTTTTTCTTTTTTAGAAAAAAGATGTCTTTTGTAGAATTCCTCGCTCGATGGGTAGATGTTACTGTTCTTGGGGAAGAACCCCTTGTGGATACTGACTATGTTACCGATCTTCGTCGCACCATAGGATTTGTGCTTCTAATGGGGATGAGTCGAGATATGAACTGATAGCCCCGGGTTCGGAAGACCGGGTTTATTTTGGAAGAGCTTCTACGGAAGACCCTCATTTTATTTTTATGTATGAGAGTTTTTTCATCCGTTTGGGCGTTCTTCTTCCTTTTTCTGATTTTGAGATAGCCGTTTTATCTCATTGCCGGATAGCCCCTACCCAGCTTCACCCCAACTCTTGGGGTTTTTTGAAAATTTATCAATTTATCAGCCATGCCCTGAATTTTCCGACTTTTTTGAGGATTTTCTTTTTTCTTTTTCACATGACCAAGCCCTTTAGTGGGCAAAATAACAAACAGAAATGGGTTTCTTTCCGGGCCATACAAGGCCGGTGAGTTTTTACCCTTTTTTATGAATCCTTTCATGGCTTTAAAGACTTCTTTTTCAAAGTGCAAGATGTAGAGGGTCACCACCCTTTTTTCCTGGATCAAAATTCTTCTCCTCGCTTTTTCCTGTACTGGTTAGAGGCCTCTCCTTGTGAGAAATATAGTTTAGATGATTTGGATGAGGTGGAGGCGGCCATCATTGGGTTCCTCCGAGAAGTTTGGGAGAGAGCCCCTTATCTGGATACCAAGAAGTTCCTCCAGGGGTCTCCGACCTTTGTGCAGGCCCAATTAGGTAGTGTCATATTTGTTCGTTGGATTTTTTAACTTTCTGAGTTGTTTTCTCCGATTTATTTATTGACTTTTTTACCTAATGGCTTTTGCAGAGATGGCGAAGAAGAATTCGAAGGAGTCTTACCAGAGGGTTCAGGCGGCCAAAGCGAGATCCCGCGCCAGAGTTGGTGGTTCCAGGGCCACTGGTCCCTCTCTTCCTTTTCCTCCCCCTTCTTCTCACAACTTGGGGACCCCTGCTCGACCTATTGTTATTTCTTCCTCAGCCTCTTCTCTGCCGCCCCCTTCTTCCCGACCTTCTCCTGAGCCAGAAAAGAAGAAGCGCAAGACTTTAGAGTCTGGCTTTCCTTTTGAAGGTGAGGCCAAGGCGGATGCACCTCAATTTATCCGGGAGCATATCTATCCTTATACTTGTATAAGTATGGATGATGCTTCTCTTCGAAACCACCTTACTATTCTGGCTCAGGAGAGTATCAGGGCGGTGGGGCTGTGCACCAAGTTTCTTGATATTTTTTAGAAGACTCCCCTCAGCTCTTTGGGTTCATCCTTAAGAGTTGAAGAGCTAGAGGGGAGGATTCTTTTGTATCAGGAGGCTGAGAAGAGCCTAAAGGAGGAGGTCGCCAAGCTGAGAGAGGAGAGGGATAATCTCCGGAAGGAGGGGGAGAAGTTGATGGGCCGATGCTCTATGGCGGAGGGTCTACGGGAGAAGGCGAGGCAAAGCTACTCGAGCTTGTTCCAGGACCTTGTGGAGGTAAAAAAAGATCTAGTAAGAGCTCGGGACACCTATGCGGAAATGGAGAACTCCATTGCCGAGGGATCCGAGGAGGCGTGGAGGGTTTTTAAGGAGCAGGTCGGGGTTATTGCTCCCTACCTGGATCTCTCCTCTTTGGATCCTGATAAGGTTGTAATCAATGGGGCCATTGTATCTCCTCCCCGACCTGTGTCTGAATCCGAGTTGAAGATTCGGGGCCAGAGAATCATAGAGTCCCCTCCCCGACCAGATGATGCTCCGAGTTCTTCTAAGGCTCCTGAGACTTTCCCTCCATCTCCTATGGATGTTTCTCTCCCTGACTCTGGTGGTGCTCCGACTACTCTTCCGGGTTCCGTTGGTGACGCCCTTCTAATTCGAAAAAATTATCTTTGGCTATATGGGGGCCCGGCCTGTGGGTCCCCCCTTTTTAAACTATTTATTTTCATGTTGTGGTGGTATGTTGTTGACACTTTCTTGGCCTTTTATGGCTGTAAACAAAATATTTAGAAATACCCTTTTTTGAACAAGGGTTTAAGTTATTTTTGTTGGTTGTGTGCATGATTTTTCTGCTTTAGGTTTCGAAAAACCCTTTTTTGATCTTTTTGTTTTGAAAAATCTTTTCTTGGCTGGCTGTCCCTTCTTCTAAGTTTTTCTCGAATTTTCCTTGAAGGCTTGGGACAGTCTTTAGTGCTTTCTATAGGTTTTCATATCTCTTTTCGATATTCCTTATACTCAATTTTTTGATATATTGAGTTTTTATAAATTAGATTATTTTTGCGATGCGCTTCTTTGTTCCTCGGAATTTCTGACTTGTTAGTCAGTTAATTTCTGAGTTTATTCATGATCGACTTTTATAACCTATTTACACCAACTTGTACCTCGTCGTTTTATCCTGACGACCATCTAGGTCGGTTCATGGAATTTTCACGCTTTCATAGAAAGAAAGAAAAGCGAGAAGGAATTTATAAGAGATATTTGTAAAAGATCTTTATTTATTTGCAAAGGTACTTTATCGCTACTAAGGGTTTTGGGCTATTTATAACCCCTTAGTCTCTACTGTGATGCCTCGTTAAAAATCCTTTTTCAGAAAAAACCCTTTTATTTTGGGAAAAAATCATGAAGTTGGGAAAAGAGTACATCAGGGAGTAGAGTTTGCTTTTAACTGTAGTACATTTTCATATTACAGGCATGCCACGACCTAGGTAGCTCGGTGCCGTTTAAGTCGGTCACCTTGTAATAACCTTTTCCTAAGACCTCACTAATCTTGTATGGTCCCTTCCAATTAGCAGCGAGTTTTCCTTCCCCAAACTTGTTGACTCCTATGTCGTTCCTGATTAAAACCAAGTCGTCTGGGGCGAAGCTCCTTTGAATGACTTTTTGGTTGTATCTGTTCGTCATCCTTTGTTTCAATGCTACTTCGCTAATATGGGCTCGTTCTCGAACTTCAGGGAGTAGCTCAAGTTCTTCTTTGTGTCCCTTTATGTTTTCAACCTCGTCGTAGAAGTTCACCCTTGGGCTTTGCTTGTTGATTTCAATCAGTATCATGGCTTCTATGCCATAAGCAAGTCAAAAGGGTGTTTCTCCTATGGCAGACTGAGGTGTGGTCCGATAAGCCCAAAGTACTTGTGGGAGTTCCTCGGCCCAGGCTCCCTTTGCGTCCTGTAACCTTTTCTTCAACCCTGCCAGTATGACCTTGTTTGCTGCCTCGGCTTGTCCATTTGCTTGTGGATGTTCCACCGATGTAAACTAATGTTTGATTTTCATGCTGGCTACCATGTTTTTGAAGGTTGAGTTGGTGAACTGAGTGCCATTATCGGTGGTGATGGAGTGGGGTACCCCATACCTGGTGATAATGTTTTTGTAGAGAAACTTCCGACTTCTCTGAGCGGTGATGGTGTCCAATGGTTCTGCTTCTATCCACTTTGTGAAGTAATCCACTCCCACTATTAGATATTTTACTTGCCCCGACGCTTGTGGGAATGGTCCTAGCAAGTCCAATCCCCACTTTGCGAAAGGCCATGGGGAAGTTATACTAATGAGTTCCTCAGGAGGGGCTACATGGAAGTTTGCATGCATTTGGCATGGCTGGCACTTTTTCACAAATTTCGTGGAATCTTTTGGTAAGGTCAGCCAGTAGAATCCAGCTCGGATTACCTTTCTAGCTAACGACCTTTGCTCCAAGATGGTTCCCACATATTCCATTGTGCACCTCCTCTAGCACCTCAGTTGTCTTTGAGGTCGGGACGCACTTTAGTAGCGGTGTTGATATCCCCTTTTTATAGAGGATATTTTTCACCAGCGTGTAGTTTTGTGCTTTCCTCCGGATTTTCTTGGCCTCTTTTTCTTCTTTGGGGAGAATGTCAAATTTCAGGTATTCGATTAAGGGCTTCATCCACCCGAGGTCTAACCCGGTGATTTCAAAGATGTTTTGAACAGCCTCCGTTTTGGCCACAGAGGGTTCAGGGAGAGTTTCTTGGATCAGGCTTCTGTTGTTCCCTCCTGGTTTGGTACTTGCTAGCTTGGAGAGGGCATCTGCTCTACTGTTGAGGTCCCAAGTTATATGCTTTACCTCGGTCTCCTCAAAGCGCCTAAGGTGCTCCAAGGTTTTGTCCAAGTACTTTTTCATGTTGGGATCTTTGGCCTGATACTCTCTATTTATTTGGGAGGTCACAACCTGAGAGTCACTGAATATCATTACTTTGGTTGCACCGACTTCTTCTGTCAGCTTTAACCCTGCAATCAAGGCTTCATATTCTGCCTGATTGTTGGAAGCTGAAAACTCGAACTTGAGGGAAACTTCAATTTGCGTTCCCCCTTCGCTGACCAATATTATGCCTGTCCCGCTTCCAACTTTATTGGAGGACCCATCTACATATAACTCCCATGTAGTGGATTTCTCCTCTTGATCTCCCGTGTATTCCACTAGGAAGTCGGTGAGGCATTGAGCTTTTATTGCCCATTGAACCATTCTGCCCGCAATGTCCATCTTTTGGAGGACCTGCTTCATGGGCTGGTTCGTTTGGACTTTTATTGTGTGCGCTTGGAAATATGGCCGTAATCGGCAGGAGGCTACTACTAAGGAGTATGCAAACTTTTCAAGTTTTTGATACTTTAGTTCTGGGCCTTGTAGAACTTTGCTGGTGAAGTACACAGGATGCTGTCCGACCTTATCTTCCCGTATTAGAGCTGATGCTATAGCTCTGTCTGTTACTGACAGGTATAGGACAAGCTCTTCCCCGACCACGGGTCGGGTCAGGATTGGGGGCTGGCTTAAGAACTTTTCGAACTTCTGGAAAGCTTCTTCGCATTCCGGAGTCCATTCAAACTGACATCCTTTTCTTAGTAGGGAGAATAGTGGAAGGGATCTTAGTGCCGATCCCGCCAGGAATCTGGAAAGGGCGGCAAGCCTTACATTTAATTGTTGGACCTCCTTTAGACAAGTCGGACTTTTCATTTCTAGGATAGCTTTGCACTTATCAGGGTTTGCTTCGATTCCCCTTTGTGTTAGCATGAACCCTAGAAACTTTTCCGCCTCTACCGCGAAGGTACATTTCGTGGGATTTAGTCTCATCCCATGTAACCCTACGGTGCTGAAAACTTGCGAGAGATCTGTCAAGAGGTCGGTTTCCTCCTTAGTTTTCACCAGCATATCATCTACGTAGACCTCCATTAAATTCCCAAGATGGGGAGCGAACACTTTATTCATCAACCTTTGATATGTAGCCCCAGCATTTTTTAATCCAAATGGCATCACCACATAGCAGTAGTTTGCTCTAAGTGTGATGAATGAAGTTTTTTCCTCATCCGGCTTGTACATCGGGATTTGGTTGTATCCCGAGTAAGCACTCATAAATGACAAGTACTGATACCCTGAGCTTGCATCTACTAGAGTGTCAATACTGGGAAGTGGATATGGGTCTTTGGGGCACGCTTTGTTCAGGTCGGTGTAGTCGACGCACATCCTCCACTTGCCGTTTTACTTTTTGACTAGCACTACATTTGCTAGCCATGCTGGGTACTTGACCTCTCGGATGAAGTCAGCCTCCAAGAGGGTTTGCACTTGCTCCTCCACCACTTGAGCTCGTTCTGCTCCGAACTTGTGCCTGCGCTGTTGTACGGGTCGTGATCCGGAGTGTACTGAAAGCTTGTGGGACATGAGCTGAGGGTCTATCCCTGGCATGTCGGAAGCTTTCTAAGCAAAGAGGTCGGAATTATCTCGCAGGAGCTTTATCAGCCTTTGTTTCAAATCTCCGTCTAGGCTGGCCCCTATGTTGGTATTTTTTCCTTCCTCTTTTCCGATTTGAACCTCTTCGGTTCTTCCACCCGGCTGCGGCCGCAGCTCTTCCTTAGCTTTTATTCCCCCGAGCTCTATGGTGTGAACTTCCTTGCTCTTTCCTCGGAGGTTTAAGCTTTCATTGTAGCATTTTCTTGCCAACTTCTGGTCTCCTCGTACTGTCGCTATTCCCCTAGGTGTTGGGAATTTCATGCAAAGGTGAGGGGTTGACACCACCGCTCTGAGCCGATTTAGTGTAGTCCTGCCGATCAAGGCGTTATACGCCGATCCGACATTGATGACGATAAAGTCGATGCTCAGAGTTTTGGAATTTTCCCCCTTTCCGAAGGTCGTGTGGAGGGGGATGTATCCCAGTGGCTTAATTGGCATGTCTCCTAGCCCATACAGGGTGTTCGGGTAAGCTTTTAGCTCCCTTTCATCCAACCGTAATTTGTCGAATGCAGGCTTAAAGAGGATGTCTGCCAAACTCCCTTGGTCCACCAAGGTTCTGTGGAGGTTGGCATTCGCCAAGATCATGGTTATCACCACCGGATCGTCATGCCCGGGCATGATCCCCTGCACGTCCTCTTTGGTGAACGAGATGGTTGGGAGGTCGGGAGACTCGTTTCTGACTTGATGAACTTGCTTTAGGTGTCTTTTACGAGATGACTTAGTGAGCCCCCCTCCCGCGAATCCTCCGGAGACCGTATGTATGTGTCTCTCGGGGGTTTGTGGTGGTGGGTCTCTTCTGTCCTCATCATCTCTCTTTCTTTTTCCATGATTGTCCGACCTTTCCATGAGATATCTATCAAGTCGGCCTTCCCTGACCAACCTTTCTATCACATTTTTAAGGTCGTAGCAATCATTTTTTGAGTGGCCATACATCTTATGGTACTCACAGTAGTCACCGCGACTTCCTCCCTTTTTGTTTTTGATGGGTCTAGGGGGCGGCAATCTTTCGGTATTACAGATTTCTCTGTATACGTCTACTAGGGAGACTTTTAGAGGAGTATAGGAGTGATACCTACTCGGCCTGTCGGGACCGACCTCCTCTTTTTTCTTGGGCTCCCTTTCTTTCTCTTTTGCTGAGTAAGGGGGCCCTGTCGCCAGCTTGGCTCCCGTAATCTGGCATTTTCCTCCATGTTGATGTACTTTTCTGCTCTCTCTTGTACATTACTCAAAGAGGTGGGGTGCCTTTTTTATATGGACTGAGAGAAGGGGCCCTCTCTAAGTCCATTTACTAGCTCCATGATAACTGCCTCGGTGGGCAGGTCTTGAATCTCCAAGCACCCTTTGTTGAACCTTTTCATGTAGTCTCGTAGAGGTTCTCCGACTTCCTGTTTGACTCCCAGGAGACTCGGTGCGTGCTTTACTTTATCCTTCTGGATGGAGAATCTCATCAAGAACTTTCTCGAGAGGTCCTCAAAGCTGGTAACTGACCTTGGGGGAAGGCTATCGAACCATTTCATCGCTGCTTTCGACAGGGTGGTCGGGAAAGCTTTGCAGCGAGTCGCATCAGAAGCATCAGCCAGATACATCCGACTTTTGAAATTGCTTAAATGATGCTTCGGATCTGTGGTTCCGTCATAGGGGGTTCATATCAGGGCTTTTAAAGTTCCTTGGAATTTTTGCCCTCATTATATCCTCACTGAACGGGTCTTCTCCCTCCAGGGGCGACTCTTCTCTGTCGCCACGGGAGTTTCGACTTCTAAGGAAAGATTCGAGCTTCAAGAGTTTTTCTTCCAACTCTTTTCATCGCTCTATCTCTTCCCTGAGATTTCGCTCTGCCTCTCGTTGTCATTCTAATTCTTGTTCCAGTTGTTCCAAACGACCTTGGTGACCGTGGACCAGCCCCATCAGCTCGGTTGCATGAGGCGACCCTTCCTTTCCGGACTCTCGTCCTTTTGAGGAATTTACCTTTGGGTTCTTAAGCTCAGAGGTGCCTTCTCTATGCTGGTCGTTGGTTCCTTGGTGAAGGGTCAGCTCCGCGTCATGGTTTCCGGTATCTGGATTTCCTTGTTCGAAATCAAATGCTGTATGACCATCTTCTGGTGAGTTGTCCGCCATTACTGGTTGATCTCTTGGGTCCCCAGCAACGGCGTCAATGTTACATTGGGTAACCGGAGATTAATGGGCTGGACTCGGTAGGTTGGCCCAATCGTCTGAGAAGGGAAGCCTTCGAGCGGGTTCGCGCCTCTATGGCCTCTGTCCGACTTGTGAGTGTTAGAGAATGGGGGGTGGTACCTGCAAAGACACTCCGATGGCTAAGTCAACAAGGGTGTGAGCAGGTCTAAAGAGTATTGGGACTTAGAAATACCTGAGGGGTGTCAGTATATTTATAGTGGTGAACCAATAACCACCGTTGGAGTAGTTCCACCTTTTAAGGTGGATAACCGTCCCTTTATCTTATGGAGGTTACGATATGACTCCTGGAAGTGGATTGAGAGATTTTAGGGGCAGTTATTATCTGCCAGCTAATCTCTGCTTCTGACTTCGTTAGGGCAAGTCGTGGGGAGCACCGACTTCTTAGAGAAAGGTCGGTATATTGTGAGGCTCAACCTTGTGGGTAGGGCCTGTCGTTTGGACCTGTGCCTTAGCGTTGGGCCAGGGTATAAACAGTAAGAATGTAATAAGAGTGGGTATATAGTAATTGGATGAATAATGGTTGTGTCACTAACTCCCCGACTATCGCTCAGATTCAATACCAACTGTCCTCCACTCAGTTTCATCCAACGGTCAAGCTAAGCTTTCCCTTCGCCTTACACGTGGCATTACATTATTATTTATGTTTTTCCTTTCCTAAGGACAAAGGAGTAAGGACTTTGAATCCGCTATCCTATCACAAAGGAGTTTTAAGCAAATCCCGAACGCAGTTATTAGTTGGAGACCCATTTAATGTGTGTTTGGATTACAGTTTACAAACAAAAGTTTATATAAAATTGATTTTATAAAATTAATTTTGATAAAAAATAAGTTGGTATTAATATAGTTTATGTTTGGTAATTTTTATTCAAAATAGATTATAGTAAACTAAATATTGTTTGAATTACATTATTCAAAATCACTTTTAAATGAAAAATTATTAAAAAGACATAAATTTAAATAATTATTTTATGTTATTTTATAATTTTATCTTAAATATTTAAATAAATTTTAATATTTTTTTAGTATTTTCAGTATTCTTTAGTACTCTAATAAGATTAATAGAATCATAATACAAAGTAAAAAAATATTCCATACAAAAAAATAACAATAACAGTAAAAAAACTCATAAAAAAATAAAAAATTTTATAAAAAATAATAGTATACATAAACATAAGAGAGCATTAGAAAAAAATATTATAAAAAAACAATAAACATATGAATATGAAGGACATAATTGGTACATAAAATATAAAGTTCAATCCAACGTAAAAAGATCGGAAAAGCTAGAATTTTTAGCTTTTGGTAAATCAGTGTTGAAGACAGAAATCACTCCTGTGTTTACAGGATAAAAATGTTGCCAAACATAAAAATGAAGCGTTCAAAAAACTCAAATGGCTTCTCTCTTCTCCAACGCAAATCCAAACTCACCCTTAAACGGTTAAATTCAAGGTTTGTTGTGTGTCAATTACTCAATCTCAATAATATTAATGTTGTCTTCGCATATACACTTTATCTCCTGCTTCGTTATGTGCTTCTTTTATGTCATTTTGAATTTGGCAGTTTTTTTGCTTTGGTCCTGCTTAAATAGAAACTATAATTGTACTGTATCATTTTTGTACACTAAATTTATTACTTTCAGATTGTAGTTTCCGTTCTTTATATGTCTCATCTATTTTATTTTTACTTGAAGTTACTGTCTCAATTAGACAATAATTTAACTGTATAAATACTATTGTCAATGATTAGTTTTTTATCTGTTGATTATTCACATATATTTATACTTTGGTCTAACAAATAAGATTAGGTCCAACGAAGATAAAAGACCTAATCTATAAAGAAAGTCTTCAACCTATACTCAATTTTTTTGAAGAGGCCGGATATCGCAAAGGAGCCAAACTTATATTTTTTGCTTAAAAATAGTTTTGCATGGACTCCGAATTTAAATATGGTTTGATTGGAGTCAGGAGACGAGAAAAATCTTTTTAGATTCGGAGTCCATGTAAAAATCTTTTTCAAGCAAAGAAAAATACAAGTCCATCTCTACTTGCCTAAACAAATAATTGTCTCCAAAAATTTCTCCCACTATCTCTATCTTTTCTAAAAGGTAGATTTATTTAGACTCCCAAGATAAAGGGAATGATTAATCCACTAATAAAGGTGAAATTACTCGAACAAAAGTGGTTAACATTCTACTATAAATATCATGATACTCTTTAGGTATAAGGTACGTTCTAATATACTCAAAACCTGCTAAAAATCCTTGCTAACTTAAACATCAGAGTCTCTTGCAAGTACCACCCCACCTCTTCACGAGGAACTCGGACAGCAGCACCTCGACACTAGTACAAGTCGAACGCTGTCTCAGAAAGAGTTTGAACCTCATGTCCAGACCCAAATCAACGTTTCAGTAACCCTTATATATTTTGTTTATTAAAGCAAATTTGCAGTAGTTTGTTATGTTTGAATTTACAATTACAATTACAAGTGAGACAGACACATTAAGTCCTGTAATATTTCTTTGATTGCCTGAATGTGAATCATATCTTCTCTTCTGTGCATGTTGTTTTATTGATAAAAAAAATATCTTTATGCTTTTATGAACATTATTGACATGAGTTTCCTTTTCTCTTCTTTTAACTGCCATGTTGTCTAACAATGTTCTTGTAGGTGAAATTTCATATCTACTCTTATATCCACAACTATTCTATTCTACTATGGACAGCAAAATCACATGTGAGACGTGCACAAAGACCAACCTTATGAATAGATTGTCCCCGACTATTAAAGTTGGAGAAGCCACAGTAGTGTTTAATTAATATGCTCATGATTTCATCATACCTATATTTTGCCATTAAATTTGTGTTTGCTTTTTTATGTAACCTTTCTTCAAACTTGTAAGATTAGAGGACTGATAGCTGCATAGCACTTAGAAGCACCAATGTACTTAGAGTCTTACAACAATTCTAATGGAGTATTTTTAGAGTGTTAAATATGATATGTACTTATGTATATAAAATGAATTGGTTTTAAATTTCGATTAATGAAATGAATCTGATCTCATTTTATACAAGTGATTTCCCTTTTGTTAAAAATAATTAAATTTTCTTACTTTATATAAAAAATGAATTGAAACTAAAGATATAAGTGATAAATCTCTTATTTAGTCTCAAATAACCATTTATAACATACAATTCTAAAAATATTAATGTGCCTTTTGGTGAAATTTAAAATAAAATTGAACTGAAAATAACTTTCGAGATGCTTTAATCATCATTATGGTTGACTTCCCATGCTTCATTTTTGTCATCTGCTCCTGAAAAATCCCTCTTCTCAAAAAGAAAACATAATCTGAGTCATCGTTTATTGAATCCCCATGGACTCTGCTGTTAATTGAATACTACAGTGAGTCATTTTATACTATGTTACAAAGCAATTTCCTCCATTTTTATTTATTACTTACGTATTTCAATTCATACTTTAATACATCTAAATAGGGTTAATATTCAAATTCGTCCTTGAAAGATCACACGTTTTCCATTTTCGTCCATAAATAATTTTTTTAATCAAATTAGTCCCTGAATGAATTTTTTTAAATCACGTTCGTCCTTCCGTTAACCCTTCACATTGCCGTTAAGAATCTACTGACCTGGAACGTGAGGTGGCAATACGAATAACACCTGACATTGTGTGTGTATTGCTGAGGAGATATATTTAGGGTTATATATCAATTTAGTCCCTAATTCTCAAATAAATAAACCCTAATTTCCTTCTTTCCAAGAAAATGAATGCATTGCTTGAGTGTTGTTGCAGATCCAACAGCTATTGAGGGAGGTGAAAATCAATTTCGCCGCCATGATGGAGAGAAAAAGTGGAGATTCCGATAGTGGGTTGCCGTCACACTCACATAGTAACTATGCTTCGAGCTCGTCCATGCGAAGAAGAAAGAAAAACAATGATGAAACCTGTTTTTACGGTTTAAAAACTTTTATTAAGAAATCTAGGACATCACAAAATCCAGATAGGTTGTTTCATACTTGTCCAAGATATCAGGTGAGTTTAATTTTGTATGAATGATAGCATCATCTTGGCTTTCGCTCTTTATGTGAGATTAACAATTTTATTCAATGTTTTCAGAAAGGGAGCCACTGCAATTTTTTTAAATGGGTTGAGAAAAATGAACATGTAGTTGTAGCAGAAGGTCCAAAGAAAGTCCCAAAAACTGATGTAGAACTGGAGATTGATTATGAAGATTGAAAGATTAAATTAGCATGGAGAAAGGTAGTTTAGAAGCAGAAGTCAAAGTACTCAGAGTGTTAATATGTTTCATTTTCACTGGTCTGATAATGGTCATCTTAGTAGGAGTTTTACTTTGCATGTCATATATGTACAAGTAGGAGATAGTGAATGTGATATGGTGGTGTGATTTAGGTTGCTGACTTTACTTTGCTGGAATTTTTGTTTCTAGTTATTATGGTTAAACTATTATAAACTGACAGAAGAGTTTATAAATGGCAACTTGAATTTTGAGTATACCTATGAAGGAAATATATTTATGCATCACTTACTAAAGAAGTAAAGGGTAAATCAGAGACATAAGAAGATAATAAAGTTTCTAAAATTTCTTAATATAAAGTCTTAATATAAAGTTGCTAACATTGTGTTTGTCACCACAAAAGATAGTAAAGTTCTTAAAAGTGAATAAGATAGTGTTTATCAAGTAAAGGGTTATATCCAAAATAAAGGCCTTACAAAACAGTGAACAAGATAATGTTTATCACCATGATAACTATCTTAATCTATAGCCTTATAAAAAAAGCATATGTTCCAATAATGGTTTTTAGATAGCACTATCTTTCTTCCTTGGACGTTTGAACCTTGGAGTCGGCACAAAGGTCATGAGATTTGCAAGCTTTTGGGTTGTCGCAGCACTAGATCCTTTGATTATTCCAGCATAATATAAAATTGTTGCAGTTGTTGCAGCATGTTAGGGAGGGACAACCCTTTTTCCTCTTCCCTTGGAGACCTGAAGCTTGGATGGTTTTCCTCTCACTTTAGCCTGCATGACACATGGAGTAAATCTATTAATAGACAATCACAGATTCAGGTATATGAAAATGAAAATAAAGTAACTAATCAAACCGCTATAGCTTCAGTGGGTGGTGATGGTTATGTCTCTTGGGTGGCTAGGATTTCTTCTAGTTGGTCCACTACTATCTGTGGTGCTGCATTCGATTGTAATGGTGGTAGAGAAATAGACACTGGAACAGGGTTAACTGGGACAACATGAGCAGCATCATTTGGGAGTTCATTTGGTGCTTCTGTGTTAGGATCAACAACCGCAAGCTACAACAACATTAACCTTGCTTCTTCTTTAGTATCAACTTGTTTCTTCAGTTTGCATGCTTTTTTGTTGTGTCCAACTTTACCACAAAACATGCATCGTATGGGGTTATATTTTCTCTTCATTCTTGTCTTGGAACCAGAGCCTCCTTCATCTTTGTCTTTTCTTCTATTCTTTGGGGGTCTACCTAATTTGGGCTTTATTGGAGGTGAGACTGGTGCAGGTGAATCTGTTTTTTCTCATAAGTCATGGCTCTTGATTGGATTAACATGAAAAAATATATTTTTATGTATAATTCCATGGTTAATTACTCATGACAGTACTACTTAACTCTCTTATCATTCTTATCTTGTATGGCTGATATGGCATACATACAAGGCATACCTGTTCATGCCTTTATATTTTCAGACCAAGTTGCATTATTAATATAGTACATTTACATAAAGATTGAGAAAATATACCTGTCAATTACCAGAAGCTACATGTATAAGTACACTTTCCTAAGTCCACAACCATTGTACTTGGCTAGCATTGAACCTCGTATAGGTTCTCATTCTGATCACCACTCCATTGTGGAAACCAATGCTCAGAAAGCTTTGTCATAGCCTCAAGTTTGCTTTGTTGCACTGGAGGCAGAATTTTCTGGTAGTTTACCAATTTCTGCCTATTATCGATGATGGTATTCATTATGATCCTCCTGACTTCCTCTGCCAATGTGAGAATAGGCTTTGCCCTGTCATGCTTTGTCTTTGCATTAAATGACTCACAAGTATTGTTACAAATAGTGTCCATTTCTGGCTCCTCATGAAAATGAGCTTTAGTCCAAGCTTTCTTTGGCCACTTATCCAAATAAGCCCATGCCTGTTCGTTTATCACATTGACTCTTTTCATGTTTCTATCAAAATCACTCACAATCTTTGATCTAGCATATTTTCACACTAACTCCTTCAGTCGTATATTCCCCTACTGCGTTGAGAAATTCTTCCAGAGATACCACACGCAAAATCGATGGTGAACTCTTGGTATTACTTCCTGCATGGCTGGGATTAATCCCTGGAAAAACAGTTTACAGTAAAAAGATATTGCATTAAATTAGTCCTCACAAGATATTTCATTAAATCAAATATGTCCTCACAAGATATTTCAATAAATCAAATTGGTCATTTAAAATCTTTTCGTAGATCAAATTGGTCTTTACCTTCTGCATATCTGAGATAAAGGCCCATCCATTTTCTTTGTAGTCACCAAGGTCGCTGTGTAGCAGTTTAAGAAACTATTGCCAGTTGTCTCTATTTTTGACATCCAAAATTTCATAAGCAATCACGAACACACGATTGTTGGCATCTTGGCCACAAGCAGTCAGCAACTGTCCTCCATGCAAGGTCTTCAGAAAGGCTCCGTCCAAACCAATCAATAGTCTACACCTGGCCTTAAATCCTTTCTTACACTCATCGAGACATACATAAAATATTCGAAACTGTGGAGGACTCTCAGGCATGGGAATGACACCAACTTGAACTGTTGAACCTGGGTTGGTGGTCCACAGTTGGTTAGTATAATCCCAAATAAGTGCATATTGTGCAACTTCATCTCCTTCCACTACTTTTCTTGCTGACTTTAAAGCCCTAGTAATGCATGTACTATTTAGCTTAATGTTGCACTTCCTCACAAATAAGTCATAAACCTCTTTATGCTTCATAGTTTGGTGCTTCCTAAGCTTAGGAACCAGCATATCCAACGTCCACTCCTGTGTTGCAGCCCTGTTCGTTCTCTTCCTAGCACATGTGTGTTCATCCACTAATGTCTTAATCTGCCATACCCCATTTTGCTTGTTACAGGCACAATACACAACACAGGGACATCCCTCTGACTTGCACACAGCCCTGGCTCTGATGTTGTCATTTTTGGTAAAAATGATATTTTTCCCCATTGTATGGTGTAATCCCTAGTTGCATTCATAAAGTGGTGCTTTTACTTAAAAATCATGTTTACCTCAAGTTTGAGGTTTCCAAACTTTGCCTTTTCATTGTATGGTGGATACACAGTAGCTTCCTCTTCATCAGAGTCCAACACCTTATCCATATCTTTCGAGTGCCAGGAGTCATAATCAGATTCACCTTCAATTTTGGTTTTCTCTTCTGAGTCTGTCAATCCAAGTATAATAAAGTTCAGTACTCCAATCTACATGTGTGATATAAAATAACATGATTAAATATAAACTACATTAATTATGACTTACTAGAATCAGATGACTCATCCTCTTCAATATCTTCATAGCTAGAGTCATCAGTGTCAATAACCTTTTCAGTCCTTCTAGATGAAGCTGGTATGTGCTTCTCTCTAAAATCAATTTTCGTTGGCCCTTTACTGTTGAAGTCATCACTGTGACTGTCAATGTCACTGATATCTCCCAAGCCTTTAGTGGGTTTATACAGACTGTCCTCAGTACTCTCATATGAATCATGAAAGTCGCTATCACCCGGTGTATATTTCATCCGTTAACATTACATTACGTTGATACCTTCTTGTAAGCTAGCATGTAAAAAAATTCAAATTTTCAAGACTCCAACCATTAGTTAACATAGTAAAATTCACTTAGAAAAATATAACAAGAACCAACCCTTCTTCAAAATTAAAGCATAACCACAATCAATACTAAAGCATAACCACAATCAATACTAATATTGTCTAATAATACCAAATATTTAAATCAATACAAATAACACAATCTTATGTATTAGTCTAAAGTCTTATGCATTCTAAACATAATATATTAATTTATAGTCTTATAATGACTAATAACACAAAATATTAAGGTTTACAATAAAATTCCACATAAGAATAGTCATGATCTATCACTAATAACACAAAATATTAATTGTGTATGATGACCGGGCCACCGGACCGACTTCGGGTGACCCGAGCTATGACCCGGACCCGACCCGAAATAATGACCGGGTCTATTTTTGAGACCCGTACCCGACCCTAGACCCGATGAAATCACACCAAATTAGTCCCTAAAGTGTTCAGGACCGGGCCGGGCCGGGCCGGGTCTGTGCACCCCTAATTCTTATTTTGAGCATGTGACTTTTTTGAAGGATGATAGCCACTTCTTGATTTAACAGCAGCTTTCAAAGGATCAGTGCAAGGTTTTACAGGTTGGGAAAAACTTTTTGGTTGGTAATTGGGCTAGGATTTAGGCTTTTGTGTGGGCTGAGAATTGTACTTTTTGGTGGGCTGAGAATTGGGCTTATCATTGGGATTCTGTATGGGCTGGGAGGACCTTGTGTTGGGCTTCAAATAGTCTATTTTTTTGGTATGAGGATTGGGTCCAAAAGAGGTGGGACTAGCTTTGGCTTTATTTTTGGAAGTGGAGTGGAGAGTGTTAGTCTTCGATGGTTGTGAGTGGCTCTTTGTGGCCTGGGATGCAATTTTGGTAGCTTGCATTGCAGGCTGTGTGCTGGGCAGCTTTAACAAAGAGACATTCTTTTGTAGAATCACTTCATCATCCTCACTCATGCATTCCACCATGTGTGGCTCTGAAACTCCATGTTCAAAGAATATATTCATGACATTGTGATTCCTTCTACAAGTCTTGCACATTTTTAGTAGATCTTTATTAGTCTCCAACTTTCTCAGTCCACCCTCAAGCGACAGCCAAGGAATTTTTCACCAACATATGTCCTTCCAGCATGTCCCAGTTCTTTATAGTATCATTTAACAAAAAACACATCAAGAGTATCCCCATCAACCCCCATCAAAATTTCTGTATTATTTGGTTTGTAGATTCTACTTCCTTTCTCATCATTTTTAAAATTTTCACCATGATAAAATATGAATGTCATCGGAGGAGCCTCCATCTACATAATAGCAAACAACAATATTAAGAAAAAAAATTAATGTAGCAAGCCATCTAAGACTATTAATGCTTCCAAACCATATCAAAAATTAACATAGAACATGCATATCACTAACGCATCACCAACACAACAACTAAACCGGTAACCATTACTTCATTAACACAAACAACAGGTATTGTTTTTTGAAACCACAAAAACAGAGTCTTGACATTGTTACCTATATAACCGATCATAAACCAAATTCCGGGATGAAACCCTAAACCCTATGCACTAACAACTTCTTCACCATGACTCAATCATACAATGGGAAAACTAAGGGTTTATATAGTGTTACCAATTTGTTTTTACAAAATACAAAAACTTTACCTCTCACATCGAACGTAGAAACAATGTTGTGTCGTTGTCTTCAAGATTCCCACCATGCTTCAGAATTGACGCACGAACAATGCTCTACTACTACTCTAATGGTTGCAGACGACGGGGCGGTCTTCTTCGTCTTCGTGATGGGGAAATGGATCCTCTCCATTTTTTTAACACTTTAGAGAATAAAGTGTGATCTCTCACCTTTAATTCTATAAATGGGACCAAAAATAAATAGAAGAGAGAGAACAATGAAGGGTGAGATTAAACACTAGACACCATCTAGTTTTTTTTTTCACGGGAGAGGATCCACTCCTTCGTGATGGTAGTTTATGGGTTAGAGAAACAGAGAGTCACGGTGATAGTGAAGAAGGACAACTGAGGACTTGCTCAGGAGACAAAGGGCAAAATGTTTCACTCTCTACTTTCAAAATTGTGGCGTTTCACAACTTGCATACTCTTAGAGTGCAAAACGACGTCGTTTGGTAGGTTGTGCTGCCACCTCACATTCCAGGTCAGTAGATTCTTAACGGCAGCATTAACAGGTTAACGGAGGGATGAACCATTCAGGGACTAATTTGATTAAAAAATCATTTAGGGACGACAATGGAGAACGCATGATTTTTCAGAGACGAATTTAAATATTAATCCATTTGAATAGTATATTTATTAATATTTAAGATGGTATCTTAATACATAAAAAAAGGTCAAAAAATTAATGGCAAGTTGTATTTTTTAAAGAAATAAGTTCCTTATCATAAGGACAACTCGATTATATAGTCACACACAAACCCTTCGTATTCACAGGGATCAATAGAGGAGGGAGATTTTTAAGTAGAGTGTAGTTGTATGTACAAGTATTTTTGTAATCAAGTTTATTAAGTTGGTGTAAGTCGAGCAAAAAAAAAAAATATGTATATTCTTTCAACACTTTTCCTTCTCGGCATTTTTTGTAACGCAGACATTTTGTTGAAATATAGCACAAAAAATTTTACATATAACATAAATTTATTGATATGGCACACAAATTTGTGTTACAAATATATTTTGTTAGTTAGGTGAGTTAATATTCTAGATATGTAATTTTTAAAAAATTTGTGTGCTGTGCACATCAAATTTTTTATGTTATGCACTAAAATTTGTGTTATATACTAAAATTTATGTATTGTGTATATTTTATTAATTTAGTGTCAATGTTTTAAATATGTAATCCTTTAAAAATTTATGTGTTGTGAACCAATATTTACATCAAAATTGTTTTGCTCTAATTTTTTGAACATTTATAGAAAAAAAAAAAGATGAAGACGACAAAAACAATGATTAATAAAGGATGCTGAAGATGACTAGATGAGGAAGAAAAAAGAAAAAAAAAATAAATCAGGTAACGAATCTACCGAAACCTGGTCATGAAACAGAACAGCAACCTGTCCATTTAAGCATATTTAAATCTTCAAGATAAAAACCACATAAACAACTTATTTTTACTGTCCCCAATGACAAGGTCTACAGATTTATGAAAACAAATCTTAAGATTCTGTACACATCCCAATATTTTGGGTCTTCAGTCGTGACATTCATACACAAATGATATCTAATCCCTCATTCCCTCTACCACATAAAAAAGAAAAAATGGAAAAAACATTTAAAAACCTTAACCCCCTGCTGAACCAAAATCCAAGAATCTAAGCGGCTAAAGTTCTTTTTGAAAAAATTTACCCCCATCCCCACCTTTTTCTTTATACAATACAATTGATCCTCAAAAAGAATCTCATCCTTGTGGCCATGTCTTAATGTTACCCTCCACTCTCTGATACAGAACCCTGAATCTCGCTCCTGTCTGTGTCCGAATGATCCTTCTGGGATTCGATTTCCCAGTTATTTCCACAATTTCTTCGCTGCCTTCTATCCTGAGGATCCACACAAATAATTAAAATAAATGTCAGTCTGAAGCCACTCATCGCTTAAGTGCATGCGGCCTTTTACGATTCGACCAGAAACTGAGTGTAAAGAAGAGAAAAGATAAAGATTCTAAATCTTCATTCATAACAGAACTAGAGAAGTAGTTAGTTTGGTTTTATTTGGTGGTATCTTCTGTTTTGAGTGAGTCTTGGTGAAGGACAGTTATATATATCTTTATCTTGTGTATCTTCTGTAAGCTACTACTGTAACTTTAGAAGGGGATGAGTGTATTCGTTCTCTCTCTATTGTTTTTCAATTTCAGCTTCTGCCTTCTATTTTTTCTTTTATTACTTCTCTAATTCTGTTATGAATAAAGATTTAGCATTTTTATCTTTTCTCTCCTTTACACTGAGAACGTGAAGTAGGGCCAAACCAGAATCAACATGGAATCTGGTAGAAGCAATGAGAAGGGCTAATATATTTGTTTCGAGCATTAAGTATGGTATGTGGTATGATCAAACATCATGGTTCTGGAGTATGCTAATAACTTATCGATACAAGATCCTTTCACAGCAAAAATTTCAAGATAATTAAACAATTATATCCGCAGATTGTATTCAAAATTTTGTTAAGCTTGTGTAAAAGCAGAAAGAATCTGTTACAACAAAACGAAACTTGAAGAATTAGTGACTGAGTATGCATTCAAGAAAATAGAAGCCTGAGACAAAATGGATAAAAGCAAACCTCTCTGGGTAAAGGGTATTCCTCTGACTCGAGCATTCGTACGACTTGGCCCATCTTGGGTCTTTTGACATGATCTGGATCAACACATCTTAAAGCTGTTAAGAGAGCCCGTTTCAAAGCTCTGGTTGATGGCTTCACCTCAATGTTCGGGTCTACTACTTCTTCCGATCGTCTGTTTCCAACCATCATTTTCAACCAGTCAACCAGATTAACCTGAAGACATTGCAGTTTATGGTATGTAAAATGCCACCAGTCAAAACTATTGATCAGAACTTGTCATGAATAACATGCAACTAAGAACACACATAACAATAAAAATAACACTAGTCATATGCATTCAACATTAACCAAATAGCACTGGAACAATGTACTGATACCCAAAAAGACAGAATAATGCATAAGAAATATGGAAATGATTCATCAATATTTAAACAAGTGCCGCCTCCGTGTTTGCCAGGATTGGAAGCTTGGAAGAGCACAATCATAATTTTCCTTTCGGAGGAAGGATGCTTAGTAGTACTAGCAATTCAAGTGAATGTGGAAAAGGAAAGAAAACTATACACAATTACTAGAGCTGTCAAGGACCGAGAATGTTATTGTTATACATGTACTTTAAGTTACTAACTGAATATTAAATTCTCTTGCTTTAGTAGTTAATTACTGAAAAGTGAACCATAATATCCCAATGTCTTGCTTTGATGGTGTTACATAAAATAACTACAGATATTTCTCAATCGGTTATGCATTAGACCATCAAAACAGCATGTACATCCGAAATGATTAGTTTTAGCTTCACTACAACATGATGCATTCCCAAATGATAAGGTAGCTGACTAGCTGGAATAAAGTGACAAAACATA
Source organism: Arachis hypogaea (assembly GCF_003086295.3). Lineage (NCBI taxonomy): Eukaryota > Viridiplantae > Streptophyta > Magnoliopsida > Fabales > Fabaceae > Arachis > Arachis hypogaea. The sequence goes on along the minus strand of NC_092044.1, from coordinate 21,991,978 downwards.
TGCTGTGTTGGAAACAATTTAAAGATGTGATAAATGGAAAATTTACTCACTTCCTGTGGTGGACGGCCATAGTCGACTGGATCTCTTCCAGTAATTGCTTCGAGCAGCACAACACCAAAACTATAAACATCACTCTTCTCATTTAAAAGGCCAGTATTTGCATATTCAGGAGCCACATATCTGCCAATTTTTTGCATCAAATGGAAAGAGGATTGTATAAGTTTCAATGTTCCTATTCTGAAAGTATAAGAAGTTAAGCACAGAAAAGAAAAAGACATTGCTCTAAAATGCTCACAATACTGACCCAAAGGTTCCCATAACTCTTGTTGTAACATGACTCTTCCCAGCACCCAGTAACTTGGCCAGGCCAAAATCAGAAACCTTGGCATTGAAGTCGTCATCAATTAATATGTTGCTCGACTTGATATCTCGGTGTACAACCTTTGGTTCAATTGCTTCATGCAAATAAGCAAGCCTGAAAACAAGTATATTGCTACAAATTAGGACTAGGAAAACCAAAAACTAAACTTAGCCTGAAGAAACATAGATGCAATGACTGACGCTTTAGCCGTTCCCAGAAGAATCTTGATACGCGCTTCCCAGGTTAGATATCCATGATGACGCATTGCTCCATGAAGCCATTGCTCTAAGTTTCCATTGTTAACATACTCGTACACTAATATCCTGAAAAGATACCAACAAGAGGTATAATTAAAAAAATTGAATGTAATCATGGTCCATTTAATGTAATTCTAAGACTACACTATAATTGAACCAGACGGGTACCTGTGAGTCCCCTCAATGCAATACCCCAAAAGACGAACTAAATTTTTATGTCGAACATGGCCAATAGCTTCAACTTCGACCCTAAATTCTTTCTCTGCTTGACCACTGACCAAAAAAGGAAAAAGGAAAATCAATAATTAAGTTTGGCAGAACTATCATGAATAAAAGAGGGGAAAAGCATTAATGTTGATTTGAAGTCATCAACATTGTCATGGAACTCACATGTTATTGAGTATCCTCTTAACTGCCACTGAAGTCCCATTTATCAACTGTCCCCTATAAACAACTCCATAGCCACCTTCACCAAGGACATTCTCCTTCGAAAACTGGTTTGTGGCAAGTTCAAGATCCCTCAATGTAAACCAGTGACCCCAACCCAAGTGAGAGAATTCTGGAAGGCCAGACAGAGGCGAAGGGGCTGTTATAGGATACGAAGAAGACGGATTGTATGCTGCTTTAAACGTGCCGGAGCTACCTTCTTCCCCTGACTGTGATCCATATCCATCTTTCTCCAAGTGATGAAATGAATCTGAGTGGCTGCCACTATCCCCATGCTTCATTTTCCCCACACCCAAGTGAACCATAACTTTGTCTGATTCTCTGTCACTGGACTTATCATGAATTGTGAGGAGTATTCCATCTCGCGGGACAAATCCATTCGCCGGCACTTGCTCAACCCTCACCTCCTTGATTTCCTTCGACACTGTAGGTATTTGACTAACAGGAACCTTGTTATCTCTATCCTTTTTAGACTTCTTCCTTGAACTAAGGCAAAATGAGAGCACACAAAGGATCACTATAATGAATAATCCAACCGCAATTCCAATTACTTCCCAAACCTTAATACCAAAAATTGGAGTTTTCTTGGACAATTCAACTTTCAGATCAGAACCCATGTCTTAGAAAAAGCCTTGATGCCTACAATATATGTAACAAAACAAACAAAATTTGGATAAGAAAGAAACATTAAACAAATCGCATCAGCTTTCAATTTTTTTCGTTTAGTAATAGGTAACATCATGCATATATCAGACCCCTGGAATCTTAATTGATGGATACCATTTAACTAAAAAGCAATGTGAGCAAGCATCATAATGCGTTACAACAACACAATTAGGCTAAAAAAGGAAACAGAATATTCAGCACTTACATCATAAACCAACTTGTGTTACTAGATATTATTACATAAGCATAAACATTCTAAGTAATACAAGCATTCAAACATAGTCTTTCTAACTCTTACCTATCTGTACGGACTCAGATTCACAAGGTCAAAACCACAAATCTCAGATCTCTGAAACCCCTTAACATGAGTCACCCCTTTTACACAAAGAGACCAAACCCAAAAATCTCAGATCTTTGACTATGGGTAACACACAACAAAGAACCCAAATCTACCCAGTTCTCAAAAAAGTAAACTTTTTATATGGAAAACAGCGAATGCTTCCTGGGTATGGCAAATGTGAGTGTAAATCTGAACTTTCAGCGGTGGTGGATGAGAATTGAGAAGAAGTAGAAGAAAAGGGATGTGAAGTAGAAGAAGTCAGTGGTAGGTTTTGAGCTTAAGCAAATACAATAGATGCATTGGAATTTTCTCAAAATTTTCTCCAATGCAGTTAAAGAAAGAAAGAGAGAATCATGCAAATGCAAAACTTGCAAAGAAATGAAGAAATGGTTTGCAAACTCTGCATCTGCATCTGCTAGTTGCTATTGGGATATTCCTCAGCTGTCTGTCAGGAACATGACTGATGATTATTGCCAATTATTTATTTTTTTGCACCCTTTTTATTTATTTTTGGATTTGATTGATGGTTAGCTTTGTAATATTAGTTACACTCTTGTTGTCCGATACCTTAACGAGTGCCTCATAAGTCATAAGTTCGGAACAGGGTCCTTACGTTACTCATTACTCGAACCCAACAAATTAAAATTTATTGCACATTATTATACGCCGAATATTGCCCCGTCATTCTTATCCAACGCACTTTTGTTTTAGAGTGCTTCAGTGCTTTTTTTTTTTTTTTTGAGTTGGACTTATAAATTTTTAACTTAAAAAAATAATAATAAAATTGATAATTAGGTTTTTGAACATGTCTTGCTTAAAATTTCGTTAGTTTTGTTTTTGTGATTTTTTCTGTTTATATTATACTTGCACGTTAATTAATATATCATCATTCACTTCTAAAATAGGAATAATAATGCGTGAGAATTATTTAAAGAAAATTGTAATAAGGCATTATTTATTTATTTATTTACTTATTTATTATTATTATTATTATTATTATTATTATTATTATTATTATTATTATTATTATTATTATTATTAATTTTCCATGATATTTCCAAACTTGACAGAACAAAAATTAATTCGTCGAGAGTTTGAATTTTATTTAAGTTAATAAATTACAAGGTATGATTTGAATTCTCAATATTTGCTTAAATAGAGTAGTGAGCTTTTTTTATTATTATTATTAACAATGAGCTTAAAGTCTAAGGAAAAACAAACTAAAAGACATCAGCTCTTCAAAGTAAGATGTCGATAAAAAGGAGGGGCACGGATTCGGTATACCGTCCTCTTTTGGACACCGAAACGCCAAAAACTTATTTGGCTTATTGGTGAGCGTTTTCAATAGAAAGCCATTAGATCTTTTATATTTTTTTTTAGTTCAATGGTGAAGATTATCCTAAATGTAGTTTGATGTAATTGGTTATTTAATATCTTTTTGCAGCTTTTGTGTTAGTGAGTTGTTTGAAAAATATTATTTTCTTGATGGTTATTATTGTTATATCAGAAATATATGTGGGTTTATATCAAAAAATTAAGAATATGTAAGATTAAATTAATTAGAGCTAAACATTTTCTATTATGTTAAGTGCCATCTTCAACTCCTTCAACCTTTTAGCAGTGAAGCCAAACCGTCCATTCTTCAATACTTCCCTAACACTCTCCAACATCTCATTCGCCACAAGAACTATCCTCA